>NC_041397.2:253620932-253940932 GCF_900747795.2 Erpetoichthys calabaricus | reverse complement strand
ATAAACGTGATGGACTGAATGGTCTCCTCTTGTTTATGAATCTTGTTCTCATGTTTTCATTAATTATACAATCTAAAAGAGACAAATCTACCACAGTTTAGTTTCTTTAAGCATGATCATTCGAGTTTGCCTGTTGTCGATGTAACCCTCATCTAAGCCTTGCTACAGTATATAATAGCGGTTCTTGAGTGAAGTTCTGACAGCCTCCTTTCAATCAGCATTACAACCACTTTACGTCCATCAGACGTCACTGCTTAATTAAATTAGCTGATTCTTTTGTCTTTTCCTATTCTGCATTCAGAAAAGTGAGGGTCTTGAGATATATATTTATAAGAAATTTTCGAAATATTTTTAATTTTGAGAAAATGTGAGCTTTCATAGCACCTGGGTTCATTGTTAGCACCATTAGCAGGACAGCTCAAAGTTAATAGCTAGATTTCCTTGGACAAGCATTATAATCCGATATTTCCTGTAGTTCTATTCATATTCATTGGAACATTGGAACAGCCAACAGCTTTGCTGCTTCATGTTTCCAAGGACCTGAGGTTAATTATTGGGCTGTCCACTGCTTGTGTGGAGTTTGCAGTTTCTCTTTGCATCTGCATGGATTTTCTCTGGATACTTCAGGTTTTTTTCCCCAAAGGTTTAGTAATTCCCATGATAATTGTGTAATTATGCTAATATTGGTTAACTGGTTATTCTAAATTGGCCCTGTATGAGAGGGTGTGAATGGGCCCAGTGGTAAACAAAGCTGGATCCTGCCGTACACCCAGTGCTGGGCCTCAAATCCTCAAAGCACTTTAATGGATATTTTCATGACTTTATTACTTTAAAAACTTGAAATAAGGGTTCACAAATGTGCTTAGCCCCTTAATCAAAACCCTGCAATGGATGCTAATGATATTTAAAATTGTTTATATGGAGTCTGAACTTTTGTTCACTTTTCTTTTTTGCCACTCTGTGAGAACCAATCAACTTTCCATTTTCCAAACTCACTTTTTTGATAGGGCACACTCACTTGTACAGGGACAATTTACAGCTTGCAGTTAAAATAATGAGTAATTCTTTACGACGTGTGAGTACAACAACAGGAGAAAACCTAATTCAGGGAGAATAAAACAGACTCCACAGAGGCAGTGACTGGACCAGGGTTGAAATTGCGGTGCTTCCAGTTGTGAGGCAGCAATGCTGCTCCCACCCTATTTTTGTTCACGTAATTACAGTGTGATTTACTTTATTTGCCATGTTTTTAAAAGTAAAATTGTTTATCTATTGTCTACATTTTTCACTTTTACAAAGCAATTTTTTATTAATCTATGCATTTTCTAAACCTACTTCTTCCATTATGAGTGACATGATGGTACAGTAGATAGCACTGGTCCTCACAGCTCATGGTTACTTGGGGTCTACACATTCTGTTAATGTGTGAGCGGTTTTCTCTTCAGGTACACTGGCTTTTCTCTGTGTGTGTATGTTAGGCCAATTGACACATCTAAATGGGTTTGGTATACGTATATACTGTAAGTGGGGTGTGTGATTGTGGGTGCCATGAAAAGTACAGACTCTCCACCTGGGTGAATTCCACCCAGTGCTGCAACTCTATATTGATAAAAATACATTTAAAAATAGTTGGACGTATCCCATAACCGAGTTTGGGAGCCAAAATATATGCAGCCAACACTGGGTTAATATTAGGAGTTAATCCTTGATAGGACATTAGTCAATCACAAGATACAGTACATATAACCCCGCTTACACATGCTCAGCAACTTAGAGCCATCAGTTAATCTTAAATGAATGACCTTGGGATGTGAGAGAAGAACAGATACTGACAGAAACACAGAGAATTTGCAAACTCCGTGCAAACCACAAATTAGTCAGGATCTGGTGCTTGGCTCTGAGGCAGTAGATTTAACCAATGTGGTGTTGTGCTGCTTAACAATCGATCAATCAATCTTTATCTTATATGGCACCTTTAAAAGCATGCATAATCATTCAGCTTAACAATATATGGAAACCAACCACAACAATAAAATAAAAACAGCTTAAGTCAAACACACATAGGCCCATTATTATATATTTCAGTCATTTCACATTCTTATTGTCAATTAGCTGAATGGCTTCCTTCTCCTCTTTGAAAATCAATACTTAAACCCTCAAGAAAGCAGCATAGTTTTGCACCACAATACACTTTAAATTACTCAGCATTCAACTTGTTCCAACCACTATTAAGCTATAAGCAGGTGCTTGTTACCCCAGTGGTTTTATCCAGCATTCAGCAACTAAGAAAAAAATGTAAAGGAAGTGATTGTTTGAAATCTGCAATAATCACATAATTACAAAGCTCCTTATATCTGCCTGTCTGAAATTAACCTCTATCCTGCAGTCTTACTTAAGCATTGATATCACACACTGCCAAGTAAATTGATGGCATACAGAATAACTCAAGGTCACTTACTCAGTTTGTAATTTCCTGCTGTCTGGAAAGCGAACACAAATTATGAAGGGTGGCACTTTTTTTTTTCCCCAAGTAAAAATGATTCTTTCACATTTTCAGTGCCAGAAATGCATAGCCGAAGCCAGGCTAGGTCAGCTCAGATTGTTCATAAAATCAGATGTTTGCAGAGAACAGGCGATTCGGTTGTCATTGAACTGACTGGTAAGCAATGCAGAGTTTTATTTTTAGTGAAATAATGAATTTGTCTTTCTCTTGATTCTTTGAAAATAAACTGCTAATAAATGACACATCATAACAATAAATCACAGTCAGTTTCCAGACTTTCCCAATGTATCAATGTTTCTTGCTATTGAGTACAAATGCAAAATTTGCTTCCGAATGCAGTGTACGTTAGGAGGTTTAAGAGGTTCAGATCCCACATGGACAGTCAAGACTGACCAATTGACTGACCAATTGAACAGCAATTTCAGAAGGTGGCGCAGTGGTTAACATTGCTGCTTTGCATACCCAGTGTGTCATCAGAGATAGCATTTTAAATGAGAGAGGACCAGGAGATGAACGCGAGTCAAGATTTGTGACAAGCTTGTTAAGAGGAGGCCAAACCGTTTATTTTTGCCAGAAACAAAACTAAACCCAGGAATCAAAGTCAAAAACAAGCTAAAGTCACAAACTGGGAAACATTCAAAAGAAAGTTTTTAGGACAGTGTTTCAAGATTTATCTGTCAAACTCCAATAACCTCAAGCACAAAGTCACAAAATCTTTCGAGAATGCCCATTAGAGTGCGATATTACCATCAAACTTTAGTCAGCAATAAGTGCAAACACAGGATCTTTATAAAATAAAAAGAATTATTTTATGGCAAGTCTCTGTTACACTGTAAAGCTCCAAAGAGTACAAAAGCCTTAGACATAATACTTGCAAAAGGAAATTCTAAAAGCAAATAAAGTCCCAATCCGAAATCCAAGAGGTGAAGTCAAAAATTTGAGCACAGGTTCAAAAATCCAAGTAATCATAAACACATAGAAAGATACAAAAATAACTCACCAGCTCCAAGGTGCATTTGAATTAACCACAAATGGACTATGGATTGTTCCCACCTTACAGGGCTGAGGACAGTCCCTTGCGGTGATGGGCAGGAGGCCCTGCCTCTTGGAGAACACCTACAAAACACTACAGAACATGATTACACATAAAGAAGTTAAATATGAGGGACGTTCAAAAAGTTTCCGCACTTTTATATTTTCGTTGGAAATTGAAGGCGGGAGGAGTAATAATTGGGCATTAAAGAGTTGGTACGATGCTGGGAAAATTGCATTGCAAACGAAGGTGACTATGTAGAAAAGTGATGTCATTTGTTTTTGAAATTCTTAATAAATAGAGTTAAAAAAAAGTGCGGAAACTTTTTGAACGTCCCTCGTAATCAATACTTTTAACATTAAATATGAACAAAATTAGCTTTAAAAACAGCACTTGAACCCTAGCCGGGGTGACCCTGGCTGAAACACAACACCTTTAACCCCTTGACCTAACATGGTCAGGGTGACAACTGCTATTGACACACCACCAAGCAACCGGAGAATACTTTGTGGAGAGTCACATAATGGTGTTAAGGTAAGATGAAAGTAATTTTTAAACTTTGTTAAGAGGCAAGAAACACAAAAGGAAACCTCTGATTAGGAATCTCTGCTTGTTAAAACACTATAATCGATATGCATTTAGTCATAAACTCTTGAATTCTTGAAAATCAGAGATCATATCACCTAGCTTTCTGAGGTTGAACTTTACATCTGGGTATTGTCCATGGATTCTCCCAATCCAGGGTGAATATAGAAACTTCTCAGAGATGGTGACTGGACCTGGACTCTTACTCCAAACCAGAACTGTAGCAATCTGCTGTAATGCCGCACGGGTAAATGTAAGAACTGTCGAAACAAATCAAAAGATTGTAACCAGGAAGACAGAGATTGAAGCAACACAACTCAAAGTTTTAGTCAAAAAAAAACAAAGATAGAAAGAGATGAAAGAAACCAGAAATCAGGATCAAGTTACTTTTGGTTTTGTTGGAGAAATCAGACAGAGTCAGACAATTAAAGGTCTTCAGGGAAAAAATTTATACTCCATGACTCCTAACATAGTCCTCTGATGTGGTCTTCAGCAACTGCGTGGCATCCACTGAACAAATTGTGCAAAATAGTAATAACAGAGCAAAAACAAAATGGTGTCACTGGCAAGCTTAAGTAAATATGAAATCCTGTAAACCAGGGGTGCCCACGCTTTTTCGACTTGCGAGCCACTTTTAAAATGACCATTTCGAAATGATCTACATACATTAAAAATGATATATATTTATATATATATATATATACTGTATATATATATATATATATATATATATATATATATATATATATATATATATATATATATATATTGAGTATACTTTATACATAAAATATATGTTGTTGTACCTTGCATAACTGAATAACCTTTATGGCACAATAACAATACATTTATGGTCACTTCAGTATTTGGATTTAATAATCTTCATGTGGGAAAAGGCTGACACACATAAATAAGTAGAGCCGAATAATGCATTCAAGGCTGTCTGATTAACTGTGATTTTAGTTCCCTCTCCTTTCTCTTTCTCAGATCGCTTTTCGGAAGGAAGTCAGTTTTTATGAACAGTTTGAAAGTGCCTTTCCACATTTTCCTTCTTTGCAATAGCAATGACAGATTGACAGATCAGACAAATGCATTTCGATTGTGAGAAAAAAATCCTCCTCCAATTCCACATCCAGTCCATACCCTCCCCAAACAATTTTTTTTTTAAATTCCTTCTTTAGTCGATATAAATTGGAAGGCTAACTAGATCATAGCCGGAGTTTTGCAGTAGCTCGCGCATTTGATCGTGCGTGCAGGATGACCAGTGTGTTAGAAGAAAAGAGATCTCAGACTGGCCTCCCTGTATGTCAATCAAGTGGCAAATGCCAAAGGGAGGATATATGATAGACTAACGTTTAAAAAAAATTTTTTTGAATGCAACGCGATCTACCTGCACTACCTTTCCGATCTACCAGTCGATCACGATTGACGCATTGGGCACCCCTGCTTTAAACCCACTCTAAACTAGAAAACTAACATCAGGAAACTCATCAAAAACATCAAAATTGTATTCAATTGAAATTAAATCCTGATGAAAAAGAAGCCATTAATGACCTCTTCAGAGTGTACCATCAATCTGAGTTGCTGGCATTTTGTTAAATTTTGAAGCTTTTCAAATGTTTAAATATGTTATAATCTGACTTCTGTAAGCACATTTGATTGGTATGCATGTGTCTAGTTTCTCATATTAGTTTTTCTTTTTGTTTTTATTTCAGCACTATGGTATACTGTACCCTTATGGATTAATTATTCAAGGCAGTTTTCAATAGCAATTTTAGGGAGTGAAGTAAGCTGTTAAGAGCTCATCGTAAGGTTGCCAGTTGAGTTACCTTTTATAGGTTTACATTCAGGCCTGTTTAATTGATGTCACATCACACAACTCCTGGTTGTAGGATATGTCAGACTTGCTGACTGCTGTGGCTGATATCTTTACTAGACAATGTCAGTTTAAATGACTAAAAGGCAATAGGCATGTCAAATTACACGGCCGCATGCCAGTTTCATGGCACAGTTGTGTTTCTGACAACTAATAGCATGCTGCCTAATAGTGCCAGTGCTGTATGAAGGGATAACTGCTACAGCAAGTACAGTTGTAAAACACAAGACATCAGATAGACAAGCTTCTCTTCTGTTTGTGAGGTCTGAAACAACCTTATTTCTTATTCCTCGTTTCTGCATTCTATGCATTGTACATCCAGATGCACATTCATTGGTTGTTAACACAGAGCCCACTCCTACAACTAAAGACAAATCAAAGCTTTTAAATTTTGTCTGGGTGAATCATGGACTAGTTGGAGTGAGTCACTGAGTACGTCAGGCTGGACGACTGCTGTCCAAAGAGGTGCCACCAATTGCTGCCCATGACTGTACTGCTGACTGCCTGTAATTCTCCAAGATTATGTAAATGTAGGCTATAAGGTCCGGTAATGTGACATGGCGGAGTTCTGCACAATGTTCAGTTAAGGTGGTTTTGAACAAAAAACCCTTGTTAGACCGTGTAGCAGATATTTAATGTCAAATCCATTTTTAGAGGGGAACAAACAGGAAACTTCTTTGGCCAGGGGTCCTCAATCACGGTCCTGGAGGGACGCAGTGATTGCAGGTTTTCCTTCCAACTGGTTTCCTATTTAGAACTCAGTCCTTGCTGATAATGAAACTTAGTATTTAAATGTATGCCTTTTTAGTGCTTTCCTTCATCCAAGGAAGCACATTGGCTGGAGAGCTGCTGGTTTATTGGTTATCTACATTTTATTATTAACTAATGTCTGATTAACAAAACAGGCAACAATTAAAATTTTAAATACAGCTGCTAAAACTAAAATAGGCAATTAAGGGTTCTGAA
This sequence comes from Erpetoichthys calabaricus, assembly GCF_900747795.2. Lineage (NCBI taxonomy): Eukaryota > Metazoa > Chordata > Cladistia > Polypteriformes > Polypteridae > Erpetoichthys > Erpetoichthys calabaricus. The sequence goes on along the minus strand of NC_041397.2, from coordinate 253,933,969 downwards.
TTGTAACAGGCAAGATAACTAAAATTAAGCCAAAAAATATATTAGTTTAGTAGTAAATAAATGGGCTCTAATTAAAAAATTGTTTGAAGTGGAAACCTGTGGCCATTGCGGTCCTCCAGGACTGTAGTTGAGGACCTCTGATCTACAGTGTTATTCAATTTGTCTTTGATGGATGAAAGTGCTAACAAGTGATGTAGTTAAACACCAAGTTTCATAATCAGCAAGGACTGAGGTCTAATTGGGAAACTTGCTGGAATGAAAACCTGTAGCCACTGCAGCCCTCCAAGACCGTAATTGAGGACCCCTGTCTTAGGCAGACAAAGGTCTGTCACACAAAGTCAGAACAGTTCTTTTACCAAGTTCATTAAAGTAACCAATATACAAATTTGAAATATAAAACCAAGTCATTACTGAACTGCACTACATTTTTCTATTTTGATCCCCCTAGCTATTTGGATGTGGATTGGTTTGGCTAGTAAGCGACATTGTTACTAACAACAACAAACTGGTGCCCACTAAACAAACTGTGACATCACATAAGTAGAATTACAAGTGATCAACTTTCATAATAACCACAGTAAATCATCTAAAATGAAACTAAAAAAGATACAAAGTGTTCCAGAAAGAAATCTATTAAAAAATGATAATAAGAAGGAAAAACAGGATTTAATTTTATGAAACAAACGACTCATAACACCAGGTTAATGGGATCCTGGCACAAGCTTTTTATTATTTTCTCCCTGTTGCTGCCAGAGTATAGATGACTCGGGACACATTTAATAAACATTTTTATTCTTTATGTTTACATGTCAGCTGCCTGTGACATTTCTCATGTCACTATTGTCAATTTTGAAACTGAAGTATTTGGTTGTCCTTGTTCCTCATTCTACTAACACCCTTTTGGGAATGTTGAAAAGATGGAAGCTATTTGAAGGAGGGTCAAATTTTTGCACTAGCTAGTCAGTCAACATAAGGGTCGTTTCTGGTGAACGTTTCTAAACCTAAATGACTTCTTAACATCAGGAAGGGTACAGGAAGAGCATCACTCCAGCTGACTTTAGAAAATGAACCGTATTTTTGCACTCTTTTCCCACACATTCTGACTGACTCTTGTAGCTGCAGTGATAATTCCTTGTGTTTGAAAAGAAGATGAAAGCATTCATGGATGAAAGAAAGCTGGATTTAATCTCCTCCAGTCCCTCATGTGACACAGTGTGTTGATCATTTTATTTAAAAAAGTAGAATCTTAAGCTTATTTATGTCACAGACAGGGTGGGGAGGAGTGTGGAGAGTAAACTTGTTAAAATAATCAGATGGCTGTTCGTAATGTACACAATTTCTAAGATAATCACAGCAATGGAAAGCAAAGAAAGTAGCCATTTTCAGATAAAGAAAACTCCTCTATTCTTATATTTTTAATGCCTCTGAATCTTTTATTTGTGCAAGTAATCAGTCTTTCTGGGAGCGGAAATGGTAATTCTTAAGGAAGGATGGCAAGGGTCTAGAGAATAAGAAGGAGATAATATGACTTTCATTCTATACGCAGCAGGTCAGCCGTGATTGACAAAGCTCATCACACAACTGGAGCTGTGAGAATAATCTTGGAGCTGGGGGTTTCATTTGCAGCAGGAGCTGCCTTAATGACATGTTTAACAGCCCCTTGTTGATCTTCCAAATCTTCATTAACCTGCAGAGAAGTGAGCAAGAGAGATGAGGAGCAGAGAGCAATCAGACCTTCATTATGCGGACAGAGCAGGTCACACAGATGAGACGAAAGGACAGAAGGGACGGAGAGAAAGCCTGATGAATGGGGCAGGTCAGATTGACAGCTGCTAAACTGAACTGGCTGAGGAAAAGACCACTCAGGTAATTCAGACTGGATAACAGGCCACGGCAGTCATAAAGAATTACTAGTCTCTTGTGGAAATGTGCAGGAAAGCTAACAAAAATATTCTGTATATGTTGCTCAGACATGGCATAAATTAATAACCCAATAGATACATAATGAAATGAAAACATTTAATAAACAGCAACCCTAATTTCTATATAGTATATTTCATAGAAAGGCATCATAGAGGTTACGGCCACTGCCTCACAGACCCTGGGTTCAAATGCTCTGTCCAGTCAGTCTCAGTGTGAGCTCTGTACATTCTTCCCATGTTTGTGCAGGTTTACCTTCTGTTTCCTTCCACATTCCAAAGATGTGTGTATCGGGCTAACTGCCACTACTAAACAGGACCCTTGTAGATGTGTGGGTGAAAGACCCTGATGCTTTGTCTAGGATCGATTCCTGCCTTACACCTGATTCTGCTAGGATAGGCTCTAGTCCCTTGAGCTGAATTAGATGGGTTTGAGAATGTTATGTTGGGCTTCCTTTCACGGATAGCCATGACATGGAGCACTTCACCAAAAATAATGAGGCAAATATTCCAGCATCATCACTGGGTATGTCTTGTAGGCAGTGTGCCCCGGTGACTACAGTGTTGGTGGGTAAGCAACACAACTACTGCTTCAGTCTCCATCTCGGATTCACTTCATGAGTGTGGGTTAAATGCTTGTCATTCTTATGCTCCAACTGTAACACAGATACACTGTGATTTGCAAAACTACTGTAAGCCTTTCAAACCTTTCAAAGGTTACTGCATTACAAATATTACATGACCTCATTTTCCAATTGATGTGCTCAAGGAAACAAATCATAAAGACAATCATGAATCGACATTGCTAAATTAGCCCTAGTATGTGTGTGTGAGTGTGTGTGAAACTGTGCCCTGTCCAGGTGTTGTTCCTGCCTTTCTCCTGATGGTTGCTGGGATAGGTTTCAGCTTCCCTGTGACCCTGCCCCGGATAAGCATGTTAGGAAATGGATGAATGCTATTCATTTCTTAGCAAATAACGTAAGCAATCAAAAAAAGAAATATGCTGCTTGTGTAACTTTTTGGGGCCCACACACTAATATTTGGTTGAGCCAATTTGTCCCAATGTATTTGAGGTTATGTATCTACCAGATTTGCTTGGAGCTCCTGGTAGATTTGCTCCACTTCATTCAAATTTTAAAATCATGCGAGAGGTTTGAATTTGAAAATGAATTTCCCCTTGGGATTAAAGAAAGTATCTATCTATCTGTCTAGGTTCCTGAGGTTCGCGCTTTCAGGGGTTCACTCAGCAGCATTTCCCTTTTCCCCTATAATTGGGTCACTGTCATGCAGAAGGATGAAGTTCCTTCCAAACCACAGATTTTAGCAGATCAGCCCCAATATAATAAAACTCCAACAATGATTTAGCAGTATCAACTACAATCTACCGGTAAGTTCCCTTATTCTTTAAACAAATCACTACTTGTCCCATATTCTAGGCATAAATCATTTCTCAGTGCTATAACCTATTCAGACATTTCACTAGGCATGTTTCTTTGCGGTACTGCTACTGTATCACAAGTCTAGTGTCCTGTGTTTGAATCCTGCCCACCATCATTGTCTTTGTCAAGTCTACACATTCTGCTTGTGTCTTCTCCAAATACTCCAGTTTTGATTCCTCATCCAACTAAGACACATGTGATATGTTAATGGAAGAATCTGAATTGGACCCAAGTGAGTGCAAGTGGCTGCATGAATGGGCTCTGAGATGGGCTGGTGCACTCTTCAGGTGTTGTGATTATATTCTGTTTGATGTTTTTTACTCCTTTTCAGAGGCATAGTTCATAAATTTTACTCAAGTATTATGGTTATGAAATTAGTTTCTATTTCATTTTCATTTTGACATTTGTTTTTTACAGACTTTTGTGATACTGTTGTTGTGGCATCACCAAACTAATTGGGTCTGAGGTCACAGCAGTGTGACAATATAAAGGTTGTGCTCTTCACTTCCTCTTTATCAAAGTGTGATGGATAATCACTGACTCTCTATGTTAGTTAGTTTTCTTGGTATTCGACTCTTTGACAAAGTCATTCTGACTACAGTTTAGGGGTTGGTTTGGTTTGGTGAATGACAGGAACATGCAAAGAACTGTAACAATTATATGAATGGTTATTGTATATAAACAAGTAGACAACCACTCAGTCATATCTGAAAGTAGTTCAAAGTCTTTAAATCACCTACAACAGTTCCAAGTGAAAAGATTCAAAAGAGAATTAGAGTATCCCATCTCACCGCTGTGGCTGTTCCCAAGGTGCTCCATCATAAGCTAGCCACTCAACGGACAGCCAAGAGATACCTCAGTATTCTCCAGCTTATGGAACTTGTGAAAAAGGCAACCACAAAATCTGAACTGCCTAGATGTTTCAGGAGTAACTGTCAATGCCGAGAAGTGTGGTAAACAACCAAGTACAAACAGAAAAGGCAGAAAAAGAAGATCAAATTATAACCTGGAGATCGATAACAAGGACGTGGAACTGCTATCTGTAATTTAAAGACTTTGTACTACTTTCAGATATGTCTATTTGTTTATAGAACTGTTGATAATTATTGTTATAATTGTTCTTAGGATTTTCTTTGTCAGTCAGTCAGTCAGTCATTTTCCAACCTGCTGTATCGTAACACAGGGTCACGGGGGTCTGCTGGAGCCAATCCCAGCCAACACAGGGCGCAAGGCAGAAATAAACTCCAGGCAGGGCACCAGCCCCCCACAGGGCACACACACACACACCAAGCACGCACTAGGGACAATTTAGGATTGCCAATCCACCTAAGCGAACCCGGGTCTCCTTACTGCGAGGCAGCAGCGCTACCACTGCGCCACCGTGCTGCCCGATTTTCTTTGTATTTTGTTTCAATATTTATTATTAAGCACATCTATGCTCTGTTGCATGATAGCCAGAGTTTTTCAGTATAGAATTTTTTTTTTTAATAAGTGGTGGGTATTGTGGTCGCTGAGACATTACCAGACAATCTATACCATTATTAAAAGTGGAAGGATTGGCACAATCTACTGGTTTTCCTGTAAAACTGAAAATTAAAAATCAATGACAAAAACAAATAAATAAATACATATATACATAAATACATAAATAAATGCGTAAATACAGCTTAGCTTTTAGTCACAATGAGCAACCACACAGTGATCCGTTTTCAGACACATTTGTCCAATAATATGCAGCAAGTGTAACTCACATTTACAATTATCAAAAAAATGTATAAGTATACAGTAACAGAATAGAAATTTTGTTAAGCTTTTCAGAGTTTGGACATTTGTTTTCTATTAGTGTTAGATACATAACTGCTAGCAGAACACTGGTAGATGTTGTGTTGAATCTAAACAGAATATTATTGAACAAATCTAATCTCAAGGAAAACAAAAATTGTATCATCACAACCCTAGCAATCCCCATGTTTGGATTTCTTTTTTTTTTTACTGAAATGCTACTGGAGTGAGAAACCATCATTTTTATGCAGGTACGATGATGTGTTCTGACATGTGCTATAATTATTTACTGAATAAGTTAGAGATATCTGTGATAGCATTGGGCATAAAAAACATTGCGGTATAATACATTTCTTCACACATTCCAGTTCCATTGTCTCACTTTTATTAAAAAACATGACATACTATTGTAGCGTTAAGTAGTAAGACAGTTTTTGCGAGTTACTGTTCAAGCATAATTATTTAAACATTTAATGACAGCAAATCTATTTTGTATTTTATTGTTATTGAGAGTTATTATTATTGATGCTGGTATTATTATGTTACATATTATGTTACATGCAGTTCATTGTTTAACATATCAACATTACTTCTTTTAGGTGGCACAGTGGGTGCAGCGTTTAGTGCAGCGGTCTAGTAGATCCAACATTCTGTTTTTGAACCCCATTCTTGGTTGCTGTGTGTACAGAATTTGAATCTCTCAGTGTCTCGAGGTTTTTTTCTTCAGGTACTCCAGTTTTTCTGCCACTTCACAAAGAGGCATGGTGTTGATTCATTAGTTAATCTAAATTTAACCTAAATTAGCCCTATGTCAGCTCCTACCTTGTGCCTTGTACCAGGATAGGCTCCAACCACTTACACCCCTGAATTGTCTTCGTGTGGTAGAAGCAGAAAGGGCTTTTAACATTCTTCAATTAAAACACTGGCTAAGCTACTTGCCCCGGCACTTGCTGTGTAGGTTAGCACAGTAAAGCAGAGCAGAGACGCATGTGGAAACACAAAGTGTACTTAAGCTTAGTTGGCTGAGCACAATAAGAATAAACGTGCACTGTTGAGCATTGTAGCATGCCCACGGACAGGTAAGGAACCTGCTGGCCAAACTGTGACTTTCCCCTGAGACTGTGTGTTCCTATATTTTGAACTTTTCCAGAATCTCCATCAATTGTTTTTCTTTTTCTGCAACTGCCCTTGCTTTACTCTTATCAACTGTCTTTTAATGGATGTATCTCAAAATGTATATGAACTTTTGCATGTGCCTAATACTATTTTTTATTAATTTCTGTCAGAAGAGCAAAATTAAATAGTAATTATATATTCAAGTCAACAGGATGATATAATTTTTTTTCTTTGTTTTCAACCAATATTGTTAAATTGTGGCTGTTGGTCTTCATTTCAACTAATTTGCTACACAGAGTTCAGAGCTGAGTTTGTAGATATTAGTTAAACATTTTGTTGAATTACATACCTCAAATCTGCCTTTGTCTGTGATATCTGGAGTACACAGTTGTGTGTATTTGACTTGTCTAACAAACTATAAAACTGGTCAAAAACATTTTTTGTATTACCTTATTATGAGGAGTTGGCAGTGTGTGTGTAACTGCACGTGTGTCTGATCAGCATCAAGGAATGGTTTTATAACAAATTAAAATCATAAGAATAGATAAAACTGTCCTTTTATGAAAAAGAAAGATCTAACTATTTAACAGGAGTTTATTTCTTAAAGAAAAAAAAACACCAGTGCTACAGGTACTCAGTGCTTCTGAGTACAGAATAGGAACAAGTCCAGTTCATATAAAGGATACGTTCAGTATTTTTCAAGTCAAAGTTATTTCTCCACAAGCATGGTATATATTAATTTTCAACATGAAATTGCATTCTAAAGTTAACACGTGTTTTAAAATAACTAGTTCACTCAAAAATTTTAGTATGGAGATATTATTGTGAAAAGAAATCTTAAAACCAACCAAATATGTCAATTTTTCAAGCCAAAAATGTTACCAAGTGTCAATCCATGCTTTGAGACTGTGCACATATTGCAAAATAGCGTATCCATGTTGAGATTCAGCAGTTTTAAAAGGAGGTCAGCTGTGCACTTTACTTGGCCGCTCATCTTTCTCCAAGGCACCCTTCAAGTCAGAGGTGTGGATTCAACTCGGAAACTCATCGCCAGGTGCCATTTTTGACATTGGATGCAGATGCACAAGATGCTCTGCAGAGAACTAGACAATAATAACTGGAAAAGTCACACTCATGATAGCTTATATTCTGTCACTATATGGAAGCTTATTTTGTTATTTTACTGTTGGATTGATAATGTACATATGTGCTCCAATGAGAGAGAATATTGAGCATGCGTGTGAAATACTATCAAGTGAGAAGAACTGAACAGCAGTTATAGGCATTCATCCATCTATCCATCTTCCTAATATACTTATCCTGGACAGGGCCACAGGGCAGATGGAGTCTATCCCAGCAGTCAAAGGGCACAAGGAAGGGACAGTCCCTAGACAGGGCACCAGTCCGTCACAGGGCGAATACACACACACACACAGGCCAATTTATCAACACCAATTCATCTAAACTTAATTAGATTAAAGTTTAGTAAGTTCAGTACAGATATTTTAACATAGACAGGGTGGTAGCACAGAGCTGTCATTCCTGCCTTACAACCATGTGTATTTATAGATTAATTGGTACCAGTGAGTGTCAGTAAATTTACTCATTCGAAAACGTTCTCAGTCCTTTTATTGCCAAATCCTCAGTATGAGCAACTCATCATGTGTTAAAAAATTTGAAAATGGTTTGTAGGTTTTACTCCATGCTCTGTTGAACACTCTTTCATGGAAAGTGCTTGGCTCTTTCAAAAATCCAAGGCTTTTATTAAACATACATTGCAGCATAGTTCAGTTCAGATTTATTGTTATGTGTTTAAAGTATAATGAAATGCTTATGTGTGCTGTTCACTATTACACTGCACTCAGACCACTGCATCATTTTGGAAAAAATAATCATAGAATTTCAGTGTGCATCTTTATATTATTACAAGCCATGGTAGAACATAACCACTGAAAAAAATAATCACAGGAGCCAAAGTAGGATAAAAGCAAAATACAGATTGGTAAAGTTGGGCGGGGGTGGGGTTCGGGCTAGAAGCATCATAATTCCACACACAACGCTTGCTACGAGTAGACAAGTGATCAGGAAATGTATCCTTTCTAATTGTCCACCAATCACTCAGAATATGGAATCAATGCAGGATGCACTTCAAGGCAGAGAAGCTTTTATCTGTTGCACCTCAAACATATGCATTATTTGATGTTTGGAAAATATCCAGGATTAAAATAAGTAGAGATTTGTATATAGATAATGTATTTGCATCTTATGACAATTATGCTTCAAGTGTAACCTCCCATTGATACAATTTTTCTACTACTTTCAAATCAGAAACTTTGCTAAACAGAACCTGCCCAATTTTCGTCCTCTCCCTCCCATTTCTATTCCAGAAGAGACTAAGACAGCATCTCAATAACATATAAAAACATGTTAAAGTGTCTCCCTTCTCAAAGACCCTCAGAAAATGAGTAGAAGGCAGCCATGCATAGAATATACTCCAGCTATGTACAGTATGTGCAAAGCATTCAATCATTCAACTTAAAATCGTTTATTGTTCACATTTATCTCATTTAAAATTTTCTAAAATGTATCCAGGGCCAAATTCAACCTTTGAATGTTGCAATTGAGCTCCAGCCTCACTTATCCACATGTTTTGGGTGTGTACTGAATGAACATCATTTTGAACAAATACTGTATCTGTGAATGCCTATCAGACAGCCTTGGTGTCACAATCACTCCTAATCCATTACCAGCTGTGTACTCCCAGATGGGCTTAAAGTGGAGAAGGACAAAAAACTGTAATTGCCTTTTCTACACTATTAGCACGTAGACTTATCTTGCTCAACTGGAATAATCCCAGCCAACACTTTTAAGTCAGTGGGTAACTGATGTTATATACTATTTGAAATTGGAAAAAATCAAATTCTCACCTAGAGGATCTGTGCAAAGCTTTTTAAAAATATGGATTTACTTAATATTTTAAGACTTACTTAATAAAATTTTAGAATACATATTTATATCGGGTGTAAAGGAAATATTCTCCTCTTTTTTTCTCTAAAAATATTTGCCAATGCTCTTCTCTCTTTCTCTTGGAGGGGGTTGAATTCTGTTGTTTTGTTAGTTTTTCTTTCATTTTTTTTTGTAGTTTGAGTATGAAGTCATTAGTTGTTTAGGTTTGACTGTATAGAATTTTATTTTCATCAAATAAAATAAAAAAAGAAACATAGACTTACCTTGAGAAAAAAGGTACCAAGAATCTGTGATAATATGTACGGTATTATTTTCAGTGTATTTTTGTTTTCACAAGCATGCCTGAGAAATGCAGAAGACACATTCTCTTAAATTGAAACTTTGGCTAATTCAAAGTGGATGTACCGTATATACTCACAGATAAGTTTTCCCACGGATAAGTCGGGACTTGATTTTACCGTATAATTTCTGGTATTTTATAATGTCGGTTGTATAAGTTGAATACAGAAAACTTACACTATTGGTCCAAGAGATTATGATATGCTAACGCCCACCTGACAGAGTAACCACGGAGCACACTGCCTTTTTTTTCTATGTATTGTGCCTACGTGACCACATGGTAATATCCGAACTATTCCGAACCAACGTTTGCACTGATTTGTGTTTTTTGTATCTCACACCCTCATACACCTTTATCATAAGAGTATCCCTTATCTATGATGGAGTGTTCGATCAGAAGAAAATATGAAGCTGGTTTTAAATTAAACGTCATTAAAGTAGCAAAAGAAATTGGTAACTGTGCTGCTGCAAGAAAATTCGATGTGTCTGAGAAACTGATGCAAGTTTGGAGGAGACAAGAAGATGAAAAAAAAAAAGTTAAGTGTTGCATTTTTGAACGGGCGTATAAGTCGGGGTCTGATTTTATGATCGATTTTTCAGGTTTCAAGACCTGACTTATATGTGAGTATATACGGTATTTGGTAAGATTTAAGGCTTTTTTTCAAAATGGCACCCCAGTACCCATAAGCTCCATTATAAAACACAAGAATGGAGTATTTTTTTTTAATAAAATAAGATTATTATGAACATATTAGGAAGCTTCAGCAATAAAATGATTTAATCTACTTCATATTAGAATACTCAGTTTATATATATGCTAGCATAAAATGCCTAGAAGGAGGTAGGCAGCCAGTTGGTTTAAGCAATCAGAACTGTGACTTTGATTGCTGTAACTGACTGTTCCCATACATGCTGTTAACTGGAGTTTTTCTGTCCTCCATCAACTAGCAATGCCTCATATAAGGTTGATGGGATTTATTTTGCCACATTTATGTTAATAACTGACTATATTTCAAATATGCTTTTGTGTGTAATGTAATTGGTGTGTTTATGTATATCAGTGGTGTATGGTTTGATTATTTACTTTTAGTGCTTTGCAGTTTATAGTCTGTGAGGAGTACTAAAAAAAATGTTACATTTGAACCAGAAGGGGAGTCCGTCCATCTCAGGGTGACCACACTCACTCCTCAGCCATCATTTGTTCAGTCATTCTGACTCAATGAGTCACTGTGTTACCCTGAGCAAGTCACTTAACCTCCATGTTCTCCAGTTGTAAATAAAATACATATAAACAATTGTATAATACTTTTATACTTGTGAAGTTCATATGGATGGTGTTTCACTATATGAAAGAGCTATATAAAATAAACAGAATTTGTTTCTTTAAGGAGCATGCCCTAATTAAGTAACATCAGTGATTAGCATGCAATTATCTGCTAGCCATAAACACACATGAATGAACCAAAGGCAATCAGTTAGAAATGACTAATCAGCAAGAACAGACCTACAGTACCTTGGAAGTGTAGGTAAGGACCTTGGGATATCACTTTCCAGGTATTTGTGGGTAAACTGAACAAAACTGTTTTCAGCTCTCAGCTTCTTTTCCATGTCCATATATTTCAAAAGGAGATGATCCATGTATATTGATGACAGTAAATGTATATGATGCACATTTATGTACATGACCAGTTACAAAATATGAAAGATATTTCTGTGGTGTTCATTGATAGCTGTATTTTTTTACTTTTTGTATTATTCTCTTTCCTGGGCAGTTTTTTACACTTGGGATAGAGGACACCTCCTTCTGGCAGCTTCTTTGATATTCATTCACCAGTACAATTTGCTTCATATCACAGTTTTCAAGTTTTATTACTCTTCATGTTTGGCCCCATGTACTGTATTTGTGGCTCAATTTTGCCCAGAATCAGTGTTCAAACAAAAAAGAAAAAATTAAACCTAATGGAAGTGTTTAAAAATGGCACTGCTTAGAGGTCAGGCTTGCTAAAACATATTATCGTCATCATGGCATCACTGAAGGCATTCTCAGGTCAGCACAGCTTCTCCATTCAGAGCAAGGATTAATCAAGCTACAAAATTAGATAATTCCAGGTTGTTGTTTGTTTATTGTAAGGGGAGCAAAATAGGAATCAGAATTATTAAAAAAAATACAGATGACTGCTGAACGGTAATGCCACATTTCTGTTACGGCTTGCATATAGTGCTAGAACCTCTGCTTGTTTTGCATAGTGTTTGTTTATTCTACTGTTTTATATTGTCACAATAACGAGACATACTCAGATAAAGGTCTGGGGCAGCCACCCGTATAATCTGGTATCCTGGCAGCAAAGTTGCTTTTTCAAAATATACAGCACTGATGTGCATACAACAGAGTCCAAAACAAGACTGAGGAAATAGGGAAAAGGGGCAGGCTTTTAAAGGGGAAGACAGGAAGTGAGGTCATAAGGATCGGGCCCATGTTCTTTAGCCATTGGTTCGAGCCCAGATGTGACATCACAAGGGCCGGAGCCGGTAAGGTCTCCTTCCATTGGCTCAGTCCCGGACGTGACGTCAAGAGAGCCAGATGGAATCTCCTGGGAATGGTCTACAGCAGGGGTCCCCACTACCGGGCCGCAGCCGTCTGAGAAGCCGGGCCGCGAGAGAACTGCCGGCAACGGAGACTCACTCAGACTTTTCAGAACGCTTGGTGGGCGGGGCTTTGCAGCGGTGCAGAGAGAGGAGAGAGACCGAGGTGAGAGAGTATTACAACAAAGTATTGTTATGGTCCAGACAGTTTCCCCATATGACACGAGTCTATAGAAATCGCGTTACTACGAAGTACATTCAGCAGATGCTTTCATTACAACGAAGTGACCTTGAAATGCCTGAATGAATCATCCACAGAGCAGTTAGATCTGTGGTCGCAACTCAGATGTGCACGTTTGCACAACAATCCCCAAACAGAAACATTGTAAAAAAAATTCTTTCTTCGAACTTTCCTCGTACTGTTTTTTTTTTTGCTGTTTTTGTTTTCTGTGGTTTTCAGTGATACCTTTTGCTTATTGCTTGTCAACATTTGAAAAACATCCATTGGAATTTAACTAATTGTCACCCTCCTATAGAAACGGCAGACATGAAAAAAACGATAGCAGTGTTAATGTTTGTGATGTGCAATCTGTTGGAATGGCAAATGCAAAGGATATGTCTTTGTTATATGCAAAAAAAGAAGAAAAATCTCAGGTTGCAAACGTATGCGAACTGCTTAATAACTTAATAATAAAAGGAATGTTATGTAAATTGTGTATAAAATTGCCCCCCCCCGACCGGTCCGTGGAAAAATTTGCATCTAATAAAGTGGTCCTTGCTGTCAAAAAGGTTGGGGACCACTGGTCTACAGGAAAGGGAGAAAAAGAGTCAGTGCACTCTGCCACATCCCGGCATGCCTCAGAACTGCTGTCACTCAAGCCCTTTAGCTGCCTCCCATGCGCACGTGTGTGACAATATTCTCTGTTTTTTTAACCCCACCAAGGGGTATGCGAAAAGATGCATTTCACTGCGTGTTGTCCTGTATAACTATGTATGTGACAAATAAATAAAATTAAGAAGAATTAATACTGAATATACAGTACAAACTCCACTACTCTGCATTTCCACTGCCTTCCAGTAGGTTGTGCTGTACAGATCTCTACTCATGCAAACACACATAACTGTGCACTTATTGTTTCTTTACTTACATGATATCTCCATACCTGACTGGAACAACTTAAAGGCAGAAATCCTAAACAGTGCAGATTTAAAAGAGGTAGGGATGTTTAAGCTTGACATACATTGTCCCTTTATGCAGCCACTTAATTTAGTGGCGAAGTTAAGCAAACCTGTTCTTGAAAATCAGTGTACATTTTCCTGGGGAAACATTTGAATAGACAAGTTAAGTTTATACGAAGAAGGACATTAGCAGCCACAAAGTATAAAAAAAGCTAAATGAGGCCTGAGAACTTACCTGTGGCATTTGGGGAAAAAAATTAGCAAAGACTTAAGATGAAAAGTTACTGTACAAAAAATGCTGGTAAGTTCTGCACATTTTGGATGAAAAGATTAGCATTGTTCTGTATTTAAAGAAATATTCAGTACTGTGATTATTTGTCTGTATTAAAAAATATTTCTGTTCAGAAGAATTAGCAGTGAAATCCTGAATGACTTGTCAAGTCCTTTGCAATAATATTTATTAGGAAAGGTGGCATATAAAATAAAGAATTTACTGTGACTTAAATCAATGCTTTTTGTGTTCTTTGACAGGTACTTTGCAAAGAATGAAATTTTTCATAATTGCTTCTTGATGGCATTGTGATACAACGCATTATGAAAGACAATACACATCAAAACTATTGTAATATTACTAATGATTTTTTTTATATCTTTTCATTTAACCCTTGACTCATTGTACTTTGTTTTTTTATCATGTTTGTATTACTTACTAATGTTATCTTAAATCTCAAATATATTTAGTTCTTTCTTGTTTTTATATAGAGTCAAAAACGACAATTTGGGCCTTTATGTTATTGAGTGATCAACTCATTCCAGTGCACTCACTGAATTAAGTGTAAATGCTGAGAAATGCCTAAATATCCATAAAATCATTCCAAATTTTCTACATTTAGAAAACTTTATTATATGAGTTAATCTGTGGTACATTGACCATTGCATCCCATTTAACCACTTGTGCTTTTTTAGCCTCAAACTTGAGGTTTTCTTCCTGGCTTGCTGCCAGTCCTTCAGACCTAACCTCACTCTTTAAAGGGCAATATAGTCCTAACTCCTCTGACATGAAACCAAGTACTGGCCCCAAATTGCCAAGAGGTATTCTGGCAAACCTCCTCAATCTCACTCTCACTCTGTCTCTCCAAGTACAGGGTCAGGCACCTCTGGCCCAAGCTGGGTCACCTGAATTTTCCCCAAGTATCACTCTTTTTTCCTGCTCCGGTATCCTCCAGGCTGTTACAGTACATCTGTTGGCACGCACTCCACCACCTGCCTGCCCTTTTTGCTACACTGGGATTCCACATTCTCTTGGTGTATATATTTATATACATATAGTACAGTATATGGAAGCGAAGGTCTGTGATACATTTTTCATATTTGTAGCTAGAGGTCCACAAAGGAAGAAAATGAGTCACGTATCTTGAAATAGTTTTTTATTCCTAAGCTTTTGACAACCTACCAGGTGTCCTCATCAGAGGAAAATGATTAGACATATAGGAATCAAAGGCACTAAATAGCAGGTCAATTGAGGTTGTGGTGGAGGATTAATAAGGTGGGGTTCGGAAGGTGTTGGTCATAAAGTCTTTTATTATTTGGACGTTCTTCTTTTTAAGCCTTCATGTGCTGGGTTCAAGTCCAATATATAATATATATGTATTGTCAAGCTTGGGTCACAAGGTTGCACAGGAGAGTACAGAAGGTTTTTTCAAAGGAGCAGAAACTTTATTGCTGTTCTGGCAGTTACAAACACAAGGTGATCCGGCTTCACTAGAAACAGCTGTCAGACTTGACTCATCGGCCCCAACTCCTGCTCAAAAGAACACAAAGTCATCTTCATCAAGGGGGTACAGCGGCTTGGAAGCAGCGGCCAGAGCAGAGGGAGTCTGGGGGGACCTCAGGATGACAGTGGCTCGCCCTTTTAAATGTTTGAAGCCCCGCAAGAGGAGCACATCAAGCCTGCAGCTGATCCTGCAAAGAGGATCTGTAAGAATGTGTTTGTTTCCTATTGAAAAACTGTTTAAATTGGGGTTTCTGAAGGGCAGCCATGTCCCCCTGCAGCAGCATTCACAGTATACAGTATATATTGTTGTGAACTAGTTGGGAGACAAAATGGTGAATTGGGCAATATGCTATTAAATCCCAAAAACTGTTGCAAAAAGTCCCACAAGAGGAAGGGTCACTGTCATCCTTTGGTTTGTGGAACAAAACCTGAAAACAATCTTTAGAAAATAAAAGACTTATTTCACAAAATAATGCTCTGTAACACAAGAAGTACCAGAGGGAGTTGCTTTTACAAAATAGGCAATCCAGTGGCAAACAAGTCCCAAAAAACAGTGCATGCAATATACTGCAAGGAACTGTGATGGACAGGAGGGCAAACACCCACAAAATACAAGGAACATTGTAGAAGCATGGACACACAGAAATTAAACAATACAGTACACCAAACTAATACAAAACACAACACATAATAATACAAATAATAGACATAAATAACTATATTAGCAGAAACAAAATAATCAAACATGCACAAAAAAGACATAAAAAAAGGAATTTGAACACTAGCCGGGGAGGAACTCTGGCTGAAAAATAACATTATAATTACATATATACAGTACAAAATAAATGAGGTTTTGCCTGATGTACTACCTAATCAATACCATACCATGGTACAATGCAATGCTGCTCTTTTGCAGGCAACACTCATGCACACCTATGCCCTGTAGTTCCAGTGGCTTTCCTACTCATGCAATATTTTTCCCTTAATGAAATGCTATTTGAGAACATGACTGGTATACCAATGCGCAACAATAATGGGCCAATTTAGTGTCACCAATTATTCTAACAATGACATCTTAGGAATGTGGGAAGATAAGTAATGTAGATGGAGAAAGAGTAGGACCCGAGTGCAGCCATGTGACAGGTGACACCTCAGCACCACATTAGTTCAGATGGAGTGGAACAGTACGAGGTTTTTTATGGTGGCTGGAGTGCCAAGTCTGCCACCAACCCCCAGGTTTTTTCCCTGCAGGCTGGAGGGCCTACATGCAGATTAACGTCATACCCAGGATGGACCAATTGTAGATTAAGGGCCTTGCTCAAGAGCCCAATGAAGTAGAGTCACTTTTGGCATTTACAGGATTCAAACCGGCAACCTTCCAATTGCCAGTGCAAATCCCTAGCCTCAGAGCCACCACTCCACCCATGTACACTGAAGTCCTCGCTAAATTGCCCATCGTGGTCCTGAACATTCTCGCCATTAATCATTCCCTGTCAATAATTGGCTAACTATTTCTCTCACCCCTTCACTACCTAATGGCTAATGTGCGGTAAGTGAGCCTGCTATTGTATCATCCTGGTAGTTGCTATGCATGTGTAGTCATTAAGTGGCTCCCCATTGTCTATGTAAAGTGCTTTGAGTGTCTAGAAACATGCTATGTAAATCTATCTATCTATCTATCTATCTATCTATCTATCTATCTATCTATCTATCTATCTATCTATCTATCTATCTATCTATCTATCTATCTATCTATCTATCACAAAAAAGAAGCAGAGGGTTATGGAAACGTATATGAATTAGGTGATATTAAAAGTGGTGTCTTTCAAGGGTCAGTGCTGCTGCTTCTATTTGTAAAATATATAAAAATGATATAGTATGGCTAAAACTATAAACAACAAGCTGGCCAGGTTTGCAGATGATAGCAAGTAGGTAGAATGGCAGATAATCTACATGTAGAATCCGTTGAATCATTATAGAGGAACTGGGGCAGAATACAGGCTTGGGCAAATTTGTGGCAGATTAAATTTATTGTATAGAAGTAAATGTAGGGTTTTTCATGTTAGACATATACATTTATACAATTGAAGATCCAAAACTTTAGAGTATTCCTCATGAGAATGACCTGGGATTCATAGAGGTCTCAATCTACAGCTAGAAAATGTACAGAAGCCATCAAAAAGAATGCTAGCAGATATGTTAGATTACATAGAACAATATGTGGAGTACAAGTCTAAGGAGCTTATACTTAAGGCTATATAATGCACTAGTGAAGCCAGACCTGGAATATGCTGAGTGTAGTTTTAGTCTCATTGATACAAAAATGAAAACAGAAGCACTAGAAAAAGTCCAGAGAAGAGTGACTAGGCTGATTCTAAATCTGAGAGGTATGAGCTATGAGGAAAGATTAATGGGGCTGAAACCTTTTCAGTTTAAGCAAATAGAGACTTAGAGGTGACATGATTGAAGTTTTTAAAATTGTAAAAAGAATCAGTCCTGTGGATCCAGACCACTACTTTAAAATGAGTCCAACAAGAACAAGAGACACAGTTGGAAACCTGCTAAAGGTAAATTTTGCACAAATTTTAAAAAGATTTCTCTTCAAGCAGAGAACCTCAGACATAAGGAATAAGTTACCAAGTAGTGTGGCTTGAGGGACCTTCAACACTCAACTTGATGTTTTTTTGGAGGAATCAGGTGAATAGCATTAGTGAGCTTTGTTGGGCTGAATGGCCAGTTCCTGTCAACATTTTTCTGATGTTCTAATACTGTATATACCCGTTCTTTGTCTCTTTTTCTCTCCATAACCAGAGTATCCTATCAAGTTCTTGGTTATGTAATACATTTTGTACTTGACCATATCTTGTTTTCAACTTAACCTCTGGATGTTTAGATCTGAGAGAGGCCAGGTTTCAAAGCCTATATAGGGTTATAATTATACTGTCCTAGTATAAGCTGAAGTACTTTTAAATGTACTGCTAAATGTATGCTACATCTAAATATAAAATATGTAAACACAGCAAAAAGTCTTATTTATATGTAGATATATTGTATATCCACCTTAATAAAAGGATGTGTCTGTGAGTCTGTGTATCTGTGTGTCTGTCAAGCTGATATATCTCTGTCATTCCAACAGATGATATATCAAAAACATTTGTAGTAATAAAATGCTTTGTGTTTGTCATTCCAACAGATGGTGCATCACAAACATTAACACAGCTTCTATGAATCCAATACCAAATGGCAAAAAAAACAAAGACATATGAATTGCATGTGTCATTCCCACAGATGGTGCATCACAAACATTTGTAGTAATGCAATTTTTACAACAAATGTTTGTGATGTGCCATCTGTTGGAATGACACATGCTATGCATTTTATTACAACTTGCATTACAAAATACATTGCAATAGATGGTGCACTATAAACATTAACACTAACGTGTCCATTGATTACTTACAATTTAACCCGTCTGAGATGGGTAGCACGGCTATTATTTACATAACCATGTAAACCATAAATTGTAGTGACATATTTAATATTGATGATGCATATTTGTGGCACACTACACACCAGATCACACATAAATATGGGAAAATAGGACCTAGAAGTTGCATTTTCAAAGGTCCAGAGGTCGATATTTTCTCTTCACCATATGGCATTGCAACTTAACTTAAGAGGAAGATGTGTTCTCTTTTCAGAGCTGTTTAGTTTTAGAATTGGAGTATTAATTTAGCAGTAATGGAGAGCTTTAGCCTTCTCCACATCTTTTCAATTTGGGATGGCTCAAGAAATTCCTAATTGTACAGATTTCTGATTGAGAAACATGCGCCTTCCTAAAGTTTTGTATTACCAGGAACAGAAGTCATTTTAATCTGAAATACTAATGCAAACGGCATTGTGCTGCAAAACTGCAGGCCCCCACTTAATGACATTTTGCTGGAAAAAAAGATTAAAATGCCTCAATGCGCATGGATTTAATGTTCATCCAGTAATTGCAATGGACAGTACCGTTTCGGAGAGACAAAGAATTAGATTAGGAGAAAGACAAATAGTGGAAATGTACAAGTCTTAGAATTGAGAGAATATCATACAAAATTCAAAAGGTGATTGTGCGGTAATGAATCTGCCAAAAGATAAAAGTTAACTGGAAGTTGTGATTGAATAAGCTGTAATATTCATTAAAATCTACCTTAACGTATCAATTTATTCTAATGATTTTATAAGGGTTACAGGGCAGCAGGGCTGACTGACAAAATGACTTAGGAAAGGCTTCAGAAAAGTGACACAGATTTAATTACGCTTACCTTGTAAACCTGCCAAGACTGAGAGGTGTATACTGTTCTGCTTGTGTGACTCCCCCACCAGCCACCCAGTCCACATGCCTTTTAAGTCATATTCCATAAATGTATGAAACAAATATGATTTTTTTGGGAAAACAAGTTTCATTGACACAATCTTTCTAGCGCTGGATTTGAATCCTAAGCAGTACCTGATTGCAGTTATCACATTCTCCTCCTATCTGTCTGTAAACTGGCACTGAGTGTGCATAAATGAGCCCTGCGATGGTCAGGTGTCACTCTCTCCAGGGTAGGCACTGACTCACCTCAGCCCCCCCTGCAATCCTGCCAGACTTGAAAATGGACAGATGAATGAATTCATTACGTCTTAATACAACTGGAACTCACTCCAGTGTTTTACTCTAACGCATCTGACCTAATGTGCCTTTCTTAATTTCAGACAAAATGAAGCCTTTGATTTGGAATTTTTCTCCCTATAGTGGGAAATTTATTTATTTATTTTTTTAAAGATCCATGAAATGTTGTGATATTACTGTAGCATATCAGATTGAACCCAAGGAGTGTGTTTATTCTTTTTTTTTCTTGCTCCTTTAGACGTACTTTGTTTAGTTTAGCGCTCCCTTGAAAGATTACAGGGGTTATATTCATTGTAAGGTAATTAAACCATTACTTCCTGAAAATCTATTTTTCCCCTAAAAGGACGAATATATTCATGTTGGTTTCACACGCAGTTATTTTTAAACCTTAATTTAATATCTAATTAAGACGCAGCTCGAAAAAGCAATTGATTTCACAGTATACACAAGACTTTATCGACAGTGTCATGGTGCAGCTGTTGAAAAGGCCTCATTCTCTCTCTCTCTCGCTCTCTTTCTTTATTTTCATTAAGCGTTTTCAAGAAAAGCTTGAAATCTGGAAAATGAGCTGTTTCTGATAACTTTTAAACTGTCCAGTGTTGAAACACAAGTGACAGACCTCTGCACTGGGGGTCTTTGGGTTTCTGCACATGTCAAGTGTCGTCCACACACCATCAAGTTGAATTACTGTTAAGAAAGAACAAATGTTAATTTGGGTGCATCCCTTTTATTCTGTCCCAGCATTACATTTGTAAAAAATGGCAGTGCTTTAATAATTCAGAATTTTCCAGAACAATTAGCTATTAACTGTTCTGTGACGGCACTTTAGTAGCTTCCTCAAGCCTGCATTAGTTGCCTTAAAAGTCTTGAATTGCAGAAATTAAAAGATTTCTGCACTTTCATCCTAAAGTGTGTAATACAATTTAGTCTTTTTTCTTGTTGTGCGGATGGTTTTTACATTGAATGTTAACTTGCTCACACTTGAGAAATGCCTGATGCTTCCAAGACGAAAGAAAAAAGAAGCCTCCTTTGATCTAACTTCTTCACGGTAAAGAAAAGCAGCAGCAAACCTCAAACAAGGGTGAAAGCTTTCATATGGCTTTAAAGCTGTCCACCTCCAAATCTGTGTGAGGGAATGATAAGCAAGCTAATTGCGTGTGGATGCTGAAGCACATTTCCTTTTCAGACACAAGTAAAGTAATTCCGCCCTCTAGTGCAAGAAATGAGAATTACAGCCACATTTCACAAAATACTTGGCTGGAAAGAATGTGCAGATGATGACTGGAACAGAAATCAAACCCAGACCCCTTGATTGACTTCATGGGTTCTCAGACTCGGTCCTGGAGACCTACTGTGGCTGCAGGTTTTTGTTCCAGACAGATTCATAATCATTGACAATACCTAATAACACTGAACTCTTTTAATTAGCTGGTATTTTTTTCTCTTATTCTACATTCAGAAAGGCACAGCAGCATGATTTTTACTTTTCTACAACATTTAGAAATATTTCTGCTTTTACTATAGATTTAAATGCTTAACTGTCTTTTGCTGATTTCATTATATTTTGACCTTTCTCTGTGCAGTTTTTCCCCTTCCTTGTATCTTATTAATGACAATTAAAAGTTAGCAGAGCAGAGCAAACACCCAGGCAAACAACACTGAGTAATCAAAGGCTGCAACTACTTTAGCATCAGACCCATTAATTAGTAAATAACCCGGAAAAGTAGAATGAAAATGAAGATGAAAGTATATACAGGGTATATACTAGCCCAGGGGTACTCAATCACGGTCCTGGAGGTCCGCAGTGGCTGCAGGTTTTTGTTCTAACCCAGTTGCTTAATTAGAAAGCAATTCTTGCCAATAATTTAATTTCATGGCTCGTAAGTGCTTTTACTCTGCTATGTCAGGTCATTCTCATATCCTGGATTTTCTTCCTCTTTCTAAGGATATCATCCGAATGATCTGAACGCTAAAATGGATGAGTGATTCTTAGTCCTTCACTTTTTTCTCTTCACCTTCCTTCCAAATATTTAATTAAACCAATTAGTGCACGATAAATACAGAGGTGTAAATGGTAACAAGCTAAATGGAGAAATGCTGGTCTCTTTTGTCATTTGCATGTTACTGCTAATAAGGAGCAATTAAAAACCAAGACTACAGCTGTTTAAGACTAAAATAAGCAATAAGGGTTCAAAATCTTAATGAGCAAGACAACTAAAGTGAAGCAGAAGTGTTACTTGAGCAGTAAGTGCTTCTTATTAAACAATTGGGTTGGAGCAAAAACCTGCAGCCACTGCGGACCTCCAGGACCGTGATTGAGTACCCCTGTACTAGCCGTTCCCCGCTGCTTCGCCTGTGTATTAGTTAAACAGGACAGTGAGGAGGGCCTGGCCCAGCTCTCTACTCCTGACGTCACTCTTCCCATCCCCTCTCAGCCCACAGCCTCTGTCTCGGATTAGCGCGAATATATCGCTCCTGCAAGCGAACTATGATTGTTAACGCAAGGAGGGAAATCACAAAATCAACCAGAATATTCAAGGAAATCATAGAAAAGAAAAGATCTAAATCCGTTAAGTAGTTCTCTCGTTTACTAACTAAGCGGAGTTAAGCTTACACCCCGAGGCAGATGCGTGAGTGAGGAGGGCCGCGCCTTCCTCCCCGCAGCCTGATGAGTCTCTCTCAGATTCGTGCTAATAAATCGGTGCCACAAGCAAACCATGATACTTCGCGTGATGAGAAAGTCGCAAAATCAACAGAATGTTCAAGCAAATTATAGAAAAAAAGCCGATCTAAATCTGTTAAGTAGTTCTCTAGTGAAAAGCAGACAGACATACAAATGGGTCTAAAAAAACTATAGGAAATTTTGCACTTGGACCACGAAATTTTTAAAACCATTTCTTAGCGAGCACCTATGGGACAAGGGTAACCTACATTCCAAATTTCAAGTCCCAAGTCGTGATGAGTGAGTCAGTATTTGGTTTTTATATAGATAGATTTTTTACCAAACTTAGTTTTCTAATTTCTATATTGTTCCCTTCTTCAGGCAAGATGTAATCAATTACATCAATTACATCTTGCCTGAAGAAGGGGCCTGAGTTGCCTCGAAAGCTTGCATATTGTAATCTTTTTAGTTGGCCAATAAAAGGTGTCATTTTGCTTGGCTTTTCTCTACATTCATAATGGCTAACACGGTACAACACCCTAGTATTATATTGTTCCCAAAACAGTGAATCTCAGAAATAACAGTTCACTTAATTAGCCCAGGAGTCCAATTAAAAACAGAAGCGGGTTGGAACAAAAACCTGCAGCCACAGTGGGTCCCCAGGACTGAGTTTGGGAAGCACTGATCTATAATGAATAATAGAAAATTCTAAGCAATAATTCTATTGAATAAAGGGAAATGGTTCCTTTTTGCACTTTGAATTGATTTTAATATGTTGTAATTATTAAATTGAATTTTACACATACTGCTAATAAATTTTACCAGAGCACATTTTCTGTTGGTGTTTAATGTAGTCTTAGTACAATAATAATTTACACTGATAATAATATTGTATTCCACTGGAAATAATTGCAACCAGCCCTTTAGCTCACAGCCTGCTTAACCTTGTATGTACTGATTGATGTCTGTAGCCTAACCTGGTAGCACTGGACACAAAGCAGGAGCCAGAAATGGACAGCACACCAGTCCATCTCAAGGTGCACTCATGCAAATGTCACAGTCATTCACACCAACTCGATTTATAGCTTTATAGCGTCATGTTTGCCTAGTGTACAGAATACAGTGAAATTCTTACTTTCATGTGCCAGTCAACATGCAACATCTCAGCACTTTACATTGCTATGATTAGCGAATGAGGCTGGCTTACCTTGAAACTTCTGAAAAATCTGAGCACGTGCAGCATTTATTATATTGTTGCAATTCTATATTTTCTTGAACACTTTAATGGGTTGCACTATCAAGTGGCATTAAACCAGTAGTTTTTTTTCAAGTTGGGTAAGAATCAGAGGCAGGCAACTAGCAGGTGAGAAGAGGCACCATAGGCAGGGGGCAGAATAATACCTGGCAGCCGCTGGTGTGTTGCAAAACTCATGGGCCCCATCCTCAAAAAAAAAAGCATTTGTGCTAAACCAACCTGCACATGTCCAATTAGTTGCAATTTGTGGGGAAAATGTTTTGGTGTTAACAGATTAATAGTGAACCATTGTGAACCTGCAGTGTTTTTATTCATTAATTTTCATTCCATTACTATTATTTGTTGTTTCTACCTGGGTTTGGGGCCAACTGGTCAGGCGGCACATACTTCTTAATAGGCACATGGTCACTATGCAAAATGCCCCATGGCAACTAGAGGAATCCTGTTGGCTGAACACTGAAATCTTACCCTTTTACTATAGAATACACAATAAATTAGATACGGGGAATGATATCAGCTAATATATACATAACATAGGCAGGCAAATTGCATCACACAAGGATATGCAGTCTGTCATGCCTGCATTATGTAGAAAAAATGCTTTTTGTGACATATACTGTATAACTGACGCACTATTTGTCAATGACCAATGCTACTTCACCTGGATGGTTTCCTTTACCTCTGGAGTTGAATGCCAATTTTTTTAAAGCGGCTGCCAATCTCCTGTTAGCCCATTTGCATTTCTGCTGACTGCTGGGATTTGAAGTCCTCTCAATAGCACTGGCAATGGATCTATCCAATAACAGCTTGTTTATTGAACAACTAAATATAGCAACATGGTAATGCCTGAATGGTGTTTTGGATTTATTTGTTTCCTGCCCTTATTCTTGAACATTTCAGATTTAAAGAATGCAGACTGCTACAAATCAAACATCCCATCCTGCCCATCCTGGTTCCAGACCCTCATCTCACTCCATCCATCTCCCACACATTCAATCCTGCCTGTAAAGTGAATTCTGCACACTGTTATAATAATTTTTTGAAAACTAAACCCATCAGTGGGCACTGAATAATTTATAACGTCACATGATGTAGTCTGAAGTTTCACACTTTTTCTATAGCCCAAAAATGCCCAAAATATTTATTTCTCTTTCCAAAAATGAATGTATATTTTTGTGGTTGGCAATCTAATGAACCTCATGGCAGTTGTGAGGGCATCCCTTAAACCAGATCTTTGCTGATGCTTTAATAGTATAATGAAACTTAAATGATTTATTGATATTAGGGCTGCTAGGCACTTTGTACACAATTATCAAAATGCAATTTACTTACAATATTTCTAAGAGTCAAATTCACAATTTTGAATACTGCATTGTGTGTTGGGCCTAGTGTTTGTTTTAGCTTTCACCACAGGGTCTGAATAACACAATTTATAATTGTAATTTAAAGTGGTGCTTTTTTAATTTTCCCAGATAAACTAATGTGAAATGTAAACTGCTCAAAAAAATTAAAGGAACATTTTTAAAACACATCAGATCTCAATGGGAAAAAATCATGCTGGATATCAATACTGATATGGACTGGGTAATGTGTTAGGAACAAAAGGATGCCACATCATTTGATGGAAATGAAAATTATCAACCTACAGAGGGCTGAATTCAAAGACACCCCGAAAATCAAAGTGAAAAAATGAGGTGGCAGGCTAGTCCACTTTGCTGAAATTTCATTACAGCAACTCAAATTGTACCCAGTAGTTTGTATGGCCCCCCCACTTGCTTGTATGCATGCCTGAAAATGGACATGACAACGAATGGTGTCATGGGGGATCTCCTCCCAGATCTGGACCAGGGTATCACTGAG
This sequence comes from Erpetoichthys calabaricus, assembly GCF_900747795.2. NCBI lineage: Eukaryota > Metazoa > Chordata > Cladistia > Polypteriformes > Polypteridae > Erpetoichthys > Erpetoichthys calabaricus. The sequence goes on along the minus strand of NC_041397.2, from coordinate 253,908,437 downwards.
CTCCTGGACAGTCTGAGGTGCAGCCTGGCAGTGTCGGATGGGCCGAAACATAATGTCCCAGAGGTGTTCTATTGGATTTAGGTTAGGCAAGCGTGGGGGGGCAGTCAATGGTATCAATTCCTTCATCCTCCAAGAATTGCCTGCATACTCACGTCACATGAGGCCGGGCATTGTTGTGCACCAAGAGGAACCCAGGACTCACTGTACCAGCATAGGGTCAGACAATGTCTCCAAGGATTTCATCCCGATACTTAATGGCAGTCAAGGTGCCATTGTCTAGCCTGTACAGGTCTGTGTGTCCCTCCATGGATATTTCTCCCCAGACCGTCACTGACCCACCACCAAACCGGTCATGGTGAACGAAGTTACAAGCAGCATAACGTTCTCCATGGCTTCTCCACACCTTTTCACGTTTGTCACATGTGCTCAGGGTGAACCTGCTCTCATCTGTGAAAAGCCCAGGGCACTAGCGATGGACCTGCTAATTCTGGTGTTCTATGGCAAATGCCAATCAAGCTCCACAGTGCCAGACAGTGAGCACAGGGCCTACTAGAGGACGTTGGGCCCTCAGACCACCCTAATGAAGTTTATTTCTGATTTTTTGGTAAGAGACATTCACACCAGTGGCCTGCGGGAGGTCATTTTGTAGGGCTCTGGCAGTGCCCATCCTGTTCCTCCTTGCCCAAAGGAGCAGATATCGGTCCTGCTGATGGGTTAAGGACCTTCTCTGGTCCTGCCCAGCTCTCTTAGAGTAACTGCCTGTCTCCTGAAATCTCTTCCATGCCCTTGAGACTGTGCTGGGAGACACAGCAAACCTTCTCGCAATGTCACATATTGATGTGCCAGCCTGGAGAAGTTGGACTACCTGTGCAACCTCTGTAGAGTCCAGGTATCGCCTCATGCTACCAGTAGTGACTCTGACCATAGCCAAATGCAAAACTAGTGAATAAACAGTCAGAAAAGATGAGGAGGGAAAAATGTCAGTGATCTCCACCTTTTAAACCATTCCTGTTTTGGGGATTGCCTCATTGTTGCCCCTCTAGTGCACCTGTTGTTAATTTCATTAACACCAAAGCAGCTGAAACTGATTAACAACCTACTTAACTGACCAAATCAATAGCCCAGAAGTTTAATTGACTTAATGCTATACTCTCATTAAAAAGTGTTCCTTTAATTTGTTTGCTCAGTATATGAATATTTTAGCATAGCGCTATACTTTTAGTGTATAAGGATTTTTTTGATGCTGGCAAAAAAATACCCTATATCAACTAAAGGTCTTCCAGGCCATTGGAAATCATCGTGTCTAAAACCAATCTAATGGAAAAATTTGCTTAGTTGAGTTCACCAATGTCCAAAGCAAGGTTCTGACCTGGCTGATATCAAACAGTTTTTTAAAATTAGCTGATATGTATCAGTGCTCTCTTTGAATTGTTATAAAATTTTGAGCTAGATTTGTCAATGTAATGAAAGGTAAGGACAACTTTTAGGACATTCAGACTGCAAGTCCAAAAAAACTTTGTTTTCCATGTTGATCACTGATTTTACTACACTGCAATAAATAAAGTGCATCCATCCTTTTCTCTATCTATTTTCAAACCTGTTGTCTTCAAGGTAGAAGGGAGCCAGGGTCTATCTCAGCAGGCACCACTTTTAACTAGGATGTCATTACATCAGGCAACACACTCATTCACATATCCGCAAATGCTCTTAAGAGCTCATATTCAAATCTACATATTACCTAAAAAAGTAAATCTTTGGGATGTGAATTGAAACTGAAGAACTCAGACAAAATGTAGACCACCACTGGAAAATCATTCAAACTCCATATGCCTGGGCTAGAAATTGAACTGAGTGCCATGGAACTGTGAGACACTGAATAGTACAGATAAAGACACACGGAAGTGAAAGACACTGCACTCACCCAGCACAGTAGGATTTAGAGATATCCAGATCAGTGTCACTGAGATCATGGCAGAAGAAATCCACTGTCAATTAATTTATTCTGATGAAAGCTGTCTGTTGGTCATGTTAGATGTGAACTGAGGAATGTAGAAAAAACTGGCAGCACATGTCGGAAAATGTAAATGTCCTAACAATGTATTCATCTTCCAAGAATTTCACTAACACTTGGGACCTGCTTGGCCAGAGGGGAAAGGAACAGTTCTTATAGAAACAGGCTGCAAAACACAAGCTCCATATTGAATCAAACCAACGTTTCAATAGTATGCAGGACTATCTGTGCTTCTGTTTGTTTACAGCCATGTAGTCAGTTGGCATTCACATTTACAGTGGAACATTCACTTTCTTCTTTATTTTTTTTCTAATATATACTATCTAATGCAAAATAGTCTTACATAAACAGAAAATAACCTCTATGTGTGAAGTGAAATAAAGAAGAATAACAAAGCCTGTAATACATGTCTAAAATGTATGCTACTGTATAGGACACAGGAAACCGCTTAATTATGTTTAAACAATTGTCACGGGCGGCACGGTGGCGCAGTGGGTAGCGCTGCTGCCTCGCAGTTGGGAGATCTGGGGACCTGGGTTCGCTTCCCGGGTCCTCCCTGCGTGGAGTTTGCATGTTCTCCCCGTGTCTGCGTGGGTTTCCTCTGGGCGCTCCGGTTTCCTCCCACAGTCCAAAGACATGCAGGTTAGGTGGATTGGCGATTCTAAATTGGCCCTAGTGTGTGCTTGGTGTGTTTGTGTGTGTCCTGCGGTGGGTTGGCACCCTGCCCGGGATTGGTTCCTGCCTTGTGCCCTGTGTTGGCTGGGATTGGCTCCAGCAGACCCCCGTGACCCTGTGTTCGGATTCAGCGGGTTGGAAAATGGATGGACAATTGTCACATTTGCTTTTATGCAGTATTTTACGTCTGGAAATTTGGCATTTAGAACAACTATCTTAACTTATGTTATGACTTATGTTAAATTAACAGGAAATTATTAACAGCAGATCTAACACTTAGCTTTAATACCAGTAAATTTGTGTTAGTATCATGATAGGCAGCAGCCATCACCTTGGTCCACATCTTAGCTGTTCCTGTCAGGCTCAAGGTTTAGATTCAAGGTTAAGAACAACAGATTTAAGAGATCTTTTATTGTCAAAGTTCTTAGAGATCTGTACTTTAACACATAAAATATGTATAGGTAAGTGTTGGACACAATGAGAAACATACTCTTGTGTCCATCTTTTTTGATTTACATTACAATAATGTTTTATACTTGCATTCTACATTCCCTTGGCCTACAAATTTTCTTCTGCATGTTGTGGTGATGATGTAAAACAAGACCAATGTGCCTCAAAATAATAGATTGGTGGAGGACTATGTGTAGTACCACAGAGAGCAGGTTGGGAGTGTCTCAGGCTAATAGGTGCTAATCTCATCCTCACTATGGATAAGTGTTTTGAAAGTATCCTGACCTTGAAGGGAGATGCAGGGTTTGGGATTGCAGGGACACCACAGAAGGGAACACTGTGAAGAATTTTAGTGGAATAGCTGTAGGAGTTCCCAAGGCCCTCCCTGACCTCAAAATGCTATACTGATCTTCTCCAGAAGTAGTACTTCTCTGGAACTTAAAAGCCCTGTCCAGTTACAACTACCAGGGAGCTTGCAGCTTGTAGGACTAGTGTTAGCAAGGGCTCAGTTGACATAAGAAAAGGACAGCCAAAGCAATTAGATGAAGCAGACAGAATGAGTAAGAGAAGATATGTAAAGATATTAACCTAGTGGGAAAGCGCTCAAGGCACCCCATGTGTTGAGTTGAATTTGAATTCTTATATGCGTAGGACAAAAATGAAGGCAAACCTGATGGTCATCATGAACAATGCTGCATATCCTCTCTTTGACACACTATGATTAAGTAATTTTAGCCAATTAATTATTAGGCAGAAGTGTATCAAGAAACTGTACTGGAGCTTCTTCATATCTGTTACAGTTTGTGCCTTTCTTGAGGTGTTTTCTGATTATACAGTGGATTCAGAAAGTATTCTGACCTCTTCATTTTTTTCACAACTGTGCTATGTTGCAGCCTTCTGCTAAAATCATTTACATTAAATTTTTCCTCATATCAAGCAACACTCAATACCCCAGAATGACAAAAAGAAAATGGGATTTTAGCATTATTTGCAAATTTATTAAAAATGAAAAACTAAAATATCACATTGACACAAGTATTCAGACACTTTACTCAGTGCTTAGTTGAAACCAACTTTCAGAGAGAGGCTAAGGATTGTGATCTAATAGTAATAATAATTCTGCACTTTCTTTTAAAAAATGAGGTCTCCTGTTCCAGTGTTTCAAATCAAAGGAACAATCCCTGCGTCTTAATGACAAACAAACACATTAACCAACACAACCCAGCAATTTGTAGTACTGTGAACATTTCCAGACTCATCACATTCACACATGGAGATTTACATATTTGGATCTCAGCAACCAATGCAGTGAACTCAGTCCCAAGGATGCTTCTGACACTGATTTTCTACCAGATTTGAGAAGTTCCATGAAGTATTATTTTCACTCACCAGTTTTTGGGTTGTGAGCTTGGTTGGCAACAACAACCACCCTTTAACCTAAGCAACTTTGTAATCCCCAAGTATCTGAAGTGTGGAGCCTCATATAAGAAAATACAACTTTAAAGACCATTTTGCAATGGCTTAATTTGCTGTGGTACCTGTTATACAAATAAGCAACTTTGTCCCCAAATATGTTTTTTTTTTACACAAAGCCCAATGTTTCTGAATCATACCTCCAGAAGTCTTTCAGTTTGAACACAAGAGATGCAGAACCCTTCTGAGTCCTGCAACCATCATTACTATGAAGGATGAGTATTCAGACTAATTGTAAAGTAAAAGGTAAAGTATTCCTCTCTGCAATTCAAAGTCTACATAGGGGGCAATCCTGTCAATGATGAGCTGCCTACTGGGGGAACACCTAATTGAGAGAGAGAGAGGGGGACTTTAATTAAACTTTAATTAAACTTTAATTAAAGTCTGCTTACAAGGCCAATGCTGTGCAGAGAGGAACTTTTTAACCTCCTGTGCAATCTTTGCTTCATCACGGATGACCCAAGATACAACGTCTAACACACAAAGTTTATTTTATTTAGCTTTTTTTATAATTTTAATTGAAAGTAAATAACAATCCATACAATCAAATCAAACTTAAAAAAACCAAAATTCAACCCCCACCCAAAAGAAAGAAAGAGAGGAGAACCAGCCAACAAATTAAATCTTTGAAGCAGCAAGGAAGGAAGAGTATCCTTTTCCCTGATAGAGAAGATTATTTTAACATGTTATTGATTAAATCCTGCCAAATTTTAAAAAGTTTGGAATAGATCCTCTGAGTGAGAATTTGATTTTTTCCAGTTTCAGATAGTATAGGACATCAGTTATCCACTAACTATAAGGTGGTTGGTTGGGATTATTCCCGTTGAGCAAGATAAGTCTATGTGCTAGTAGTGAGGTAAAGGCAATTTAATGGGTTAGGGCTGATTGTGACACCAAGGCTGTCTGATAGGCATTCAAAGATTTTTGTCCAAAGTAATGTTAATTTGGTGCACTTCCAAAACATGTTGCCCAGTGAGGCTGGGGCTAAATTGCAACATTCACAGGTTGAATCTTGCCCCTGAAACATTTTGGATAGTTTTAATTGAAAAAAGGCGCTCAACAGAAATAATTTAACTTGAATAATTGAGTACTCTGAGCATATGGAGCTAGAGTGTAATCTGCCTTCCAGTTCTTTTCTGAAATGTTAAGTAAAAGTTCCTTCACCCATTGTGCCCTGGGATCTTTGTAAAGAAAGGACTTTAAAATATTTTTTCAATTGTGAAGATGCTATTTGGGTCTTCAAGACTGATCAATATTCCTTCTTGAATAGAAATAGGTGGAAGGTGAGGAAAATTGGCCAGGTTCAGTTCAGCGAAGTTTTTAGCTTCAAAGTTTTGGAAAACTTGTGTTGATGAGAAGTTAAATTTGAAGCTTAATTGCTTGTAGGATGCAAAAACATTATCGATGTACAAGTCTTTAAATGTTTTAATCCCAGACATTTTCTAAGCATTAAATACTGTGTATGATTGACAGGATGGAAAGAGTGGTTGTCATGTAGAGGTGCAACAGATAAGAGCTTCTCTGTCTTTAAGTGCTTCCTACATTGGTTCCTTATTCTGAGTGAATGAAGATCAATTGGGTTATTAGTGTATTGACGGTAATTTGTATTTACTGGTGCAAAGAGCAGAGAGTATAAAGAAGTACTGCAAGATTTTAATTCTATTGCAGACAAGGGTTGTTTAATTTGTTTCGATGCCCAGGTCTTTATGGCCGGTATATTTGGCACCCAGTAATGAAATTGAAAGTAAGGTAGTTCCATGCCCCCTTCAGCTTTAGGTTGTTGTAGAGTTGCCCTTTGAATATGTGAATGTTTAGACCTCCAAATTAATGAGGTTATAATCAAATCTAATTTCTTAAGAAATGATTTGTTAACATATATGGAGATGGTTTGAAATAGGAAAACAAGCCTGAGAAAGACATTCATCTTAACAGTGTTGATTCTACCTGCTAATGTAAGATGGAGGGTAGATTATCTATTCACGTCTTGTTTAATTTTTTTCTGTGCAAACAGCAAAATTTTATTAAAAAAGAACTTTTTATTTACTTGTGGTATTTACCCTTAGATATTTAATCTGATCTGCTAAGATAAATGGGAAGGTTTCCATTCTAGTATCGTGTGCTAGGGAGTTCAATGAAAAAAGTACACTTTTATACAAATTAATTTTGAGTCCGGCTATCTTGTGAAAGCTAGTGCTTTTAGGACTGATGGCATAGAATTTTGAGGGTCAGATAGATATGTACTATAATATTTTAATATAATGATATTTTACTTTCACATCCTACTCTGAAAATCCCCTTTATGTTTGATGCATTTCAAAAGTAAACAGCCAATGGCTCAATTGTGATTGCAAAGAGCAATGGTGATAGGGGACATTCTTGTTGAGTACCGCATTCTATTTTGAAGTAGTCCAAAATAATGTTGTTAATACGAACTGAGACTTCTGGACTAGTATAGAGTACCGTAGTTTGATCCATGCACATATGTTCGGGCCAAACCCAAATTTGTGCAATGTGGTGAATAGGTAGCCCCAGTCAACCATGTCAAATGCTATTTCTGCATCCAAAGATAGCAAGATCTCTGGGGTGTTAGATTTATTGAGTGAATATATTACATTAAACAAACATTGAAAATTAGAAGATAAGTGTCTGCCTTTGATAAATCAGATTTGGTTTTGTGATTTTACAAAAGGAACCACTTTCTCAATCCTTCTAGCTAGAACATTGGAGAGTATCTTCACGTCATTATTCAGGAGTGAAATTGGTCTGTATGACGCGCATTGTAACAAGTCCTTATTTTTCTTATGAAAGACAGAAATTATGTTTGCCGAAAAGTGTGAGGTAGAATTTTGTTGTCTTTAGCTTCTGAAAATGTTGCTAATAATAGTGGAGCCAACTTATTTGAAAATGTTTTCTAAAATTCCACTGGGTAGCCATCAAGGCTGGCTGCTTTCCCACTTTGAAGTGAGTTTATAGCATATAGTAATTCTGAGAGCACCAGAGGTTTATCCAGTTCCACATTACTAAGAGTATATAGCTATGGAATCTACTGTATAATGCTGTTATGGCATTGTGGACTTCCTGCTTGTGGATTTGTTGAGCTAAAATCTTATTGGCTTTACCTCTATGTTCATGTTAATGATGTCGCAATTTAAATATGAGCTGTTCTGTTTCTTTAGTAGTCAAGAGGTTAAATCCGGATTGCAAAACCTGTCTTCTCCTATAAAGTGCCTCATTTGGAGACCTGGCGTATTCTAGATCTAATCTCAATTTTGCTGATTAACTCAGACATCTTCCTTGTTTCCAATTAATTTTTGTAAGAAAGATATGAAATAATCTGTCCTCTTAAAAATGCCTTCAGAGTTTCCCAGAGTATACCTGCAGAGACCTCTGGGGATGCATTTGCCTCCAGAAAATAATCAATTGCTTGGATATAAATTCTGCACAGTGCTCATCAGCTAATGACAGGGGGTTAAGACACCAGCTACAAGATGAGTGTGTAGGACATAGTAAGTTAAGCTTCCTGAAACACACAAAGTTTAAATTTGTCTTGTAAATGTTTCCTTTGCACCTGACACCTGTCCTATCCCTTGGCTTTTTTGGGTTGAACCCACCAGGACTGCAACAGGGCTACACTGACTGCCCAGACACCAGGCCCTTACCCCTAAACAAAGTGCACTAACATGGCTTCAGGGAAAGGTTCCATTTTTAAGGGCAGTTTGCTTGTCTGAGTGAGAATCAAAACTGGAGTCAAATTAGATAGCCCCGTTTATTTTATTTTATTTTTTTTTTTTTTTTTTGCAAAGAACAAGGGTTGATACAGTGTATGAGTGTTGTTCAGCTCGCTCACCATGCTCACATTCTTAGAAGGACTGTGGGGAACGACCTGGACACAGACAGGCAGACACCGAAGGTTCAACCCCCAACACACGTTTATTCATCTCCAACTATTATTTACAGTGCACACAACCCAGTACCCCGTACCAAACACCCACAGTCCAGGCCTCTCTCAATGCCTCTTCTCCTGAATACCTCCACTCCTCTCCTCCAGGCTTTGTCCTCTTCCACCAGCTGCTGAATGGAGGGACGCAGCCCCTTTTATGTTCACCTGGCACTTCTTGGTGTGGCGGAAGTATGGCTGTGCACCCGGAAGCACTTCGGGTGTCCCTGGTTTTCTTCCCTCCAGCACTTCCAGGTGTGGTGGAAGTGCTGAGGGCCAGGGCTCCTCAGGCATTGGGGCGCCCCCTGGTGGTGACCATGGACCCCTATAGGGTTGAGCTTCCAAGCTCCTTTCCCGTGGTCCCCATAGCCACCAGGGCGGTCGCCCCCTCGTGGTCTGGAGGAGGCGTAGTCCCTCTTCCGGTCCTTCTGGGTGTCCCGGATGGGTACCGCCCCCAGCCGCTTGCCACAGGACAAATAATATATAATCAGTGTCTTGTTGATTTTAGCATATGGTAGGTCAAGTCTGACACCAGTTAGTAATGGCAAAACGTAGAGTCTTATCCAGAGTTTTTGTACATGCTTAGCAGACATTTAATACCAAATAAAAATATTTAAAGAATTGAATTTATTCTTATGCTGCACATGTAGACTTACATATAGCCTAGCACACTATACATAATCCACCTTCAAAGAAGGACATGAGTATTTATGTGATGTGTGTATCTCTGTGCCTTTTCCAGTTTCAGTGTCTCTATTATACGCCATTTGCTGTGGGATGCGTAAAAGTTGTATTAATGTTTGTTATGCACCATATGTAGGAATGAAAAATGCAATTCATTTTATTACATGAATTACAAAATACATTCCAACAGATGATGCATTTGTAGCAAAGTGTAATCTGTGTTTTGTAATTTTTTGTAGCTTTTAGTTATGAACTTCCACAAGATAATTTTTTCTTGTACATAGTTCATCCATCCATCCATTTTCCAACCCGCTGAATCCGAACACAGGGTCACGGGGGTCTGCTGGAGCCAATCCCAGCCAACAAAGGGCACAAGGCAGGAACCAATCCTGGGCAGGGTGCCAACCCACCGCAGGACACACACAAACACACCCACACACCAAGCACACATTAGGGCCAATTTAGAATCGCCAATCCACCTAACCTGCATGTCTTTGGAATGTGGGAGGAAACCGGAGCGCCCGGAGGAAACCCACGCAGACACGGGGAGAACATGCAAACTCCATGCAGGGAGGACCCAGGAATCGAACCCAGGTTCCCAGATCTCTCAACTGCGAGGCAGCAGCGCTACCCACTGCGCCACCGTGCCGCCCCTACATAGTTCATAGAATACCAATTGTATGTTATATTACGGATGCTAATTAATGTTACACCCCACAGACTGCATGCACTGGACTTCTCTGTTAAGCTGCCAGACAAATGGTGGATGCTGTAGGGGTAAGTCATATTTTAACTCTTCCCATGCATTTTCTAATTTTATTTTATTTAATTTGACATGTATATTATTTGGAAAAGCTCAAGTGTGTAATTAGTCACGTGTTTTATTCCAAGTTCTCACATGTAGTTTTTGTATGTTTAATTAAAAAAAAAAAAGTTAGTGATTATTCTTTTAACGTGGTGCCATGATGTTTTAACGTAATTCGGAGTAGTGTACAGCATGGCCATATGCATGCTTTGGGTTTTAATTTTTATTTTATTTTTTTTGTAATTTTATATTAATAGTTTGTGTTTATAATAATTAGTAATCAATTTCACTTATTTAATAGGTATTGGCTAGAAGCTGTTTGTATGACACCCTGTTCTTTGTTTTTTTGTTTCTGGAAAGGTATGCTATTTTATTGTTTTTTTAAGAATATATAAGATTATAAAGCCAGAATATTTTTATTGTGCAGGGCTGTTTATATTGTAAACAGTTTTTCCTAGTGAAATGTGCATAATATATTGTAAATAATTCTATATGTAATTTGCATATTATGTTATGAAAAAAGGCCAGACGCATGGTGGATGCTGCAGGGGCATTAGTGATAAGCTGTTTGTACAGTATATTTCTGGAAAGGGAGAATAAAGCAAATTTAGTTGACTTCTTTTCACCACAATGTCGAGTAGGATGGATTCCAGTCGGTTACACATTGAAATCTTCAGTTTCAAACATTCTGAGAAGAGTAGCACAGCTACCTACTTATATATTATAGTTACAATTTAAGTACAGAATGACATTCAAGAATCATAAAACACAAACATACTGTATTGTTTAACACAAATGTGCTTTGTGAAAGGAAACCAAACTGCAGAGATGTTGCAAGGCTGGGCCTTAAAGACATACAGAAGAACTCAAAGAGAAATCAAGAAAAAAAATTGGGGTATGGAACTGGCAAGTGCCAGTGTAAAAATTCAATGTCAGCTTAAGGAGGCTAAGCCATGTTGGTATGAACAGTGCTTCAGAAGCATAATAGGCAGGAGCACGGCACCGATATGGTCTGAGTGGAAATAGAATAAGGTAACAAGCTGCCATGAAGACTCTATTAAGAAAGAAAGAGAAAGAGAGGAAAAAAGCCTGGTAGCAAGTTGCAGCATATGTTTGCTAGCTGTGGAAATCCGAGTCAGGTTGCTTATTCAATTTGTTAGTTGACTTGATTTTGACTGTGTTCCTCCTGTTAGATAATGGTCGGTGGGGTGCCTACAATGGTGACACAGCCCTTTAAGGGCAAATAATGTTTTATGGCTGGAAGGATTGCATGAGCCGGTAACGGTAGTTTTATGTTTGTGTCCCTGTAAAAAATGGTCAGAAGTAACCCCTCTTCTTCTTCTTCTTCTTCTTTTGGCTGCTCCCATCACCACAGCGGATCATCTTCTTCCGTATATTTCTGTCCTCTGCATGTTGTTCTGTTACACCCATCACCTGCATGTCCTCTCTCACCACATCCATAAACCTGTGCTTAGGCCTTCCTCCTTTTCTCTTCCCTGGCAGCTCTGTCCTTAGCATCCTTCTCTCAATATACCCAGCATCTCTCCTCTGCACATGTCCAAACCAATGCAATCTCGCCTCTCTAACTTTGTCTCCCAACCGTTCAACTTGAGCTGACCCTCTAATGTACTCATTTCTAATCCTGTCCATCCTCGTCACCCCCTGTGCAAATCTTAGCATCTTTAACTCTGCCACCTCCAGCTCTGTCTCCTGCTTTCTGGTCAGTGTCACTGTCTCCAACCCATATAACATAGCTCGTCTCACTACCATCCTGTAGACCTTCCCTTTCACTCTTGCTGATATCCGTCTGTCACAAATTATTCCTGACACTCTTCTCCACCCATTCCACCCTGCCTGCACTCTCTTTTTCACCTCTCTTCCACAATCCCCATTACTCTGTACTGTTGATCCCAAGTATTTAAACTCATCCACCTTCACCAACTCTACTCCTTGTATCCTCACCATTCCACTGACCTCCCTCTCATTTACACACATGTATTCTGTGTTGTTTCTACTGACCTTCATTCCTCTCCTCTCTAGAGCATATCGCCACCTCTCCAGGGTCTCCTCAACCTGCTCACTACTATTGCTACAGATCACAATGTCATCAGCAAACATCATAGTCCATGGGGACTCCTGTCTAATCTTGTCTGTCAACCTGTCCATCACCATTGCAAATAAGAAAGGGCTCAGAGCCGATCCCTGATGTAATCCCACCTCCACCTTGAATGCATCCATCGCTCCTACCAAAGACCTCACCACAGTCACACTTCCCTCGTACATATCCTGTACAACTCTTATGTACTTCTCTGCCACTCCCGACCTCCTCATACAATACCACAGCTCCTCTCGAGGCCCCCTGTCATATGCTTTCTCCAGGTCCACAAAGACACAATGCAACTCCTTCTGGCCTTCTCTATACTTGTCAATCAACACCCTCAGAGCAAACATTGCATCTGTGGTGCTCTTTCTTGGCATGAAACCATACTGCTGCTCACTAATCATCACCTCACTTCCTAACAGAGTTTCCACTACTCTTTCCCATAACTTCATGCTGTGGTTCATCAGTTTTATCCACCTGTAGTCACTACAGTCCTAAACATCCCCCTTATTGTGAATTTCCCATTGGGATTAATAAAGTATCTATCTATCTATCTATCTATCTATCTATCTATCTATCTATCTATCTATCTATCTATCTATCTATCTATCTATCTATCTATCTATCTATCTATCTATCTATCTATCTATCTATCTATCTATCTATCTATCTATTCTTAAATATTGGCACCAGTACACTTCTTCTCCACTCCTCAGGCATCCTCTCACTTTCCAAGATTCCATTAAACAATCTGGTTAAAAACTCCACTGCCATCTCTCCTAAACACCTCCATGCTTCAACAGGTATGTCATCTGGACCAACGGCTTTTCCATTCTTCATCCTTTCCATAGCTGTCCTTACTTCCTCCTTGGTAATCTGTTGCACTTCCTGATTCACTATCTCCACATCATCCAACCTCTTCTCTCTCTCATTCTCTTCATTCATAAGCCTTTCAAAGTACTCTTTCCATCTGCTCAACACACTCTCCTCATTTGTGAGTATGTTTCCATCTTTATCCTTTATTACCCTAACCTGCTGCACATCTTTCCCAGCTCGGTCCCTCTGTCTAGCCAATCGATACAGGTCTTTTTCTCCCTCTTTAGTGTCCAACCTCTCATACAACTCATCATACGCTTTTTCTTTAGCCTTCGCCACCTCTCTCTTCACCTTGTGCCTTATCTCCTTGTACTCTTGCCTATTTTCTGCATCTCTCTGACTATCCCACTTCTTCTTTGCCATCCTCTTCCTCTGTATACTCTCCTGTATTTCCTCATTCCACCACCAGCTTTCCTTTTCCTCCTTTCTCTCTCCAGATGTCACGCCAAGCACCCTTCTTGCTGTCACCCTTACTACATCTGCTGTAGTTTCCCAACTGTCTGGTAACTCTTCACTGCCACCCAGTGCCTGTCTCACCTTCTCCCTAAACTCAACCTTGCAGTCTTCCTTTTTCAACTTCCACCATTTGATCCTTGGCTCTGCCCTCACTCTCTTCCTCTTCTTGATCTCCAACGTCATCCTACAGACCACCATCCTATGCTGCTTAGCTACACTTTCCCCTGCCACTACTTTGCAGTCTTCAATCTCCTTCAGATTGACTCTTCTGCATAGGATGTCATCTACCTGTGTGCATCTTCCTTCACTCTTGTATGTAACCCTATGTTCCTACATCTTCTTAAAATACATATTCACCACAGCCATGTCCATCCTTTTGGCAAAATCCACTATCCTCTGACCTTCTCCATTCCTCTCCTTGACACCATACCTACCCATCACCTCCTCATCTCCACTGTTCCCTTCACCAACATGCCCATTGAAATCCTCTCCAATCACCACTTTCTGTCCCTTGGGTACACTATTCATCACTTCATCCAACTCACTCCAAAAATCTTCTTTCTCACCCATTGCACACCCAACTTGCAGTGCATATGCATACTCTGTCTAACACACTTTTCACCTCCAAAACACTCTTGACATACTGTTCCTTCAGAATAACCCCTACTCCATTTCTCCTCCTATCTACACCATGACAGAACAATTTGAATCCACCTCCGATCCACCTGGCCTTAGTCCCCTTCCATTTAGCCTCTTGCACGCACAATATATCAACCTTCCTTCTCTCCATCATATTGGCTAACTATCTCCCCTTACCAGTCGTACTGCCAACATTCAAAGTTCCTACCCTCAGTTCCACTCTCTTTACCTTCCTCCTCTCCTCCTGCCTCCGGACATGTCTCCCCCCTCTTCTTCTCCTTCTTCTTCTTCAGTCAACAGCAGCCCAGTTTCCGCCAGCACCCTGTTGGCTAACAGTACTGGTGGCAGTCATTGTTAACCTGGGGCTCGACCGATCCAGTATGGAAATTTGTATTGTTGTCTGGATATTGATTTTGCAAAGTTTTACACCGGATGCCCTTCCTGACATAACCCTCCCCATTTATCCGTGCTTGGGACCGGAACAAAGAAACACACTGGTTTGTACATCCCCTGTGGCTGGGTTAGAAGTAACCCCAATGAGGGTTTAAAGCCAATAAGTGCATAATTGAGTCTGCACATAAACTGAGGGCAGGAGCAAAGGATGAACTAGTAGGAACTTAAGTTTGAGAGAAAGATGAAAGGTGAGAAAATGAGTGCCAATTGGAACTGAATGAGGTGTGCTGCCTGGACAGGAGTTCAAGGTACATATCAGCCCAGTTTACATTAAGGTTTTGTTTTTCTTCTTTATTATTTGTATTTTGTGTTATTCCTTAAAATTTCCCATCTTTTGTGTGTTTTCTTAAGAAATGCACCTTTTTGATAAGTCTGACCTCCTCTGTATCATTCAGGGTATGAAGGACCATTATGGGCATTCCTGTTACATCATGTACCTCTTTTATTATTGTGTTAGCTAGTTATTCATGCCTCTATTAACTACGCTATATGGTATGTAATAAGGCTGTTGAACTATGATGCACTTTTCCCAGACAAAAACGGAAACAGACAGGCAGCTTTTAGATAGATGATAGATAGATAGATAGATAGATAGATAGATAGATAGATAGATAGATAGATAGATAGATAGATAGATAGATAGATAGATAGATAGATAGATAGATAGATAGATAGATAGATACTTTATTAATCCCAAGGGGAAATCCACATACTCCAGCAGCATACCTATCTATTTACCTATTTAACAAAGGCCCATCTAGTCAGTTCTATAATAATTGTCTTTAAAAACTTCAGGAATAGGATCCTATCTCATTCCAAGGAATTGTGTGTGCGTTACCCTGAAGTGTGGTTCTTAAAATAATACATTTTTACCAAATACATGGAAATAATGCTTTTTATTGTAACGTCTCAAAAATAATTCAGAAAATGACTGCTAGAGGCTTCTCCAATGACTCCAAATGAGAGCCTTGTTCTTGAAATAACTAATAATTAACTGGGTTGGTGAGTATGTTTCCTGAGTCTGCTTTTAATTTTATACATATGATCACCCTGGGTGGTATGAGGGTGTTATACACAAGTCACCAAGTGTCTGCTGTTTGTAAACGAGTCTCTGTTTGCGCGGCACAACTCGAAAACAAACTGTATCTTTCTCCACATGGTTTGCCTGCCAACAGATGCACCCTTTAGTGATGTTTTGCATAATTTTTAATGAAGGATAATAATTTTAGAATTATTTCAAAAGAAGAAAAGTCTTTGCACTAATTAAGTGCTCATGATTTATTTTGATAATAATTATTTATGTGTATAATTCTGGGTCTTGCACTTATGTAATGGTTTATAATTTGTTTTTACTGCTTTGCACTATAATTTAATGCAGCTGTAAAATGAAATTTAATTCAAGAGAAAGAAAATATCTATCTATCTATCTATCTATCTATCTATCTATCTATCTATCTATCTATCTATCTATCTATCTATCTATCTATCTATCTATCTATCTATCTATCTATCTATCTATCTATCTATCTTTAATTTTATCATAATGGTGGCATAGTTGTGCTTTGGTTATCACTGCTGCTTCACTGCACTTTCATCCTGCCTGATTAGTGCAGCGTGTACATTCTCACCCTACGTATGTTGTTTTCTGGGCACTACAGGTTTCCTTTCTCAAACACATGCATGTTAGTTTAGCTGATCACTATACACTATATACTGCAGCAAAAATTGTGGAACTACAGAAGAAACTAATGATATACTGTATATAAACTCAGTTAACACATTTAAAAATGTCTTACTGCAAGAATCAATTTCTTTAAATTTTCAATCTGTATTTACATATGAGGCAGTGTATTCTGTACATGAAGTTCATTGTTAATTTAAAGGGCATGTTCATTTATTTTTAGAACATTGTGTACAACTAGAACATGCTTTTCCAAGAATGAGCCATTCAGCTCAACAATCCTATTCACCTTATTTCTCCAAAGTAGCAGTAAGTTGAGTTTTAAAGGTCTATAAAGTCCTAGTGTTTATCACACTACTTTGGAACTTATTCAATGTGATTCCTAGGTCTTCCTCATGAGAGATACTTTCAGGTTTCAAGCCTCCCATGGTGTATTCAAACCAAACCTTATTACTTGATCTATTTAATCTCCTTATATAGTTTTACTTGCCACAAATCTGCCCAAGTCTAAATTCTGTATAGGTTCATATATTATGATTTATCTGATTCTTGATCACCTGCCATTCCACTAGTTTAAGGTCAACTGACAATGCTTTTTTCAATTTTTATCATTGTTTTCTTTTTGTTTTGTATGCTGGCAATCTACTGTTTCACATGTTGGTTTGGATGTAGTCGTGCAGTGAATGTGTGACATTGTGGGCCACATGGCCTCTCAGGTGATTTTGGGATATTGCACAAGCAGACCTGTAAGCATGGTAAGATCGTTATTCTTTCTGATATTTTTTGTTTATTAAATATACAAACGGTAATTTTATTATTAGGTTCTTTGACATTTAGTATGCCTGTGCATTTTCCCTATTGTTTAATAATATACATATTGTTGATTTTTTTTTTGCATTAGAAAAAACAAAGTTAGTATGAGATTGAATACTACATCTTACTCATACAGATAAGATACACACTCCCATATCCACACTAAGAAGACTTAATTTTAAATTATCACTCAAAGATATTGAGGTATTCAAAAGGTGTGCCACAGTTCAGCATGCACAATTAATTTAGGACTTTAATAAATCCCTCTCAGATTCTAAAGAAATGTTGAACTGTTCCACATCAAGTGGCCTTAATTTTCCCTATCTTATTATAATAGGTTGGCTTGGATGCCCCCATTTGTGCAAGATACGACCATGTGGTAGCAATGTAGTGTAAGTTATTACAATAGCTTGTTCAATGAGCAGCAATATGTCAGACATACACCATCCAAATGTGTCCTGCATGAAAAGCTAAACTACAGGACTGCCGAGCAGATATGGAGGAGCTGACAAGAAGCGTCACAAATAGATTAAAAGAAATCACAACAATGAAATAGTTAAGGGTGTAATCTAGAAGAGTACTCAAAAGTAAAAATATCAAACACAAAATGCCAATACCAAAAGTGGTCAAAGGTAATAAAGCCAAGTCAAAACTTATAAGACACCATAAGACCTTTATAATTAGTTCCTTTTTCAAAGTAGTGATAGAGTCTGTGAAGGATTTTGTTTTTTGCTTTATATAATTGCATGTACAGGCTGATTATGACAATATGCTTCTAAATCTATTGTATCCTTTTCTCTTATCAAGTTAGCTCACTCTTCTACACATTCTGCAGGTTGTATGGACCTCTTGTAACACTGAAAATGCGATTATGCACCATCTGATTATTTTCTGCTCTAAGGAGATCTTTGTCTCTCTGACATTTCACCCACTGACCAAAAAACTTATTTTTGCTTCACATTTTCTCAAAATCACAGCATTTTTAATATTTGCCTTCTCTATCCTATCCACTGCTAAAGATAACCTCCTTATGTACCATGGTTAACATGACAGTCCTTGTTTCTTTATTCAAAAATAGACAGCATCAAAAGAATTGCTTTTAACTTCAGTTCTCTGTTGAGGGTAAAGAGCTTAGGATCAGAGGGATGTAGAGAATGTCTGGTCACAGTGCACACAACGAGAACTGGATTCCCATATCTGTTACTACTGTTTCCAGGGATAGTTATAATTCGATAAAAATCCAATTAAAGCTGAAGTTCAGAGTTATAATGTTCATACGGCTATCAACCAGATTCTGCATTTAGGTTAAATGACACACACTTCATCTTCTTAAATCTGCCACTACTTTCCATATTAAATAAATTAAATACTAAATTAATAAAATTAATTAAATAAATTATAGATTAAATAAATCTTTTTTAAAACCTGTGTACCACCTTGATTAACCTCCTATTCTTCCATCATTTTTCAGTAACTTTATTCCCTTAACTCTATCCAATGTCGTTGATCTTTCTAATTCTTGACACATTAGCTCCTCTTGCTCTCTGTGTTTTTCTGATCTAAAGATCTTTCTGTTGGGTTTATTCCCACTTTCCTTAAGCTTGTACAAGTTATTATTGTATCGACCAAGCAAAACCACAATTCATAGGTTATTTCCAACTATAAGTCAATCACTAATCTTTCTTTCCTTTTTAAAATCCCTTCTGGGTATTGCTTCAAATTGCTCAGACACCTTCTTTTGTAATTTCAGTAGGAATTCTCACCCCTCCATAATAAGGATAAGGCTCTTGTTCATATAATAAATGATCTCGTCACTGCTGGTGGTGTTTGACTGCTTGTTTTACCTCATGTCAACTTTTCATGTAGTTGGCCAAAAAACTTTGTTGAACCATCTGGTAAAATATACCGTGCTAACTAGTTTAGTGCTTAGATTGCCACTCTTTCAGTGTCAACATGCTTGCATTTATCCACCAACAAGACCTCATTTCCATTCATGTAAGGAAGACATCTGGATTTATATAAAAACTATCCTGACCATACAGTAGATAAGCTAATTGTGTTTCATAATAACATCAGTAATTAGATAAATGCAAGCTTTCAGCTAAATGGTAAGATACAGAACTTCTTCTGACTTCATCATCTTACTCATCAGGATTAAAATATGATACTATATATAAGTACTGTACCTTTCTACTAATTATATATTGTGATATTAGAGCTTGGTTGATGCCGACCCGACACAGACTGGACACGGGAGACACAGGCAAAATAAACAAAAGATTTATTTTTCTTCACCTGTGGGGCATGTCTTCCCCGTCTCAAAACACAAATAAAACACCCCAAACCACACTCTTCTTTCCTCCACTCCTCCCAGGGCAGCTTCATCCTCCTCCTCCTGACTCTGGCGCCCTGAATAGTGGATGCAGGCTCCTCTTATAGCCCACCTGGAAGTGCTGCAGGTTCTCATTGACCTACTTCTGGCTGCACTTCCGGGTGTGGCTGCACTCCCGCCCAGACGGGCTCATTAAGCCTTGCAGCTCCCCCTGGCGGTGGCCACGGAGCCCAACCAGGATGAGCTCCGGTGTTCCATATTACCGGCCCCAATGCAACCCAGGGGGGCTGCCACCAAGTGTTCTGGGGGACATAGCATGCATCCCATGGCTGCTCCCCCAGATCCAGTGTTGTAGGGGTGTCCCGGCCGGGCATGGACCCTGGCCGTCCGCCACAATATCTATTTTATACAAGCCTGTGATGATTGATTTTTTGTTGTTTATTGATTATTTTTCTTATATAATTTAATTTGTTTTTCTTTTCTTTCACCTATTTCTTTGACCTGTTGTAAAGCACTTTGACCTACGTCCTGTTTATGAAAAGGCGCTATAGAAATAAATGTTGTTGTTTTGAGATTTCAAATACAACTCAAGGTGTTTTTACCACTTGCTATTGAATCAAATCATCCCATCATCATCTGATTTCCACAATCCTCATGTAATTCTATGACCTATGATGTATTTGCAAGAGTCAGTTTCAACTAGCCACCATTAGATGCTCCATCTTTATCATTTCTTGTGTAGATTTCAGCAATTCTCTGTCTTTAGAAAAATGTCTGTGAACGGGATACTAGAAGTCTCCACTGCTTTCCTGTTCATTCCTGCTTCATAGATCTGTTCTTCCATCTCTTCTCTACATTGGATTTGGGCATGATTGTCCATGTTATAGCTTCTCTGGGTTTGGTAGCTTTCTTTGTTTCCACAGTGCTATATTTTATATTATTGATTTCACCTGTGTTCCAAACTCCTCCATTGTCAATAAACATTCAGTTGGACTTGTAATCCCTTTTAATTGAACTAATTTTAATGTAATGGTGTATTTTCATCTTATGAACCTTTTAAAGTGCATTGTGAAAGTGCAACCTATGGATTTCACTAAATAAACTAAAAAGATAGAGTGATTAATTCAGGCCATACTTCTACCCAAAGCCCCCTAGTTTTTCTATATTTTAACAACCACTTTATAAAGATCATTAAGTAGAAAACGAATTTGCACCTACAGAAGTGTAAACGTTCATCATGCTGTCTTCTTTTAGCCTGAATCATTACAGTATACTCAGCAAGAGGAGTGGGACTGAACAAAAATGAATTAAATACTTGACGTTGGTTTAAAAGGATTTTGAAAATATTTATTATCCCATCAAAGCAAGTCCTTTATGCTATTATCTCATCTGATATGTAGAACAGTATAAATTAGGTTTATCTGGGTTTTTTAAAGGAAGAGATATAAGCACCTACCTGGGCCTAAGTTTTTGTTTCACAAAGCATTGCAAGCTAGAAGAAAAGTGTGTAGTTCACCATTAAAATCAAACTCAAAATCCCTTTCCAAAAGAAAGTATTTATAACACAAGGAGATATTTTTTGAATAAATCAACAGGTACTTAGCAGATGGTTTCATATTCCACCTCAATTTACGTTATTGACTACCCTCACACAGGATCTTCCCCTGAAGCTTTGCAAGCAGTAGTTTTATTGTTGTTGCTGTTTTTACAGAGCTCTAGTTTTATGCTTTGAAAGACTACATTTTAAAGTTGGAGTGTTCAGGTTCTGTCCTAACTAGTGTGAAATGAATAGCCTTGACATATGAAAAAGGTTTGGGGCAGCCACCCACATACTTAAATACTGACTGCAACAGGCAAATATGTTGCACAGTTGTGAACAGAATTGAGTCCAAAATAGAACTGTCAGTCTAATGCAGGAGCTGGTCTGTCTTTTAAGGCAGGTTGGCGAAAGTGGCATCACAGGAACCAGAACCAGAAGTGGCATCTTCAGGGTCATAACCAGAAGTGATGTCTTCGGGACCAGGCAGAATTTCATGTATTTGGTCTGTAGAGATAACAGAGAAAGGGTTAGCGCACCTCCCAGCCTGGCATGGAATTACCATCTGTTGGTCCTTTTAGCTGCCTCCCATGCGCACATGTGTGACGCTAGATCTAACAATATTTTAAAAATCCTCTTCAGATAAAAGGAAATACAGGTCAAATCTCATTATAATGAATACCAGTCAAATCTCGTTATAATGAATACCAAAGTAATGAAATTTTTGGAATAACAAATTCTTTTTGTTGGCCTGGGCAAATGTTTATACAACATCATGTTTAACTAATTTCATTGTGACGAAAGTAAATTTCAGTATAACTATGTTTTTCGACAAAAATGTCCACCAAAGATAATAATGTGATGCAAAAAACACTTCATGCCATGTCTATACTTTCACTGGGTCCGGGTACCCTGCAACAGACTGTCTCTTTCTTGTTAAACTAAAAAAGTGACAGCCTGTCGCAAAATTTTTAGGCTTAGGCAGTCTCAACAAGGCTCGGTGAGAATGCAGGTGTGACATCATTCAGGTATAGATGAACTCTGTGTTAGTGACTGCATGGGTAGTGGTTATTAGTGCGGATACCGTAATGCTTGAATAAATAAAGTGAGAAACAGCATCAGTTTATGATGAAAAAAACACCTATGTCTCATTTTCAAATAAAATACTTTTTGCAGTATAACAAGCCTTGTTTTTAAACAAGTATTGTGAAACTTGGGTCACAGAGTTGCATGAGAGACTGGAAGGCGAGTCTGGGTTTCCAAGGAAAATACAGTTACTTTATTACTGTATAGAGAAGACAGGTACAGTCTCAAGACTTCATTCAAAATAGGAGCTGTTACTTCAGTACTCAAGCTCATGAGATAGGAGGCACAACACTGGCACTCGTCCTGTTTTAGAAGAACACTAGCAGCCTTGAATCACAGCTGTGGCAGACCAGAAGAGTTCAAGGAAGAGCAGGTCAAAGTCTGGTGTTAAATGTTCTAAAGCATGTGACAAGCATGTTACGTGGTAAGCCTGATCCTGCAGAGGACAACCAATTACTTTGCCCTTGGTTTACTGTTTACCAGACACAGCAGAGCAGCTATGGAGCTGTCCCATTGCCACTGCTGTTAGAGATGGCGATTTGCCGGCAACCCCATTTTCATTTTAACAAAATTTCTAGTATAAGAAATATTGTTATGGTCCCATGAATTTCGTTACAATGGGATCTAACCTACATTTTATTTGTTCATGGGGTTTCTGTGGTTAGTGCTGCTGCCAGCATCCGGGGTTTGAGTCCCATACATGAGCATTGGTTGTGTGGGTTCTCTCCATGTTTGCATGATTTTCTCTTGGTACTCTGGTTTCTCCCCCTCAAATATGTGAGTGTTAGGTTCATGAACAATTCTAAATGGGCCTGGTGTGAGTCAGTATGAGTAGTGTGTACATACCTGGGTCCTGTCTGTTTCAAACTGGCTTTTGCCTGCTGACCGTTTTTCATTGTGGCTTTCAATTAAATGTAGCATTGCTGCTCCCAGACCCCTATCTACTCAGCCTGACATAAAAAAAATTAAATCCCAGAAATTACACCTTGGCCCAATAATTTCTTATGTATTGAGTATTTGGTGTAAAGTAGAAAGACATCTGGGGCCTCATGTATAAACGGTGCGTATACACAAAAATGTTGCGTAGGAACGTTTCCATGCTCAAATCGCGATGTATAAAACCTAAACTTGGTGTAAAGCCATGCACATTTTCACAGTAGCTCATACCCTGTCGTACACAAGTTCTGCGCTCGGTTTTGCAGACTGGCGGCACCCAGTGTCAAAGCAGTGCTACTGTTCCTGTGTGGTTACCCTTTCTTTTTTATATCCACATCCCCGACACGGCTTTATAAATACACTGAAATTAACTGCATATTGTTTATTAGTTTAATGCATCTGATTGTAATTAACCTGTAACAATATAATGTTCCACAGAATGGTCAAACTATTCCAAATACCATAACTGCTTTAGCGTTGTTACTCTCACTGCACATTCTTTTTCTTCTTTCAGCTGCTCCCGTTAGGTGTTGCCACATCGAATCATTTTTTCCATATTACTCTCACTGCACTACTTGGAGTATTTATATCACTGTACCTGAGTGTGAATCACAGCTGTACAGCAGCTGATCGGATAGAGAATTATCGGTATACAGCATCAAGCACACACTGCCTCCGCTATTCTGTCTATTGAACTGGTCTAATCCGACAAACGCTTCAGAGTCTTTCCTGTACAGACCTCACGGTTCAGAAACAGTTTCATCCCAAGAACTCTAAACGCACTCAATCAGTCCATCAAGTGCTCCTTGTAGAACTGTTTGTACTTATAAATACAATTACCTCACTGTAAACTTGTGATAGTTATAATATTGCACAACCTGAGCCACTTTATAAAGCGTGTATTTACATATGATGATGATATCATTTTTAAGATGAAATGCAGCAAAATATGTTTTGTATATTATACAGATAAAACTTTAACTACACGGTGCAGCAGCGCTAGCTAGTTCACGGATTGTTTGTGCCTCGTGCTATATTCTTGCTGTGGCTGGCGCAACACTGGAAGGATAGATGAATAGAATTATTAAACACATACTATGAAGATATTTCAATGTTCCTTAAAAGTTTTGAAGAATCGGTGTTCTAAGTTTACAGATGGCTTAACGTCTGTTACAGAGCTGATTGTATGGCGATTGGGTATTTGGAGAAAGAAAAGTAAGGACAGGAATTGGAGGTTAGTACGTTTGAAAGAGATAGTACTGCTACAATAAAGTATTTCATTGATGTTCGCACATGGCGCAGCAAGCATCTTGGATGAGACATGAACAATCATTGCGCCACCGTGTTCCCATGTTTAATAACATGCTTTAACACCTATCATCATGAAAATGATATCATGTATACTTCTTAGTATTTTAATTATTCAGAGAGCTGTAATATTACGAATGTAATGGATTCTGTGTCCTGTTGGAGGAAGAGAAAGCCCGTTTAAGAAGCACATAGTGATTCACACACATAGAGCACATAGAAGATCAAATACAAAACAAAGCATTTAACGTGCTACTTTAGTTACGATGGGATTTGAGAAACTATAAACATTAAACGATTTTAAGATGAAGTTTATGATGTTCTACTTTAATGACAAAATAAACTACGTGATTAAAGTGGACATTTAGAGATTAAAGTTGACATTTCATGCTTTTTTTCCCCACTATGTGCCTTTTTTTTCTCTGTACCCTAATAAGCTTTCATATGACACTCAGACGGTGGGCTACGACTCGCCTTTTCACGGCGACTTTGATATGTGACAACTTCTTTTTTATTTCGGGCACTGTGCGACTTTGTGAACTTGAGCTTTCGAGTTTCTCCGACACTCTATGTCACTCAATGAACTTCCTTTTGTTGTTTATACCACTGTTTAAACCAACAAATAGTAAGCTTTTCCTTGCCTCCACTTGGTATTCGCTGAAATCCTTCTATTTTCCCTCGTGCTTTTGCCATTGTCTTTTCACAGAAGGCTGATCTTAAGTACTATTTATATTGATTTGCATATTCAAAGAGGCGTAATTCTGGGAGGAGTTGGGGCAGGACAGAAAGTGCGTGCATGTGCGTTAATGTTCACGCTGACTGGGATTTATGAAGCGGAAGAACGTGGAAGTTGGCGTTCACACAGATTTATGCATCTGGATTTTTTTGTTTGACATTTCCGCTTTTGTGCTTACATCATGTTATAGTGCGAATTCTACGCATGGCATTATGCAAGAGGCCCCTGGATTTTATGCCCATTCTGGTATATTCAAACACCTATTTTTCAAAAATATTCTGTTTGTGTATTGCAGATAATCCATTGTCCTTCCAACAATAGTCCAAGCAAGGCATCTCCACAATCTTGAGACATTTTTAATGACTCTGGTCTTCATACATTTTAGTCCTTGAGGTCTGACTGTGACATTCCTTTTTTTTCTCTATGGATTGGTCCTTATAACATGTAAAATGTATTTGTCTTTTACCGGTCCCTTCCCAAGCCCTAAATCAAATTATATTCCTCAACATCTCAAGTCTGCAAAACCATATATCAGCCCTATATGCAGTTTTATGAGGTGCCTCAAATCTTGCATTGCCTAATCAATCTATTTGGCAAAGTGATCTATCCATGGCCCCTCCTCGCCAATTATATATTATGTTAAAAAACAATAGTATATCTGCTAGAAACTGTAATCTTCAAAATATACAATTTTAATTTTGTACACAGTCTATACTCTACCCCAGGTAAACGCACTTCATTCCATTTGTGTCAATCTTGGGCAGTACTTTTCTTTACATGTTTTGGTAATGTCCCATTATAGCTACTTTTTGGTCCAATGTTGCCTTTTTTGTCTTCCATTCTTGTTGTTAATATTCCTCTCTTGCTTTATCATTTTCTTCAGCTTGATCTTTCCTCCCTCTTATTTAACTTTCTCCAACAGAGGTTGTTGTCTCTTGACTGCTAAATATATTTTAGTAACCTGTTGGAAAACCATAGACTCTGTATCATTTCAGCTTTCAAGGCTTCTTTTCTTAATTTAACGCTATTAGAGCTATCAGAAGCAAAGACTAACAGGGCACCTAGGGTTAACATTTGGAAGTGGCAGCATTGGGTGAAAATCATTCAGAATCGGGTTCCAAGGGGTCAATACTACTGATCATGAGAGTTGGTTTGGCTACCTCTCTGACTTGCCAGTTTGGGTTTCTTTAGATATATACAACAGAAATGTTAGTTCCAAGGGCTGGGGTAAGGGGTTCGGGTGTTGGCGTCAAGAGAGGGGTGTTATCTCCTTATGTAACTTTTTTCGTACACTGTTTATCGTCATTTGGTTGTGTTTACCCATTTCATTTTCTGCTGCCAGAATGGCCACATTTGTGTTGGAGGTCATATGTAGGTCTGCACTGGGCCAGCCTGGTGCTGGCCTTGTCACTGGTAACGTCTAGCCAGTGTCGCAGTTTGAGGCCCTTGTCGTCCTCTTGAACCCTCTGACTCGACTCCAGACACCAGGTAAAAGTCCAAATATTACTTTTATTTGAACCATACAGTGCACAAAGCACCCTCCACTCCACACTACTCATATAATTCACAATCACCAACAATACTCTTTCCTCCTCGCCCAGACACTTTGCCACCCTACCTCCCAGCTCAGCTCAGCGTACTGGTTTCCCAGAGTCCTTTATATAGTCCCTGACCCGGAAGTGTTTCTCCCTTCTGTCCATGTGATCATGAACACTTCCGGGTCGGATAAAAAGCTCCTTTCTTCAACCCGGAAGCACGTTGTTTCCTCTTGTCATGTGATTATGACGCACCTCCGGGTTATAGGGCAAGTAAGAGTTCGGCAGCCTCCCCACAGCGACTCCTGGTGGTCCCCATGGTATCCAGCAGGGCTGTGCATATAAACTACAAAGTCCATGAGGCCCTCCTGGAATTCGGGGAACATCCACGCTGTTGGGAGAGCTCCACCTGGTGGCCTGGGGGTGATGGCAGGAATAATTAGCCGGCCACACACCACACCAGCTTGGGACCTCTTCCACAAGAAACTAAAAAAATCTTTGAAATTATGAAAAAAAATCATTTAATGTATTTAATAACTGAACACTACACTACAACCATTGAAATATACCTTATGATATTTCATATATTTTCATAATTTGATTACTGACAGGTTATTTGACACTTGTCTTCTGTTACAGTGCAAGTTTTGAAGTGCAGTAATACTTTGGTTAATGGATTTCACAACAAAAAATTTGCTTCATAATAAAGTTAGCATAAAATGTTCTGTGGCGCATTTTACTTTTGTGCTAGGGCACTGGGAAGTCATTGTGCAGCACCCCTACACTAAGTAGTTGTTGTCTACAATTGACATTGTGTGTAGCGTTGAATGCAATTTTATTATACAGTATGTGAGCACTTAGGTATTTTATGCATACTGTAGTTATTTCAATAATTTTTTAAAGACAATCTATTTAGAAACTTAAATTCAGATTATATAATGTAGAAAAGGGAGAAAAAATGCTATGTAGCAGAATAATTGGGGTTAGTACCTTGCCAAGAAAGGAGCTGCTGCAGAACATGGCAGAGGGAACATGATTAGAGAACACTTATCTTCAAGATATTAGGAGGTGCTTACCCTCTGCTAAAAGCCATTGGCCACTGGTGAATCTCCTTAAAGATGTTAGCCTGGATCGACTCACACAGTTGGGGCAAGTGAGGCGGAATACAGCACATAGAAGTTTCCATGGAAGATCAGGACATTAGAAGAGGTGCTCAATGGTAGCCAAGAAAGGCTGTTTTGGCCCCAATGAACAATCATCTACAGTACCTGGTCAATTATACACGTATAAAATCATGTAAGAATGAAACAAACTGTTCTTAAAGGCATCAGTCTACTCAGTTATTTTTGTAGTCAATGGATCACAATTATTTTGACTTCTTATTCTTCATTTAATAATTTCTCAGATTTTCATACATATGAAAATAATAATCAAATAAATCATTAACACAAAAATTTTATTAACAGAAGATTTTTTTGTTTCAATTGTATTTTTGTCATTTTTAGTTCATACATATATATTTGTACATTCAGAAATGGTTAACTCATCTTTCGCAAAACTGACAAGAGAAGCTTCCCTGGATATCTTTGCTTGTGCTGTCAAAATTACTGTTTACCATCTCCACATTTCATTTGTGTTTGACATCTCCACAGCACTGAAGCTTTCATTGACAGCACATCATGAGCAGAACAGACTGTAAGCTCTAACACTTTGTAGCCTTTTTAATTAAGGATTTCAATCGGCTAGAAGAAAATCAATTGCACAAAAGGCGAGAGTAATGAAAAAAAAGCTGCAGGAAATCTGAATGAAACACCCAGGCTGACATTAAACCTGTTTTCCTGTCAGAACATGTATAAACAATCCTACTTTGCATTTGTCTCCAAATGACTTGAAGAAATCACCCCTTAAGCAGTTTATGTGGAATTGAGAGAAATAAAAACAACGGTTTGAAAGTTGGACTGCATTTTCTGTTACCAGCTTTGTGGACAACAGCACTTTCATCCATCCATTATCAAGCTTGTTAAATTGAGATTAGGGTTGTGGCTTGTTGGAACATAATTTGCAAGGCAGGAACTAACCTGGGATGGGGTGGCAGTGCACTGCAAGGCACACTCACTGGCACACACAAGGCCAATTTATCGTAACCAGTTCGCCTAACATAAATGTCTTTGGGGTGTGTGAGGAAAACCAGAGTATCCAGAGAAAGGTTTAGTTGTGCCATTTATTTATTTCAATTTTAAACTACAGTATACCATAATCTTATTTGTTCTTTAAAGCAGCATGTGGTTGCCATTACTGTGAATGGAGTTATATACTGTAAAATAATGAATGCTTGATTGATTTAGTTATTGATTAATTTGCATTAATCCGTTTGTAGGAAACAACCATTGAAAACATCAGTGTTGTACAAAACACTGTAGCCATAAGCATTAGTCTTTATTTTTTCATTTAAAAACATTTTTACATCCCAGAAATGTATTAAACATCAGCCTTCTCCAAGTAATGCTGCAGTAATTTTTCAAACAAGTCAAATAGCAGTTTATATAGTGATAAAACATTTTTATTAATCTGCAAAAGTAAATAAACAGAAGCAATATGGAAATAACAAATTGAAGATGACAACTCCTTAATAAACACAATACAATTTACCTCTACAAATAGTTGTTTCTCCTTGTACCATAATTTTTGGCATATGCTCACTTTATTTTCACATTATTTTATCTCTAATACTCATATTTTAACACCAAAATAAATATGTTTTTGTGTATGGCATTTCTGTCTTGCATTCATTGCACTGATTCATTTATTTTCTGAAATCACATTTCATGATTATAGAGAGCCAATCCTGACAGTTTTGAGCACAAGGCACTAAATATCTCCTCACTGCAGTGCACATTTATGCCTGCATTCATTTTCACTCATTCTAATTTAAAGTCATAAAATTAGCCAGCAAAACGTCTTTGAGTTGTGGGAGGAAAGCAGAGATGCTAGAAAAACCCATGCAGACAAAAAGAAAATGGCAGGAGGCAACATTAATTGTCATAGTATACCACCATGCTGCAATATTTGGAGTAACCACATGCAGATACATATAAAATGTTCTAGCCTGAAAGCACAAATATTGTTAAGCTGAATTATAAAATATGTTTATGCACTTTAACTATTTAAGGCCCACAGCACACAAAGTTCACTGCCTGGTTTATTTTCAGAATCAAATACTTTAATCAATAAATTAAATAAATATACTAAATATTAATGATGGTAGTATGGTATTTCTCTGCTGTATCATAGTCCAAGTGATCAGGATTAGAAATAAAGTCCGACATTTGTGTGGAGATTAAATGTTCTTTCTCTCTGCAGGGATTTTCTCAGGTCAGCCCACTTTCCTCCCACATCCAAAAGAAGTGCATATCACACTAATTGGCGATGCTGAATTCATCAGGGCTGAGTGTCTTTAGGAGTGTGCCCTGCATTCCACACTTGCTTTCTGGGCTTGAGCTCCACAAAATACTCGAGCGAGTTCAGAAAATGGAAGGATAGTTAGCACAGGTACCTATTAATAAATACACTGAGCATAGAAAAATCATTATATAAATTAAAGTTATTTCCACATTCCAACCCATAGACTTTTCAAATGCATTCAGTCCAGTATAGGGGTACCAGAGTCTAGTTCAGCAGCACTAAGTGCAAGGCAAGAACCAACCTAGACACGGCTCCAGTGCATTGCAGGGCCTTCTCACACAACCATGCAGAGCAAATTAACCAAATCTACTGTTTTTCGGAAGGTGGAAGAGAAGCGAAATTATGATTGGTTGATTATAAAGAAAGTAAGTTTTCATTTACATTGACAGTTAATCCTGTTATGTTACAATGAATTTTTTGCAAGTGTGTGCGAGTGTGTGTGTGTGTGGGTAAGAGAGAGTGTGGTACATTAAATACAAGTGTGCTTCTTTTCAAATTTAGCAAAAAATACCATGGGCACTGGCCAAGGCATTATTAATGCTTTCCACACTGGGATGGTAGATTTCCTTCCAGTATGAGCAATTTGCTTTTTAATAATTTAGACTTGTAAAAATGTAAGAGATGGCATTTTTGTTGGCAGTTCAATGCTGCACAAATAAGAGCATACAGTGACATTAGTTCTGTCTCTCAAAGTCCTTTATGCTAGTTTTAATTCATCAAAGGTAGTACTAGGGTGTTGTACCGTGTTAGCCATTATGAATGTAGAGAAAAGCCAAGCAAAATTACACCTTTTATTGGCTTTTATTATCAAACCATTACATCGTGCCTGAAGAAGGGGCCTGAGTTGCCTCGAAAGCTTGCATATTGTAATCTTTTTAGTTAGCCAATAAAAGGGGTAATTTTGCTTGGCTTTTCTCTACATTCATCAAAGGTCAAATATTTAATGTACAAAAACTAAAAACCCTTTTAACCTTTAACCCTTTTGCACAGAAAGGTCAGAGTGACTGAGACATTTTGGCATCAATAGCCTCAGAGAAACTTGTGTAGTAACGCCATATTTATAAGAATTAGCGTGTGCTGAATAACACTTCAGGATGCCCTGCAGTATGTAGAGTCTTGGTCAGTATTGTTTTATCTTTGTTTATTCCAAAGATGTGTAGAGCCCAGCAAGTTTCTTTTTGTAAACTAGAGTTTTAACTTTTACCTTTCCTCTAATGCCAATAGGCAATAGCTTCTGTATGTAAATAGTGCATGGTCTTGCACTATTTTGCTACCAGTTTATATCTGTAAATGTATATAAGTGCTCCATGCTTGGCTTTAGAGAGGAGTCCTGTATAATGATAAGTTGAAATTAGTTGAAAAATAATACAAAGAGCAAAAAAGTAATCAAATCTGCTATACTGAAATAACAAGGGAAGTGATGATGAGCCTTTAAATATACATTTAAAAATCAACAATTTTAATTGTTATATTAGTGTAATAAAAACATGAAAGGAGTAATGATACATATTTATCATGGTTACATGTTTAAATTCAAGTGCACAACATTGCATGCTGTAATTTTCACTTAATACATTTAATGGCACTTTACCAAGATAATGAAATATTAATTAATGTGAAGATAATTTAATACAGGTATTATTAATAGATGCTAAAACAACTGAAGGAATATTATATATTATATGAAATAGTGGTCTGATAAAACCATTGTGCATTCATCATGTTGCATTATATTAAGTAACAAAAAAATCCCTGTGGTTTACCTGTTCAAAGTTCTCGAAACAACCTGACTTAAGTGCTATGAAGTTGAACCGTACGACCTATTAAAAGAAAAAGCAATCCAGCCAACAAAGAGAAGAATATTCCTATGGGTGCGACCATGAAGGACCATCCATATCTGACGATAATTTGGAAATCTTCGCATAATGATTCTTTCTGGTGTTTGATGTACACAGTAAGACCATCCAGTACCTGAACCCAGATGACATACATGACAACCACTGTGGCGAAGAAGATACCTTTAAAAAAAAAAAAAAAGCTTTACATGAATTTAAATATTACAAAATGGAAAGAATAAAGAATTTATTCTTAACACAGTCCAATATCAGTATTTTATAATGTTATATTCACATCTTGTCTTGTTCATGAGTGAGGGAAGAATAGAGCGGGAGTTTGACAGACGGATCGGTGTGGCATCCGCAGTAATGCAGGCTCTGCAACGGTCCATCGTGGTGAAGAAAGAGCTGAGCTAAAAGGCGAGGCTGTC
The DNA here is from genome assembly GCF_900747795.2 of Erpetoichthys calabaricus. Taxonomy (NCBI): domain Eukaryota; kingdom Metazoa; phylum Chordata; class Cladistia; order Polypteriformes; family Polypteridae; genus Erpetoichthys; species Erpetoichthys calabaricus. The sequence continues at coordinate 253,876,185 of NC_041397.2, read as the reverse complement.
AATTTACCAGTCGATCTACGTTCCTACCCTCACCTATGGCCACGAGCTTTGGATAGTGACCAAAAGAGCAAGATCGCGGATACAAGCGGCCAAAATGAGTTTTCTCCGCAGGGTGGCTAGACTTTCCCTTAGAGATAGGGTGAGGAGTTCAGTTATCCGGGAGAGACTTGGAGTAGAGTTGCTGCTCCTCCACATTGAGAGGAGTCAGTTGAGGTGGTTCGGGCATCTGGTCAGGATGCCCCCTGGACTCCTCCCTAAGGGGGTGTTCCGGGCATGTCTCACTGGGAGAAAGCCACGGGGCAGACCCAGAACACGCTGGAGGGATTATATCTCCTGGCTGGCCTGGAAACGCCTTGGGGTCCCCCCAGAGGAGCTGGAGGAGGTGGCCGGGGAGAGGGAGGTCTGGGCTTCCCTGCTTAGGCTGCTGCTCCCGCGACCCAACTTCGGATAAGCGGTGGACAATGGATGGATGGATGGATAATGTTACAGTATATTTAATGGTTGCATTATTAATTGTTTACAAGGCGGTTTAGAAGAAACCTTCATAACCTTCCCAGGAGAAACAGTTTCAGAAAATGAGATGAGAGATTTAGAAGAAACCATTCAGTCCATTTTGTTTATTTCTTTAAAGAAATACTAATACTATTTGACAATGCATTACTTTTCTAACCATTCTTTTACAACACTGTTCATTAACACATTGCATTAATAATATTTTTAAAGGCTCCGATATGATAAAATATTTTTCCAATAAGAGGTGTTCTAATCTTATTCACAAAATAGTATTTAATAATGAAGCATTTCATTTAAAAAGTGCTTTTATTTTATTTTACTGAAAACAAAGTGACAGAACAATTTTTTACACTAATTTTGTAATATAATTTGGAAAATTTTGGATTAAAACTTGTTATAGAATATTGGTCAAATAAATAATGTGTACACTATATGGGGAACTCTAGAGTCATCTCCGAACCAAAAACTTGACCAAATACAGCAAAGAGCATCAAAGTAAAAGGGATGGTTAAATGCCTCAGGAAGAAACCAAACTACAATGAAAAATGGAAACCAAAAAAGAGCCAGTAACTCTGGTACCACAAGATCCTTTCAATATGTTTAAGTGTCCCTATTTATTATGTAAGATTGCTGGTCCAGTTATGCATTGCAGCTAACATGCACTCTCATCTCAACTTTCATGAAACTTCTTTGCACACTATGACCCTTTCACAGCTTCCTAGCAGTTGAGACCTTGCCAAATTCTTGCTTCCTGTCTCTGAACTCAAAAGTGTACCAGCTGGACCTGGTTTTTAATCCACTTCTAGTGTCCTGGACAATGTATAAGATTTCTAGAATCACCCTCCCTGACCTCCATCTAGTGACCGCAGGTATTCCTGAACTTCAATACCATACACTTCATAGGGCTGCTCTCCCTTGTGGCTAGAGGCCTAAACACATTGTGACATTTGCTGAATCTGAATGGAGAGCTATTTTGGTGTGTGGACAAGGGCTATGCCAAGGATAAAATACTTCTTAGAAAACACTTAATGTAAGGGTGTGGGAGAGCTGAATGACAAGAATGAGGGATAAATACTGGTGCAATGGCTCCAAAATGTGATGGGTGGTGGTGTAAACTAAATGAATGAGTGCATTAGAAGATGGCGACAGAATGAAACCAGAAAAAGGAGTGAGGGACAGGCAAGAGTCAGACAAGTCAAGGGAGAGTACTCTATAACTGTTTTGGAGTTGTTGTCATGGTCCAGATAACAGAGGTTAGTAGGGCATCACTTATACAGAGCAATAGAAATAAATGCCAGTTGGCAACTTTGGACTCATCCAGACAAGTGACTTCTGTGTGACTCATTCAGTAAGCTCATCATAATATTCTACAGGGACTTCAGTCTGCCAACATAGCAGAACTCCTGACATTCAAACAAGAATTTCCACTGTTGCTGCTTACATAAATTCAGGACTTGTACATCCTTGTATTTGACCTTTAGCATTTGCTATATCTAGTGACTTTACCTTCACAAATGCAATAAATAATGTGTACCCAAAATATCCAAGAATTCTATTAGAAACTTTAACCTGATTGGGGTCATAATGAGATTCCCAAGTACTGCATGTTATGCACAGTATTAAATAAAGAGCTTCCATTTTAATGAAATACGATCATACATTATATGGTATGGCTGTTGCAGTAATGTCATTTTACTTTGGCAAATGACATAAGTGGACTTACAAAAGCTTAAGATAACATGTGTTACTTAGAATAATGGAAATTAAGTTTGATAAAATGTTGCATAGAGAAGAAAAAAGGCTTCGATAAAAAAACAATCCATTCTTAACTGATATGCAGTAGTTGTACTAAACTGGATGACTTTGATTCTCTTATAACAAAGGGCATACAACGCATAACAGATAAAAGTGACTTGGGCATAAAGTGGAGAGATTTTATGCACAGGTCACTTTATCTATCATTTCAAAAGAACGGTCACTGCACTGATTTGAGGAAAATACATTTAAATGACTCATTGTGCAGTTGTGGCAGTTGTGTGAAGATGACTTCAGAACTCGTTCTGTGGTTAAATTTGGACTTACCAGCAGCTAGGAAAAGTCCACCTCCAGCCTTATACAATTTATGACTAGAAAAGGGAGCTCCGCAGATGATAAAGAAGCCTGCTAACACTATGGATGTCACACCAATGAGCATGAAGACACTCCAGAATCCACGATAAACTAGAAAAAGATAAATAAAACAGAAACAGTAACATTTACTTTTAGACAAAAAGAATGCCATGTTTTACAGGGAGACATGATTCAACTCAATTCAACTTATGTGGTGGACTTCTCTTTATGAGCCCAGATGTATATTTTTTTGACTACTGTGGCTTAGTAGAAATGTTAATCTAGGAGAGGTACAGGAAGCCTCATCATGAACACTTTGTCACAGATGGTTACATTAAAAAATGCAGTTTGGTAGGTAAGGTGTTCATTTGCAGAGAAGTGAAAGAAAGTCACCTGGTCAAAATGAATCACACTTCTTCTTGTCCTTAATAAGCTGGTGACAACATTGAAGTAAAGGATCAGGCACTTAATATTCACTTTAAGCTACATTTCCACTTGTGATCTGTATATGACAATGTTTTTTTTTTTACTTTCCTTCCCAATTTTTCTATATCATTCATAAGTCAGGAGGGTCTACGAACGCTCTTTATCCTTTGAGGGATGGCTGGCAGCTCAACCCAGACGAAAGCCCCAGAACGCTAGATGGCGAATTCCCTGCAGCTTAGCGGTGCCCCAGATTCCTGCAGGGCACTCTGGGAGATGGAGTTTGGCTTCACAGCCTTGCTGGGTACCATGGGTGCTGCCAGGGGATGCTGCAGGGAGACAAGGGGATTTCTGTTTCCAATATAGCCCGGAAGTACTCCCAAGTCATAGGGACGGAAGGACAGAAGTACTTTCGGGCTGAAGAAAAATGTAATTCTCCATCTGACCCGGAAGTGCTGACAAGTCACGTGAACAGAAGAGGAGAAGCACTTCTGGGTCAAGGACTATATAAAGAACTGTCGGAGACCCAGCAAGAGAGCCGGAGTTGGGAGGGAGTGTGACAGAGCTGCTGGGAGGAGAGGAGGAGAATTGTTGTGTTTATTCATTGTGTGCTTATTGTGGCCATGGTGCTTTGGAGGCACTATTAAAGAAGAAAATTAAAATACCTCTTAGTGCTTTTAAACCTGTGTCTGCATCTGTCTGTTAGGTTTCATGGGGCAACAGCGCCCCCAAGCGTCCATTCTCTTACAGTCCACACAGTATATGTGCTTCTTCTAACAGGTATTCCAGTGGATTCTGAAAGCATTCAGACCCCTTCACTTTCTGTATATTTTATTGTGTACTAGATTTAATTGTCCATTAATCTACACTCAAGAACTCATATATTTCATGTAAACAAAGTTATTATAAAAACAAAGATTAGTTACATTTTAAAAAATGCATTTCTTAAGTATACAACTGACACAATATGCATGTCAGAAAACTACATACTATACTGATTCCTTAAACAGTGCCAATATTTTTGAAAAGAAAGCAAAACATTTTTCATGTTGGTTGTGCAGTAAATATGGCCTTTGGGATTTTACGAAAACAAACATTTATGATAAAAATAAAAGTTTTTCGCAGTACTTACTTATTGCATTTTCATAAGAAGTGGCATTGTGAGTCTGCTGTGACACTGGGAATGGCATTAGGTAGGCATGCATACACACCTTGCTTGATGGCTGGTTAGCTAAAAAATCAAAACAAAATAAACATTTTTACCAATAATAATGCCAAACAGACTTTTACCAGAATGAATACAATATACATATTGGATATAACAATGCAGCCCAGGTCTTTTTCACAAGTGAAGGCAGAGATGATGTTGAGATTGGCCAGTGAACTGGTACAGCAATAGCAGTAATTTTACAAACACTGTACTGGTCCTCAGCAGTAAAGGTGGAGCTAAGTCTGTAATTCATCTACGGGTCACTCTAAATCCTTATCCTCATCTTCACCTTTCATAAGTATGGTTACCTGGGTTTGATTTCTTCAGGAACTATACAGAGTTTGCACATCCTTTACATCTAAAAGATCTGCATGATAGCTTAATGACCTGGTATGAAGAATTGTGCTTTGTGGTGTATTGGTGTATCAGCCAGGATTGGTTTCTGCCCTGTATTCAATGCTACTGGGATTCAAGATTGCTTCCATGTCATGAACAAAGTGAAATACAAATATAGATAAATGGGTAAGCAATATGTAGATATTGTTTAATTCAACCTGTTTATTTCTGTCTTTTCACATGTACTGTTTTCATTACAAGGTGATATATGCCTTGATGTCATGTGCTGTGTAAGTGTGTCCTTGCTTATAAAAATAGCAGCCACAGTACTATATAATCTGGTATCCTTGACAGAATAACGGGAAAGGTGCTATATAAATAAAATTAATTCTTCTTCTTCTCTTATTATTGTTATTATTATAATGATGATGGTTATTATTATTATTATTAAAACTATGGAATGATTCTAATGGTGGTCACTCAAATGAAGATGCAGATTATTGTTTCTAGTAGCAGAACAATTACCTAGTGGTATTCAGATCCCTTGCTTTTCATATGCATCAGATAAATCAAAGCCACATAATGGATCTTTTATCATCATTTTATGTTTCATTGTCTGCTGATGGCCAAAGGGACATCACTGTTAGAGAAGTAACTAAAGCTAATGCCTCCTGTTGGATACAGCAATATTATTTTTAAACTGTGTTTCTTCCTATTGCTCACTAATTAAAAAAATCACTTTATTTATTTTTTGTCATTGTGAATAGCCTTTTCATGGGATCCTGTCATTTGACCAAATAGACAGGTGGTTATAAAATTCATCCTTATTTTCAAATGAGTATAAAAATAGTTTTTGAGAATAATAAAAGCATTGAGACCTAAAAATAGTTAAACATTGGACAGGGGTGCAGAAAGACTGCTTATAATTGAATAGACAAACAGGCAGTTTTGGTGTACTGATTAAGGTATTAGACATAAATATTTAAACTTCCAAGTCCTTAATCTGCTTGTGCTACAACTGTTTAAAGAAAAAAAAAGCAGTTGTAATATATTGCAATATATCCTTAACTTATAGGTCGCCTAGGATAAAGGTGTCAGCCTAATGTAAATTAATAATAGAGTTCAAAATGTTACATGCAGCCAACAACTGGAATAATGATATCCTGATAGTCACATTTAGAGACCATCTGACTGATGAAATAAAATACACTGAAAGCAGTAATACTAATCCTTATAATCAGCTGAATTGACACAGTCTTTTAGTAGGAGAATACTGTATGTGTTGCATTCACTTGTAAATTTTGAAACAGAAAAGGTGCACTTCTGTACGATTTTGCTTAGCTGTGAAAGATCAGTACATATAAGGGCGGACGCAAAAATTCCCACAATTGTTAAAAAAAACAAAAAAACTTTATTATACAGCATACTGCAATTTCCTTTTAGTCACTGTTAATGTACTCCTCTTTAAATGTAATACACTCGTCCCTGTCTTTTTTCCATTCCTGCAAACACTTCCAGTACTCATCTTTTGTTATCACTTCTAGAGCTTTTTGAGATTTTTTTTCCTAGTGTTCTGACATGGTAGCAAGTCACAGGGAATGAGATCTGGTGAATACAAGAGATGCAAAGCAAAAATCACATTGTTTTTGGTCAAAAACTCTTTGGCTGACAATACAGTATGTGCAGATGCACCGTCATGCTACAAAATAAAGTATTGTATGTGTACTGCTCAGGATGTTTTTTCCTGATTCTTTCCCACAGACGCCACAGCAGTTCAGTGTAATAGATAGACAGATAATGATGTGGATTAAAAGTCTGTTCATAGAGAATCTCTTTATTAAGAAGTCCATTAATGTCCAAAAAACATGATCATCATTGTGTTAATGTTTGATATGACCCGACATGCTTTTTTGGCTTATTGGAAAAAAAAATCGCAGACCTCACAGGCATGATTGTAGAATAAATGCCAGAAATATGCATCTCCATCATCTGGCAGACTGATTAACAACACTGTAGGCATATAACACCTTGAACCATAGTTGATAATTACTCCCAACTCCCTTGCTATTGACCAATTCTGGGAATGTTTACGTTCTCTTTTGTACATCTGTTAAAGCAAAATGATATTACTTATTGAGTAATATTTGAGCCAAGTTAATGAGGAGAGGAATTTTTCTGCTTTTTGATAAAAAAGTGCCTGTTCTACTAGCCCTGTTATTGGTCTACTAGCCCTGTTATGGTACAATAACAGAACAAATTTTAAAAAATAATCCAGAATTGTCAAGTATTTTGTGGATGCCTAATTTGTTTGTGTGCTCAAAGTAAATCTAACCACGGGTAAAATACCTATTAGTGTAGTAAACTGGAGTCTCAGACATGGAAAAAATGGGTGTTGAGGCCTTCAGACACACCAGCCCAGCCCAGATGAGGCACACCCCGTCCAGTTAACTCTCAACTATTAACAGTAACTGTCAGCCTGAATAGGCCCAAAAAATGGGGGAAATGGTTATATACTTAAAGTATACTTAATGTTCCATGAATGCCTCTCAAGATGAAGAAACCAAGCTGAATTCCAAATTAATTGTGACCAAAAGGCAACAAGAATTCTTCATAAATGAAAAATATTTATTCAAACAAAGAGAGAATAACAAAAGGTGGTCAAAAGTGCAGAATGAAGTTGCCTAAAATAGGCAATCCTAAAGCAAACAAGTCCTAGTACACTATCAAAGAACCCTAATCCAAGAAACAGAGCAAAGTAGTGAGGAAAAAAAAGAGTAGATATAATTTAAAAAAGTATTAACAAAAAATGAGAAACAACTTAAATGAAAACATGGACTGAACGCTTTTCTCCTGGGCTTAAATGGTCAGAGGGAGTGATGTCAATGTGGCTCCAAATCTGGGGAGATACCCACAAAGAAAAAGAATGAAAAAATAATGATTCAAAAACAGCAATAACAGCCATGACACACATAAACAGCTTAATACATAACATGTTGCAGGATTTAGCTTAGTTTCTTACATTTCAGAAACTTTCTGATATTAAAAAGGGATTGAGCACTTCACCATTGAAACATTTATGAAAGTGACTTAACTTTAAAACAACGCAACCCAAAGACCAAACACATGTTTAAGAAAAGATTGTCTACATACAGTATATACTAAATTGAAGAAGTGTGACTTTCCTGTTTAGTCAGTAAAAATCATGAAGTAAACAATCAAAGAAGAACAGCTGTTAATGGGTTCAACTAAGAGAGAAAAAGCATGAAAAATTAATTTCTGACATCATTACATGTTTTAAATAATAATGCATGTATTTTGCAAAAATAGTCATGGGCTTCACCTACATTAATTATGTATTACAAGATTAAGTTAGTGTCATTTCCCCTCTCAAGGAGAACAGCACTGAAGAAGAAGATGCCTTAAAATTTTAATAAATCTGGGAAGACAGAAATGTACTTGAGTTTTTTTTTTAAGACACATTATTATCTTTTATGTTTTTAACTATTTGTTTAATAAAGTATCTATCTATCTATCTATCTATCTATCTATCTATCTATCTATCTATCTATCTATCTATCTATCTATCTATCTATCTATCTATCTATCTATCTATCTAAAAGGCCCTAAAACTGTTTCTACAAATTGAAGAATAAAATGTGTTTGGAAAAGAATTGTTTGTTAACTTTGTTTGTGTAGTGCAGAATCCAGAATGCTACAGGTGGTACCAGAAGTGAGGGTTTCACAGACTGATCAGCAACAATAACAATATTTTGTTCAATCACCTCTTACCCTCATCTTGAAAAATGGTTACACCTCAGAGCTCTGATATATATGTTATACATATGCTACAGACAATGACCATACGGGTGACTCTTTCAACTTCTTAAGGTTTTCAAGAATAATTCTCTTCTGCTCTTGAGAATGTTGCTTATGAAGAAGGTCTTATGTATACTAAAGGATGTGGATAAAAATAAATATTCTACTGAAATTCAAGACATTGAACATGATTTAAAGAGTGAATCTGGAGAGTAGTCCCCTCTCAGGAAACTACAGAAACAATCTGCCAGTCTCTCAGAACCTACATCTGAATTTAATGGCTCTGTACTTTTCACTTACACAGACAATACTGAGTTCCTACCTAGTCAAAGAATATACAATTCTCCAAAGCCCACACTTACACAACTGCAAAAGCCTAGATTTTTCTTTTAAATGGGCACAACTTATAGATGACAAATATTACAAAGAAGACACATGATTTGAAAACTTCATATTTTATAATGAAAATGATTTATTGTACTGTGTGATATCAGATTACATTATTACTGACTAAGTAAAGCAGTTGGTTGTTTCAGTCCCACAGGAAGACTGTTTTGTGTCTCACTCACTCAGATGTGTTTGGCAGACATCTCAGATCTGAGAAAATGAGAGAGTGCACGTCAAAACATTTTTATTGGTTAAATCTGGCTAAAGATGTGGAATAATTTTCAAGCATCTTATCTGGATTATCAGATACTGTAGTTTCTGAACACTAATACGCCTTTACATTGTTAACACTTATACCAATAATAGAAATTCCATCTGAGAGAGTTGGGATTGACTTTAAGCAAATGATTAGGCATGTTGTTTATGAGGATATGATAATATGGGACACTGTGGTATTGGTTCTAATGTATGTACTCATTACAATTCAGACATTGTTTAAAATATATATATTTTATTATTTTTCTAGGTTCTCTAGTTATATTTTTGAGGGTTTTAAATATTATCTATCATTTCCATATGATTATTTCATTTATATTATGTCCCCACAATTTAGTATATTAAATTATTTTTGGTAATGTCATCATTTTCTTTTGATTATGAGCATTACCAAATAAAAATAACATAATAGTATGAATTAGCTTTGAGAATTAACTTTAAAACATGAAATAAACTGTAGAAATCCAATCTTCACATATAAAATCCCCCAAATTAAATTTAACCTGTATAGTTTGGTAAAGTGACAGCTCTGTTGTATCTGGGACTTTTATTCTCATCTCCCATGAACATTCAGCATTGCAGTCTTGCTATTACTTATGAGTACACTGAATTTTAATGTGTCATTGCTCATTTGGTTAAGAGAGTAAAGCTTATAAAATAATTTATACATTGTTAGTTTACGGTGTACATGGCAAGAATGGTAAGACAACAATTATCAATGACCTGTAATAAGATACTAGCTACAAAACTGGGAAAGTAAGTCACCAGCACCATCTGTAATATACACAGGTTCTTAATGCAGAGGTCCACAGTGGCTGAAAGATTTTCTTCCAACCAATTCCATAATTCATTGCTATTTACTTGTTAATTAATCTCATCACTTAATCAGGTGGCTTGCTCTAGCTCTCAGGTTTTTCACAATAAATAAATAAGTGATTTTTACTTCTATTCCAAATTTAGAAGAACGCTTATTGTTGCTATGACTTTTACTGAGTCTCTTAATTTCCTACTTTTTGCTTCATTATAATTTACCTACTTGTCAAGAATTTTGAGTTCTTTAGTGTTTCTTTTCATTAATCAGTAGACAATTAACTATGAGTGGCAAATAACAAGGGAGGCAACAGATAATCATCTAAATTGATGCCATTTAAACTCATATTCATCATGAAGTTGATGATTTTAATAAAATACCTTTTAAAAATAGAACACAAATTGGAGGATTTAGAGGATCTAATCTTTATTAGACAATTTTGCTGATTTTCCCAGAATATATATAGAGGGAGATAATTTCTGACATGGCAAAATAATCCATCCATCCATCCATTTTCCAACCCGCTGAATCCGAACACAGGGTCACGGGGGTCTGCTGGAGCCAATCCCAGCCAACACAGGGCACAAGGCAGGAACCAATCCCGGGCAGGGTGCCAACCCACCGAAGGACACACACAAACACACCAATCACACACTAGGGCCAATATAGAATCGCCAATCCACCTAATCTGCATGTCTTTGGACCGTGGGAGGAAACCGGAGCGCCCGGAGGAAACCCACGCAGACACGGGGAGAACATGCAAACTCCACGCAGGGAGGACCCGGGAAGCGAACCCGGGTCCCCAGGTCTCCCAAAACTGCGAGGCAGCAGCACTACCCACTGTGCCACCGTGCCGCCCTAGCAAAATAATATCTAGTATAAAGACCAGAATGTTTAATTAAATTAAACTTGACCTATGTGTTCAATTTTCATTCCAGACTCACTGTGTGACCCTAAACAACTCATATATCTCAACAATGCTTCCATTGCATAAATACTTTCTAATAAGTAAAAAACAAAACAAAACTGAAAAGTTAGGATAAAAAATATGATGAAGTGAAAAATGTAAGACCAAAATGAACTTTTGGAACTGGTAGGACACAATGAAACTTACAAATTTGAGAAAACTGTCTATCTTAAAACAGAGTGCCAGGCTTCATGTGAGTTTGTGGATTTTAACAGATTTGTACTCTTTATTTGGCAATTCTTTTTCAAAGAAATATGAACTACAATTACTTATCCAGTCATAAATAAAACAAATTTTTTAACTTGTTTATAAATTAAATATATTGGGCTTTGGTATTCTTGATTATGTGTATTCCATCCATCCATCCATTTTCCAACCCGCTGAATCCGAACACAGGGTCACGGGGGTCTGCTGGAGCCAATCCCAGCCAACACAGGGCACAAGGCAGGGAACCAATCCTGGGCAGGGTGCCAACCCACCGCAGGACACACACAAACACACCAAGCACACACTAGGGCCAATTTAGAATCGCCAATCCACCTAACCTGCATGTCTTTGGACTGTGGGAGGAAACCGGAGCGCCCGGAGGAAACCCACGCAGACACGGGGAGAACATGCAAACTCCACGCAGGGAGGACCCGGGAAGCGAACCCAGGTCCCCAGATCTCCCAACTGCGAGGCAGCAGCGCTACCCACTGCGCCACCGTGCCGCCCTTATGTGTATTCATTGTATTTATATATATTAATATCTCCTCAGTCTGCACCTGTTGATCACTGACCTAGCAATTCATACTATGAAAGTTATGTGACATTATCCACTGCCTGCACAGATACTGTAGATGTTGAAAGTCAAACAAACCACTCTGTATTAAGCTTTCAGTTACACACTTAGAAAAGAGACTTGCAGTTGTTAAGGTTGTTGGTTTGGGTTCAATTATATATTTGGATTTCACATTAAACTATGCTGAGGCAAAATCTTTAAAACAAATAATAATAATAATAATAATAAATACATTTTTTTTATATAGCGCCTTTCCCCTGCTCAAGACACTTCACAGATTTTAAGATAGAACAGCAGGGTATACAGTATATAGCATTGTACTAACCAGATAAATAAATAAAGAAGATTAAGACTGTAAATTCAGAGAAAAAAAGCCTAACAGACAACATAATTGATGGTCTAGCACACACACATAGTTTACATGAGCATCTTGACATAAAGGAAAATGTGACAAATGTTGCAAGATAAATATAAAATGAGTTTACTAATAATTAGCACAAAACATTATTTCTATTAATGTTATCAAAAACAAGAAAATCAAATGTAGCTAAAAAAGTACAAGTTCATTATATGTCAGTGCTTGTAGAGCTAACTTATACCTTTATTTATACATTCCTGATTTGGAGGTTTCTTTGATTAAAGCACATGCTGAAAAATAATTAAAGTATCGTATACTCTATTTCAAGCAAACATTTTCTAATACCTTATCTTTTTATATGAGAACAAAATTGGCAGTTCTTATGCCACAGTATATTTTATATGTTCAGTCTTTGCAATTTAACAACTTCAGTCACTGTTTTTAAATGTTTGAAGATTTTTTTGGTTTCCATTGTGCATTAATTTCTGTTTGAAGATGTAAATATAATCCTTAGTTGTAGCAACTTAAGCTTTATTTTTTATTAGTACTTTGCACTATCAGTTGTTTGTTGTCATGAGGCGATCCACACAAAAGCGGTACATCTACAGCTACAGAACCCAAGATGTGGATTTCCAGTGAAAACTATAATAAAAAAACATGCTCAGTATCAGAAAAGTGAGAGATCGGGAATGGGAATCCAAGCTCAGAATCAGGACAATGTGGGGAATCTTTCGGTCAAGGATGATGTGTGGCAAGGTACTGGAAATAAAAGAGGAGGAAGAAAATGAGTTGGGAGGAATAAGAACCAAGAAAGAAAAGCAGGTCTGCCTCTCCCTCTGAGTAGGTCAAGCTTTGTTAACATAGTGGGGAACACTTTATAATAATGTTTAATAGTAAGTCATTAACAAACATTATATAATGCTTAACAGATTATTAGTCCATGTACATTCCAATAATTATAAATGTTATTAAATGAAAATTCTTATATTGATATTGCTTTATAATAGCCTTTGTTAGTAACTTTCAGTGTTTAACAAACACTGTGTAATGCTTTTTCAAATTCTTAATAATTATTGGTTTTAACTATTTTCAACTACTATTTACTATTTATTTAACTATTTATAAATTGCTCCAAATAAACAGCTACATTAAAGCTAAGAAGCATTTCAGTGATGGAAAAGGTCTGCTGTTTCTTGCCAAACCCCCACCCCACAATGACAAGTGGAAAAACTGCATAACTGGCATTCTTTAGTGCAATAAGCTACTAACCCACCCCCACCCCCATATGTATACTTATAACACAGTGAAAGTAAAAGTAGGGCCTCTCAGCTGACTGATGTGTTACACAGAAATGTCTTATAGCCCTGTTCGTTTATACTATGAAAGCAGATATCATTACAGTTATCAGACAGTACTTGACAACAGCTGTTTCATGCTAGTATGCAGCACAAATGCACAAAACGTAATGCAACTAGAACAAGAAAACAGAATGTTCTTGTTCCAGAAAAAAAGTCAAAACTTACCCCTCATTTTCAATCTTAATTAAGTAATAAAGTGCGCACCATACCCTGCCATCTTGTCTTCAATTGTCTGAGAATCCATTAGGTTAAAGCAGGTACAAGTAGAAGTCTATAAAATTAATAAAACAAATCACACAATTCCTTGTGCTCTTGGTTCATGGTAGTGTTATGATGGGTCACATTCGTATTCCACTAATGTACTGTACTGTACAGTTCAGTTATTATTTTCTATGTACCTAATAGTTAATGATATCAGCTCTAAAAATTCTCTTCAGGATATTAGTCTGACTGTTAGGCAACCAGTATTCGTGTAAATAACACACTCTTTTTTATATGTCATTCTGCATTAAAAAAATATTAAACTGTTTTTCTTGCAAATATGCAGAGACTATCAAGCCTGTTCATTCATGATTTTTTATGAGAAAAAAATACTCTTTTGTATTTTAAAAAAGCAACACATTAAAAAAATATACAAGCATTTATTTGTGAAGTCACAAATAATTTAATACTCTTCTGCAACAATGATTATATTTCATGCCCAAACTGGTTATTCAGCTCTGGTGGTAACTCATTGCTACATCAAAGTTGTTAATATAAATCATTGATAATTACACAGCAGAGAGTATCTTCTCAAAAAATTTCAATACGGATACTATTAATATGCAAGTTCATACTCAATTTTTAAACTGGGTTTAAAGCATAATATTCTGTTTAAAATGTGAGCATTAGAACAAAAGAGACAACCAGAACACAGCATCATTAAAATTCTCCTTGCCTAAACCGATAGCTGAATATTATTTGCTTGAATTTTTTTTAATTCTCTCATGATGATTTAGTGATCCCTTTGTATACAAAGATTTGGACTGTGAATTGATATCGATGCTTAACCTAATTCAGGCTCACAGCACCTGAAGCCTGTCCCAGCGGCACAGGGCACATGGCAGGAAAGATCCCATCTGGCTACTTGTGAACTGTTTAAAAATAGTTTAGAAGATGCCAGATGAAACTTGCCTTTACGTGCTATATAGGGCTTAATGGGCATGGAAACACCTGAAACAACTTGAATGAACTGTGTCCTGTAACCAAAAAGGGCTACCTCTGTGACAGTGCCTCAATTAGTCTGAATTTGGGAGAAGAATCCAAAGAAAAGATTGAAAATGTGTCAGGAACACATCATTGACACACAACAGAAAGAGAGATAGAGATAGATTAAGAGAGGAGATAAGAGGTAAGAGTACTTTTGTCAGTAGTGAGGAGATGACCACACCATCAAACACATACGGGAGAGCTGTTTATGAAGGGTAACTGATGCATAGGATTTATTGTTTTGTCTAATTTTTTAGCTACTTTATTTTTTCCTTAGTGTGAGCCCTCCATTTTGTGTTTAAACAATATAAATTAAATTTTTATATATATTAGTCTCTGAGTTTACAATATGGAAATACAGGATACAGTAGAAAAATTAATTTCTGCATTGTGACTGGTTTAACATATGTGTAACTCATGATCTTAGGTTAATATACAGTATCAAATTTATTCAAACACTCACCTCTGCAAACACCAATATAACCAGTGCATAAGAATTTGCAAGTGGTGCAAATCACAAGAGGAATGAAAAAGAATTATGAAAGAAACCTGGTGGGATAGTTTAGTATTCCAAGAAGAGCATTAATGAAATTGAGACATAGCTGAGTAAGTATCACTTAAATAAGCCTAGTCTTACAATCAAGGCTTAATTGCTTTTACTAACACAAAGTGTTTCTTGTTAACTAAAGACAGGCTGAGAATCTGAGGCAATCCATGTTTATGTGTGCATTCATGATTTTTCAGAAGTCCTAAATAATGGGCATGGAGAACATCGTTCATGGCTTAAAAAGACAGAAGAGAGTGTATTATCTATAGATTGAGTGCCTGTGACCTTAAGTCCAAAGCTTATGGGATGTATGGTTTTATTACAGAATAGCTTAGAAAAGTAAAAAAGATACAAGTTACCATCCTGTTATTTGTAGTTATTTGTTTAAATGGACTTGAAACCAAATAACATATAGGAAAGAGACGGCCGCAGTCTTTTCAGCACCTGGATAAGGAGTCATACTTGAGTTGTACAAAATGCTAAAAAAATTGTAATTAAACAAAAAGAAAATGCATCTACTATTAAGAGAGTAAGAATGCATAACAATCTATAGCAGAACAATTAAATGCCTAAGTATGTTACAGTTCTGAATTTGAGCATTAAATAATTACATGTTATTGATACTGGCCAGTTTGATTGTAAAACAAATGTTTTTTTAAAGTTATACTTAAAGCACTTTTGATATTATTATTCAGTATTGTGAGTGATGTGAATGCATTTGGCAGCAAGTTAAAGTTAAATACAAAAACATAATTCAAAATGCCTAGAATATAATTTTATATGCAATAATATAGCACTTTTAGCAACCAAATAGAAAGCTGCAGCTTCTGTCAATGATGGGAGGCCTCCAAGTTCAAAGCTCGAGTTTGTTGAGTAGTTTGCCCCTACTATACATGTACAGTATACACCGTCACAAGGTATCTTAGGAGAAACCAAGGTCACATAGTTTACAGATAAAATATAAAAAGACAAACTGAATTGAGTAGAAAATTAGGTATGAACAAATAAGGTGTTCAGAAATCAAAGATTTACCCAATAAGCAATGTAAAGGGGAAAGAATGAGGAGAAATGTAATTATAATACAAGATAAATCAGGTTAAATTTTTCGAGATATTTTGCGTGGTATGTGAACATGTAATAAAACCAAGTCAAAATATGTAACAATCCAAAGAATTAAAGTAAATTGATAGTATTATGCAGTCATTTTCTCAACTAATACATTTATTCTTGGAACATCAACATATTGGAGTACAGTGCTATATAAAAATAATTCATGAATACAGTATGTAGCTCTGTAAAACAGTGTTTTTAATATGAAGACCCCTCTAATATGTTAATTGTATAGACTTTTTTTTAAAATAAAAAATATGTTCCTTTTTCATAGCAAAAGAGCAAAAGTCAGTGTTGAACAGATTTTCTAGTAGAGGATTCTTATCTGGGAAAGAAAATGCTGACCTGAATTTGCCAACCATGTGATATTTACCTACTGATTTTGTAAAAACCGTGATAATTTTTTTTAAGATTATTCTGAGAAATCAATGTGGAGATACACAAATAATGCTGAGAGCTGTCCTGGTGTCTGGGAACCATGTGGTATTTTTGTTAATTATTTCTATAATAAATCCTGTTACCTTCAGAACCTGCCTTTTCCCATTGGAAGGCCACAAGGAGAGATAAACAATCCCAGTAATACTGGGTACAAGACAAGAAACAACTTTAAATAAGGTGTACATTTATGAACACACCCTACATGCACCCCTACTGAGCCAACGTAGAACTCAAAGACTAAAATTCACCAAAAAAGTCTCAGATTTATTTCTTCAGGATGTGCAAGGAAACCAGATAACCCAGAGAAAACCTAAAAGAGACACACAATGCAAATAGATGCTGACTCAACGGAGAGCCAAATACACAGAAAATGAATTATTACATTGTTTTAAGAAAGGCACAAAAGCACATAGTAGATGCCAAATTGATGCACAACGAAATGATGGCAGTGTTGAAAACAGAAAATGCAAAAACATCTTTGGGTCTGTGCAGTGAAATCATAAAAAAGGAGCCAAATGTTCCTAAGTATATACAGTATATCTAAGCTATCTCAAAGTGTAGCTCTAGTTGTTGACCAAGCAGATTTACAAACAATTGAACATTTCAGTTAATGAATGATAACATATGACAACTTCCAAACATTTAATTCTGTTTATTTTGCTTTGAAAGAAGAATAGGGTGCATGAATGAAGATAGGGTGCATGAAGCCAGATATATCTTTCACCAGATTTAGGAGGATGGCACCGAACTTTTGTAAATCATACCACAATATGAGCCTTAGAGAGACACATCCAAATAATATGCTACGCAGCACTGCATAAAAGTATACAATATAAAGTATATTGTCACCTTAAAAGTCCAAGTCTATTTGTATAGAGCCAGTCATGATAAACACCAGTCTATGGTACTTTACCATGTAACACAATATAAGATGAACAGATATGTGTTTAAATATTTAGTCATAGCTTGGGTCACACTGCATACTAGTTTCAAATTCAGCTGCTCAAAATAGCCCATAAATAACAATGTTAGTTGAAGTGAGTATTTTAAACTAAACCTTCCCTTGTTTTGTTGCTATTTATTTCTATTATTGCTTAATCTTAATTGTTTTCTCTTCTTGTAACTTTTTTGAACTTCTGTAAAGCACTCTGAGCTACATTGTTGTATGAAAATGTGCTCTATAAATAAATGTTTCTGTTGTAAATATCAAGGCCATAACAGAACAGATAGGATCACCTCCCTTCAAAACAGACTCAAGAGAAATTTACTTGACAGGTTTAGAATATTACTTTGTAGATTGTGGAAGGGAAGTGGGCAGTGTCAAAGGGCATTGTTAGACCTACAAGACATTTAAAGCAGAAAGACAAACAAACTCAATCAAACTCTAGCTTTTACTGTAACGTTAACTAAATTTAATAATCATGCTTTTTTGTTTTGTGCATACTCTAGACCAGGGGTCTCCAATCACAGTCCTGGAGGGCCGCAGTGGCTGCAGGTTTTTGCTCCAACCCAATTGCTTAATAAGAAGCACTAATTGCTCAAATAACACTTCTGCTCCACTTTAGTTGTCTCGCTCATTAACATTTTGAATGCGTATTGCTTATTTTCATCTTAAACAGCTGTATTCATTCAGTTTTTAATGGATCCTAATTAGCAATAACATGCGAATGACAAAAGAGACCAGCATTTCTCCATTTGGCTTGTTACCATTTATGCCAGTGTGTATTTATCTTGCATTATTTGGTTTAATTAAATACTTGGAAGGAAAGTAAAGAGAAAAAAGTGAATGATTGAGAATTGCTCGTCCATTTTAGCCTTCAAATCATTTGGATGATATCCTTAGATAGGGGAAGAAAGTCTAGGATATCAGAATGACCTGACATAGCAGAGTTAAAGCACTAACAAGCCATGAAATTAAATTATTGGCAGAATTGCTTTCTAATTAAGCAACCGGGTTAGAACAAAAACCTGCAGCCACTGCGGCCCTTCAGGACTGTGATAGGAGACCCCTGCTCTAGACAATCAAAAGTTATATCTAATGCTGTAAAACATTTTCATATGCAATACCTGAATTGTGGAAGCTGCCATAATAAAGACATTAAAAAAAATCAACTATTGCACCATATGCCATAACATAAATGCTAGTCATAATTCAAATTTAAAGATACCTAGTTATATACAAGGGAACATGGTCTTGGATATTATTGTAGAGGTGAATATCTTTTACATGTAGTGCTGCAAACCCTTTAGACTTTTCTCAATTTCTGTATAAATATGACCTAATATGTGACCAGATTTTTACATAATTCCTTAAACTAAATAAAGAGAACCCAATTAAACAAATACATAACAAAAACCATTATACTCATTTATTTATTAAGAAAAATGATCCAATGTTATACTTTTATGTGTAAAAAAGAAGTATGTAAATATTTGTTTTCAGTAGCTGGAGTGATCCTTTGTGTAGCAATAACTTCAACTAATTGTTTCTGGCTGTTGATCAGGCCTTCACAAAGGCATGGAGGAATTTTACCCAGTTCCTCCTTGCACGACTGCTTCAACTCATGGATGTCAATGTGTTTCCTTGCATAAACTGTTTCTTTTTGGTCCTTCCACAATGTTACTACAGAATTAAGGTTGTGACTTTCACAAAACTGTTCCCAAAACATGAAATGTCTTCTGCTTTAACCATTCTTAGGCAGAATGACTTTTGTTTTTAGGGTTGCTGTCTTGCTGCCTGATCCACTTTGTTTTGAGCTTCAACTTACAGACTTATTCCCTCACATTCCCCTGTAGACTTTGCTTGAACAATTCAGATATCATAGTTCCGTCAATAATGGTAAGCTGTCCTGGTACAGAGGCAGCAAAGCAGGCCTAAACAATCATACTGCTAAAACATCATGTTTCACGGATGGAATAAGGTTATTATGCTAAAATGAAATGTTTGCTGTTTCACAAACATAATGCTTCCAATTCAAGCCAAAAAGTTACATTTTGGACTCATTCATCTACAAAACATTCTTCCAATAACCATTGGTGTTCAGCATTGTCCTAATGGTGGACTCATGAACAGTGACATTAGACAATGAAAGAGAGGCCTATAGATTCTTAGACATTACCCTGGGGTTCTTTGTGACCACCTAGAATATCACACGCCTTACTCTTGGTGTCATCCTTTTTGGTTAACCATTCCTGTGGGGAGGGTAACAATATCATTGAATTTTCTCCATTTGTACCTGATCTGTCTGGCATTTGACTAGTTGAGTCCACATTCTTTAGAAATGGTTGTGTGACCTTTTCTGGCCAAGTGACTTTCAACAACTATTTTTCTGAGGTCCTCATCTATCTCTTTTGATCAAAGTATGATACACTTACCTGTGCGGTAAAGACCAGGCTGTTAGTGAAGACCCATAAGTGCCTTGAGCATGGGAAAGGCGCTATATAAATAAAATGTATTATTATTATTATTATTATATTTATGTTCTTTCAAGGGCAGGGCCTCTCACATGCACACATGATTGTCATTCCATTGACTGAAATAGTTGACTCTAATTTCCCCTTCGAATAAACTGATAATCAGAGAGATTCATATACTTTTTCACACACAAGTATGTAACAGTGAACCATTTTCTCAATAAATGAACAAGTATAAAAAGTTTTGTATCATTTGTCTTATTTATGTAGAAAGAGAAAAAAATTTAAACAGTACCTAAACTTTCTAGTACAACTGTTAATCTTTACAAAGAATTATGTATATTTCTAATTTTATTGCAGACTTACTAAACCAGAACTTCCATATATCGTCTTCGGAAAACATCCCACTGAATTTACATCTCCAGAAAAATCCCTCATGGTGGAAGGTTGTATGAAATTCTTTTGAAGAAATCATTCCATCACCACGCTAAGCAAAAAGACAAGCAATTTAATAAAAATAGTTAGTCTGAAGAGTAACACCGGTTCCAGTAAATGAATGCATAATCCAAGGAAGGCGGAGCAGGACATCATTTAAAAAGTATCTGGCTAATATTTTGATAAAGAAGCCCTACAATATTTTGTCAAAATACAGTCACATAACTTAATGATAATGCTAAGTTAAGAGTTTAATGAACAACATTCAACATTTGGTCCAGTAAACTACTGCAATTTATGGATTTATCCAAAATGATGATAGATCCTATTTTATCACGAGCAACACATGTCCTTTGTGTTTTGTGTAATTAACATATCAATACAAACTAAAACAAACAAAACAAGATATTGGAAAAAAATTTCTGTATCATTTTGACACTAGAGAAATAATGCAGAAATAATGCAGGAAGTATTCAGACACAAACCTAGTAAACATCATACGTAGACATTGAATTGTGATTCCCAAATAATTCAGTCAACACATATTATTCAACAATATCCGTTATATAGGTAATTGGCATCAGTAAGGATAAAATAAAAAAATACTGTAGCATCAACGTCTGCATTGTAATTTCCATCTAGGTAACTGGGAAATAACTTTAATAATAATGGGTGATGGCTAAATAGCCTTGTCTCATTAAAATATTTATATACTGTATAATATTTATATGTGCTTGACATATGCATGTGACTTTCATTTGGTACCTTTGCATTACCTAAAGAAATCCCAGACAGTTTAATGATTTATCTAGCACCTACAGTAATTATGACAAAATAAATGGACCAATCAGTTATACCATGCAGACACAGGAAACACCCTTAATGAAACAGGTGATCTTTATTTAACAAAATTTTATGAATTCTCCATGCTCTTACATTAGTTGCACCAGGGCCCATGAAGGCGTACTGTAGTAAGGGTAGTTAATACTTTCAGAATCTGCCATGTTCTTCATTTATATATCCATTAACATGTCCCAGGGAGACAAACCAGGCATCTCTATCCTTAATAGTATTCTCCTGGTACTTCACCAGGTAGTTCAGGCATACCCATCACCAGAAGACATATTCTCCTTCAAACATTTCCTGGGCCAGTTCCTGGGTCTTCTTCCAGATGACTATGCCTGTATGCCCCATATCAAGTCACTTACTTTGTATCACCACGATATGCTCAAATCACCTCACCCATCATAGGAATTAAATCACTACCCATAACCAATCAAAAGATGGTGACTGGCTTATAATAAACTGAATGTGATACCACTATATTCTATTACAATACTTTTAAAACTCCAAACATTATACTGATTTGTTTATCAGTCTCACAGCCTCACCTCTTGACAAAACCCTATATATGGGGCATCTGCTTCCCACTAACCTCCAGAGAGCAAGACACTCTTACGACAGAGAACTATGACCTCAGACTTAGAAGATCTAACTGTAAATTACATTACAGTATGTTTGACTGACAAACTGATTTACACACAAAAATAATTGAAAAGAACCACTCAACACTGCACCAGCTCATTCAGTATATTGATGTACACCTAGGGCTCCAATGAAGTCCAGAAATCTCCGGTTTTGTTATTAGTTTGGATATATTTGAATGGATGAAATGTTGACATACAAAATATGTAAACCATCCAAATAACAATAAAGTAAAAACATTTTCATGAATATGATTTACTGTAATTCAAACAAAGCTAACTGAAAGTAATCAATAAGTTGACGTACAGGTGAGCAAGGAATCAATAATGAAGTCCTGCAAAGCTTGCAATAGATGGTCACTCTAATTTAACATCAAGTAAAAAAACAAAATCACTGCTCCTAAAAAAAGGACTGAACTCTATCAAGAAGAAGACATAAGAATGGCATACTTATTTAGTACCCTTCACAAAATACCACAGGGGAATAAAAATGTCTATACATGTAATCTGGCAGACACCCATGAGCCTTCAAAAAGCTAGGCAGGGTATAAGAGGTGCCTTATAAATGGAAAGGCCTTGGTTACATTGGATATGAAGTTCAACTATCACACACACATACCATCACTCACTCATTAATATTCATGATGCATAAAAATACCTCTTAAGAAAAACCTCCCTAAGAATGGACAAACTCCACAGAGAACCTGACTAGACATGGATTCAAACCCAGCCACGTAGATCTGTGATGCATATCCACTAACCACCATGCCACAGTGCTCCAAGTCCATTCTGAAACACAATAAATTGTGAATAGCTCAAGGGGTGAATACTTTTTATGGCAGGAGTATCTTGTCAAAACCATTTTTTCAAGAGATAAATTACCAAGATGGAATTGAAATTTGACAAGTAAAATACTAATCAGACTGAAGCAGCAGTCAAAACAGTAAAGCTCTGGGGTCAGTAACTTGTTCAAATATAGACCTATAACATTTATTTTAATTTTCAAAAAATCTTTAGTTGGTGTTGTATTCAATTTTACTTTCAATTAAACGGTATTCTCTCATTTTACTGATCTTTTATTAGGACTCTCTCATGCAGAAATACTTTTAAACTGTTTATGTAGTCTATATATATATCAAGGGCAATGGGTGCAATTAATTTTAAATGTGCAATTATACCAGCTGCATATTAACCTACTAGCAGGTCTTCAGACATAACCCCTAAAAGAAATCCATGGAGATTTAAGGAAAACATGAAAAGCCACACAGCGTTTCATGTGGTGTAAGGTTGTAACTCTACAGCTGTGCAACTCTCCTGCATCTTATCTATGTAAATGCATGTTATGTAATATACAGTATATGGGATTCTTAAGACTAGACAGAGTATTGTCTTTCATGTCTTCCACTGGGTCAACATTTTTTCACTCCTTCATTGTGTCTTAGGTGTTAATTAACTGAATGATGAACATTTCTGTTTGCTAATAACAAGAACTATCTACAGTATATATTTAGTATGATAAGAGGACTTCTAAAAGGATAACTGTATCTCATTATTCTATATTCATACTCTGCTCACTAGTGTAACTTTTTAAAACATTGAAAATGCATTAAGTGTTGCATTTACTTAATCAAAATACTTTTGTATTTATAAGATTTTAAATATTAAAACTATGTTTAACTGAGCTTTAAGAAAAAAACTGTTTTGATATGTACAGTACTTTATAATGTTCTTTAATATATCTGTACATAAAGGAATAAATTACAAAATAAAAGCAAATCAAGCAACATTCTCACTCATGAAAATAAGCTATAGTTTAAGGTAAAATGAGGTATCTTATTTGTTTATGTTTTATATTAACTTCCTGTTATTACATTTTGTAAACCACCTTGAGCTACATTGTGTATATGAAAACATGCTATACAGATAAATGTTGTTGTTGTAGTAAACTGCAAATGAGTGATTTGAATTGTATGGAAAATCTTTTTTTTATTTTGAAAGAGCACTATCTCTTCAATGTTTAATTACAAGCATACACTTTTGAAATTTAAATATTGCTCAACAGACCCTGAAAGGTACAATAAACGAAACATTTAAAAATAATTCAAGTATTGGGGTATTTTGTATTATTATGAATTAGAACACATTCTGAGTCCCAAAAAGCAGAATATTACTTTGAAAAAACAGTCACTGCATGTCATCTGCAAACTTTATAATTACCCCAGATTTAAAGTCCCATATGTAGATGATGAATTCATGAATGTAAACACCAAGTGTAGATAAGAAGAGACACACATAATCAAAAATCAGGTAAAATAGTGAAACAACATTTTAATACATAAGTTAATCAGTTTGGTTTAATCCCAAAATACTCAATTATATATCTGCATTTGTTTTACTTAAATTTTTTTCTTAAGTTTATTATCATGTTAAAAAATGAAGGCAATCCACCTGTCAGTGCAAATCAGATAGCCAGATAATAAAAATGACAAACCTCAGTGGGTTCAGTATTGGGAGTATCGTTTCTTTTCCCAGCAGCTGAACATGTTTCCGAAGCCAACAGCCAATAATCCGTACCGAAGGCCAAAAGAAAAAACACTGCCCCAACTGCACCAAAAAAGCCTGCAAAAAACAAGGCAACACTAAGCTTCATAGTGATTCACGATTCCTTTACAACTTTGTCTCACTTGACACCTTCAGTTGAATAAGCCCTTTAACTCATGTGACTGTAAAGTTTTGCTGTTTGCCTGACTGTTGTAAACTGTCTAGCAAATGGGACCCTCTGTCTATTTCTGGATATTGACAGAAGGTCTCCTCTGCTGAGGGGAGCGGTCAGTCAAAAATAGCTGGCAATTGGCCTTTGCTGCTGATATGAAAAAGGAGACATGAAACACATTGAAAATCCTAATGTGGCTGTCTGGTTTTGGAAAAAAAAATACTCTGTACATGTTGTGGTGATATTTTATAAACATTTCAACTAATCAGTTTGATGAACTTCTTTAATATATTCAGGCGAATGTATTTGAAATGCAAAGTGATCAAACATTCACTGTAACTTTAAATGCAATTATACTTGCTACAGTTCACAAAAACTTAGCCTACCCCAGTTACTTGTGCAAGTGCATTATGTTTCCTTGTTGCTATGTTTAATTCATTGATCTTCTAATTTAAATGATAATTGTATGAAAATTGCAAGTCAGAGGATAATACCAGGGTTATTTCACAGCAGTACTGCTGTACAACTTTAAAATAATTTCAATTCACTTATGTATAGTTAAGAAGAAATACCTATGCATTGAATTAAATTTTTTCTTATAAAGGTTGATTGCTCTTATAAATGCCATACACTTTACCAATACAGTATAATTAAAACAGACCACAAAACCAGAATTATGAACACAAAACATAATGTAATTAGGTGTATGAATACATAAGAGGGTTTTTATAAATCCTTAAATGCATATAAGATTCCTAAAGCATCCAAAAGACAAGGAAGAGGAAATAAAAAATCTCGGCCCAACTATCAACTTCCCTGGCTGGCATAAAGACACTTGATGGCACAAGTAGCCACTTATGATTCCAATGAAGCATAATGAAGTTCTAACACTGTATTCACCATTGGGTGATGACATGTCCACTCTAAGAGCCTGTTCCAAATGAGGAAAAATAATGTGATTAAAAAAGGCAAATATTACTGGAGGACAATGAAAGGGGAAGAGCATTTAAAGGAATCAACAACAGGCAAACAATTATCAAAAATAAACATGCAGAGTCTCTTTAGCAGCTTTAAAAAATTTGCTATGTTAAAATATTGTGTGTACAGTATACTGTAACATTAGTAGGAAGGGCATTCCAGAGTTTGGGAGACTATACCTAAAGGCTCTGTAAACTAGCTGTATTTATTCTGTTCATTTTAAAAACATATTTGTCTATTGTGTATACAGTGTGAATTCTGGGGTGTAAATATTAATAAGGTAAGAGTGGAGTTAAGTCATTTACAACTTTATTTGGCAAACAGAAGGATTTAAAATTTGGTTCCAAACTTAGCTGGAAACTTAACTGAAGAATAAAGGCGCATTATAAATAAAATGTATTATTATTAATTATTATTATTATTATTATTATTATTAAGAACTGAATTTTACTTTATCATTTATCATGGACTGCCATTTTTGATGAAGGTAATTCTTTATCATTGCAGAGTCTTATTCATTGTAAAATTGTAATGAGTGTACCATGTTTAAAGACTAAATACAAAAATATTTTGTATCAAGGAGGAACAGATAAAACAAAACTTCAAAATCAGTCCTATTGAAAATCAATAGGGAAAAAATTACTATATTTTAGCATTATTTCCATTAGTCCAAGCATTTTTTGAATTTGTCTGTTTCATGACAGAGTAAATGTGAACTACTGTAGAGCCTATCTCAGAAGCAACAGATTTAAAGGAGGAACAAACACTTATCAGTACACCAATCACATATTCACCTACTTTCACTGGAACTAGGATTTACAGTATAGTCAAGTATTAACCTTCTGTTGGGCTTTTCAGATGGAAAAATTAAAAAGAGGAACTCTGGACATAGGGTGGATGACTACCCAGAAACTGACTCTAAGTCACTGGAGATGTAAGGCAATAGTGCTAATATTCCCCTGTGCCATCCACATTGATATAAAAATATTAGTAATGTAGTACTTACATTTAGATGATTTTAAAAATGATTACATACTGTACTTTTTCTTTTATTTTAGTGAACATTCACACTGCCTAAAAATAGTGTAAAGTGGATGAGTGGAATATGTCTTTGTCCACATTTGAGAGTTTCACCATGAGATTAACAAACATTTCAGAAGGAATTGCACTCTTACATTAAGCTCAAGCTAATTATCATAAATGCAGTACATTTTACAAGTGCTAATGAAAAGCCCAATTAATAAACACTGTAGTGTGAAATTGTTATTTACCCTGGCAGAAATTCCTGCAAACAGCCTTCCATTCCTTTAGTATTCACACTGCACATAGAGATTTTTTTCTTTTTTAAAGATTTTGTTTCTTGAATTTAAAATTAACTCTTTAAAAAGTCAACGTTTACAATTGCCCTTGGTGTGCAAATTAGACATTGTTTGCATGTTTGTCTAATTCAATTAGTCAGATTTCTTTAATGAAAGAGGTCTTCAGTTCAAAGACAATGGTTTTGAAAAATGGACTAATACTCTGGACTGATTCGGCTTCACTAAATACTGTATGTTTAACGCATCTTTTCATTTATCGCCTTTTTTCTTATTCACTAAAAGCTGGTACAAACAGATTTTTTTGCAGTCTGAGAAGTGGGTAGTGCCCGGGATTGGTTCCTGCCTTGTGCCCTGTGTTGGCTGGGATTGGCTCCAGCAGACCCCCGTGACCCTGTGTTCGGATTCAGCGGGTTGGAAAATGGATGGATGGATGGATTTTTATGTTACGTTTTTGTCATGCTTTAAATCTGGCTTATTTTAAAATCTACATATACTAGGGGGCTCTGCCCCCTGCTCGCTTCGCTCGCCAACCCCTGGCGTTGGGACATGACAAAGAGTGAGATGTATGAATTAGATATAGAATAGTGTGCAGCCTTGGATGATGCGCATAGAAATAACAAATAAAGTATCAAGAAGCGGAAAGCAAATGTCTATGCGTTGGAATGTAGGTGTGTTGTTTTTATCAGGACGTAAATGTAGAACAATATCTCTGTGAAATGGAGGCTCACCATCTTTACTTTGAAAGACAATTGCCACTTCATTAACGACGGGCAGATTGTATCGTCTTGGATCTTGTTCTTTGTCCTTTATCAAGACCAAAGCAATTGTAGTTGCCGCTTTACCTTCTGCATTTGCTTTTGTATTTGCCTCCTTTTCAACTTCATGTAGCATTTTTATAGACTTAGCTAATGGGTGATTGTTTATGACATGAGTGACGTTTCTTATTATAAGCTCTGTGCATTGTTTGTTTTCAGGAAGGTTCATGCGTTGATAGATTGCCTCATCTGGATCTAGGATGTAGATTTGTGCATATTTGCGTTGTTGATTTGTTTGAGGGTGCACTGTTCCAATGCGATGCAATATTTGTCCACATATGCGAAAGCAGTATGGGCCATTGCCTTTTGGTGGCCTGATATGTACTCCGGTAGATGCAAAAACAAATGAACTATTGTAGGATGTAATGCAGTTCATAAAGTTTTTACTTTCAGGCACATTGTTAGTTAGAAGCTTCTTTAGATATTCAGGATATGAATGTAAAGGAGGCAGTCTAATCTGACCTTTTTGACAACAACGTGTAAATTCATTATTTGTATTGCCAGTTGTTTCTTCTGTGAAGTTAAGTGAATGACAATGATTGCAAATGACATTCATTAATCCCAATGAATTTTCCTCAATAGTGGATTCCTTATTGAAGGCGTTTTCAGCCATTTTGCGTAAGCGTTTAACAGGTGTGTGGCGTTGATGTCCGCGACGGGCATGTTTCGCTTTTTGCGTTTGATTGCCTTTTTGTTGCATGTCCATTATTTGTGACGCGCTATTTTTTTCTTTTTTTTTATTCGCCTCCGCTTTGCGCAAAGTCCGTTTCAGTCTACGCCGTGCATTGTTTGTATCGAGCCTTGTCCGTTTTTGTATGTCGGTCATTTGAGCTTGGTGCTTTTCGCGTCTTGCTTTTTTTTTTTCTGTCAGTTCATTTGCGCGTTGTTCACGTCTCCGTTCATTTATTCTGTCTCTTCGCTCCCTTTTTTGTATGTCTGATACGCGAGCTCTTTCGGTTTGAAATCATGCTTCTTTCGATGCAGCACTTTGACACGCGTGCTGAATGCGTCAACGTTCATTGTGTCTGTCCATTTGGGCACGTCTCTGTAACGGTGTCACTTGTGCTTTGCGTTTTTTGATCCGAGACATTTTTTCTCCCCACTGTTTCAGAAGCGCGTTTTATGCGCCGCCGTCTATTTTCTTGTTTCTTTCGTGTTCGTGTGTTTGTTCCCGTTATCCTTTCCGAATCGTTTTGTACCCGTGACCGTGTATTCATGACTTGTTTCTTTCTCAGCATGCGAAATATGGATAAGTAATAAGGAGGATCGCACTCACTGTTAATATGTATCCTTTTCTGCAGTTGAACGGTTAATAGTGCTTTATTGAAAGGACATCCACCTATGCTGACACCTATGCCGACACCTATGCTGCCTAGTGTGAAGGTGTCGACGTTCACTTTAGAATATGTGGCTTTGGGTGTCACTTCTTATGGATGTGTGGGGGGGATTGTTGTTGCGCGAGCGTCTTCTTTCTTTTTGTGTTCCTGTGTCTTGTTTGAATCCCCCTCTTTGTGTGTGTCCCGTCCCTTGCTTGTAGGGTCTGTGGGGCGGTTTTGTGTTCTTTTTTTTTGTCTTCCATGGGCTTGTTGAATCCCCCTCTTGGTGTGTGTCCCGTCCCGTGCCTGTAGGGTGGGGGGGGGGGGGGGGTGTGGTCGTGCCTTGCTGTTGTGCGCTCGTCTGTTCTTTTTTCGGTGCTTGTTGCGCCTCATTTCTGTGACTCCTTTTTGTATGTGCTCACTCCTTTTTTCTGTGGTCTTGTCCGCCTCTCGCGGCCCCTCATCCGCCTTTGTCGCCCTCTTTTGTCCGCCTTTCTCCGACTCTCGCGGACTCTTTTTGCGCCTGCGCCTCTCGCGGACCCTCATCCGCCTCTCTCGCCCTCTTTTGTCCGCCTTTCTCCTCATCCGCCTCTCTCGCCCTCTTTTGTCCGCCTTTCTCGGCTCCTCAGCCGACTCTCGCGGACTCTTTTTGCGCCTGCGCAGTACGTCTTTTTGCAGCTACGGCCCATTGCCGGATGTGCCTGCGTCCATCATCCGGTTTAGCATTCTCGGTTAGTAATATGGATATGTTAATGGTTAAATCTCTTGGCAATCTTGGTTAAGTCTTGTCTCGCGGGACAGGTGTTCTTGATATTTTTTAGTTTGTATTTTAAAAAACCAAATAAGAATCTGAAAATCTAACAACATCACATTAAAGTTCGATAAATTCCGAAAAGAATGATACCAAACATATACAGTATATGTAGGTATTAAAATAATCCCAATTTAAAGCGTGACAAAAAACATGACTTAAAAAAGTCACATAAAACCATTGCACAAAATCATTGCACTTTTAGGCTTAGGATTTTATATATATAACATATATATATGCCGTATATATGTACCATTATGATAAGAGAGGTTCCTGGCTTAAGAAAGTCCAGGTGTGTTTAGACTCCAGGCCCATGAAAACATGCACATGCCACTCAGGGGTTGATTGAGGTACTTGACTGATCATGTATTCAAGTCCAGATGCAAGTGGTTCAGTCAGGGGCCTTATTCACACCTTCGAAGATTGTGGCACCTGCACCCAGCCACAGTTTAAAAAGCCTGGGCAAGAGACACGAAGGATGAAAATGAAAAGGAAAGGAGAAAAAGGGGTCAGGGAATCTACTCAAAGTGGGCTCCCATGTAAGGCTGAGGAATGGCAGAGGGACAGGTGGAGCATGGCTCGGTGTGGTGCCCAGCAGATGCCAAACTAATGGGGCCTGAGCCAGGAATAGCAGTTGACTACGCCTGTTGGTGGATGTCTCCTCTTGCGACAAGGATCCCATCAGAGGTATGCAGAGGAGATGTCGGCTTGAAAAGGAAGCACTGTGGCTCACAACTGTTTTTAAAAAGACAGATTCTGCATGGGATTAAAAACCTAGTTTTAAGCACTATTTGCTATATTAATGGATTTTAACCTCCACATTTCACCATGCTTTTATTAGATTATTTATTTGTTTATAAAGGATTGGCTGTGTAATTTTTGAACAATGATTTGCAACTTTGTTTGGATGTTAATTAAAGGCACGAAGCACTTTCACCTAACTCTTGACTGTGTGTATCTTCATTTGCCCTGGCTCATCTCAGTTATGACTATCGATGGGTCTGTGTTCAAGCTGCCAAGGAGTGTGAAGCCAACCCAGAATGTCACAACCATGTACTATACTGTACTGCAATAGTAACATACAAGGTGTTTGAAGTTGTAACAGCGCATTCATGGATTTCCTGCTTCTTTCTTGTTATACTTTACTGTCAAGTTGTTAAAGGAATACTCCACCCAAAAATGATAGTTTGTTGTGTTTTTTTTAGAGAAAGTACATCTTGAATATTCAAATTCAATTCAAATCGTATTGACTAATTCTGGACAATGGCAAACGATGAGAAAAACATCCATGAAAAAAGGAAAAAACTCTTGCTGCATAATCCACATGTCCAAAATCCATTCACATAGTCACAATGTGCAAAATGTGTGCATTTCTTTGCTAAAATATTATTAACAGTTACTTCCTGGAAAGTCAGCATTCACAGTAAACAGGAAAGATGTTGTTTCTGCAGTGCTGTGCGTTTCACTTCAAGATTTGCTTCTCCCACTTATTCATTTATTGAGGGTCCTCTCTTCAAACACACAACACTGTGGGAATGACATCTCTTCTGTATAATACTCACAAAATTTCCATTTAATTATTGAAGATAAATCCGCAAATAGGCAGATCCATGAATCGCAATGGCCGATTGTATACATATTTTACACACAAACACACCTACACACATATATATTTAACAGGCAAAAGGACAAAGAAAAGATTTTCAGTGTTTTCACTGACAAACTTGATTCTATTTGTTAAACAAAAAAAATTTGAGACTGATGCCTGTAACACATTCCAAAACATTGGGACAGAGGCAAAGTAAGACTGTAAAGATTATACAAGTAACATTTTGTAAGGTTCTTCAATTAGCAGGTTAACTGGCAAGAGGTGAGGGTATCAAGATTGCATATAAAAGGAGCATCCACCAATGTCTTAGTCATTGCAAGCAAAGATGGATCGTAGCTCACAACTTTGTGCTGAACTTCATAAGAGAATTATCGATCAGTTTAAAAACAATGTTTCTCAGCACAGGATAGCAAAGAATTTAGGTCTGTCACCATCTACAATTAATAACATTGTGAAAAGATTCAGGGAGTAATTCTGTGAATTTACGCACAGTATTCTGTGCGTAAAGCCCAAGGGCGGAAACCACTGCTGAATGTGCATGACCTCGAGCCCTTAGGCCTTGCTAACCGTCATGCTACCACAAGGAATGGGAGTAATTTGGGAAATCATTGCTACTTAACACATTCAAATGCTGCATCAAGAAATGCTCCCTGAAACTGTATTATGCAAAGAGGAAGCCATACATCAATTTTGTGCAGGAACATCGGTGAGTTCTCTGGGCCCAAGCTCATCTGAGATGGACCAAAAAACAATGGAAAAGTGTTCTGTGGTCAGATGAGTCCATGTTTCAGCTTGTTTTTGGGAAAAATGGACGTTGGATTCTACGTGCCAAAGATGAAAATGACCAGGCTGTTACCAACAAAAGGAGTAAAAAATAGCATCTGTGATGGTATGGGGGTGCATCAGTGCCCATGGCATGGGGGATCTGTATTATATGAAGGCACCATTGATGCAGAGGCTTACATTGGAATTTTATAGAGACGTATGCTCCCATCAAGTTGATGTCTTTTCCCAGGAACTCCATGTATATTTCAGCAGAACAATGCCAGGCCTCATTCTGCACAAATTACAAAAGTGTGGCTTCGTAGACATAGAGTCTGTGTGCTTGATTGGCCAGCCTGCAGTCCAGATCTGTCTCCTATTGAAAATGTCTGGCACATCATAAAGAGGAGAATCAGACAACGGCAGCCACAGACTCTTGTGCAGCAATAATGGGTAAAAATTCCACTTACTTTCTTCAGTTCCCAAACGATTAAAAAGTGTAATTAAAAAAAAAGGGGATGTGACCCAATGGTAAACTTGCCTCTGTTCCAACTTTTTTGAAGTGCGTTGCAGGCATCAATTTCTAAATTTGTTTATGTTTAACACATAGAACTAAGTTTGATTGGTGAAAACACTGAAAATATTTTCTTTGCTCTTTTGCCTGTTAAATAAAGGTTCAAATTTACCAAATTATAGATTTTAGTTTTTATCGCATTTTTAGAAAGTGTTGCAGTATATGCAGTATATATACAGTTAGGTCCATAAATATTTGGACAGAGACAACTTTTTTCTCATTTTGGTTCTGTACATTACCACAATGAATTTTAAATGAAACAACTCAGATGCAGTTGAAGTGCAGACTTTCAGCTTTAATTCAATGTGAGGCAACTAAAGCATTTTTTAACACAATCCCTTCATTTCAGGGGTTCAAAAGTAATTGGACAATTGACTCAAAGTCTATTTCATGGGCAGGTGTGGGCAAGTCTGTCATTATGTCATTATCAATTAAGCAGATAAAAGGCCTGGAGTTGATTTGAGGTGTGGTGCTTGCATGTGGAAAATTTTGCTGTGAACAGACAACATGCGGTCAAAGGAGCTCTCCATGCAGGTGAAAGAAGCCATCCTTAAGCTGCGAAAACAGAAAAAACCCATCTGAGAAATTGCTACAATATTACGAGTGGCAAAATCTACAGTTTGGTACATCCTGAGAAAGAAAGCAAGCACTGGTGAACTCAGCAATGCAAAAAGACCTGGGGTCTCATGTATAAACGGTGCGTACGCACAGAAATGTTGCGTACGAACCTTTCCACGCTCAAATCACGATGTATAAAACCTAAACTTGGCATAAAGCCACGCACATTTCCACGGTAACTCATACCTTGGCGTACGCAATTTCTCCGCTCGGTTTTGCAGACTGGCGGCACCCAGCGTCAAAGCAGTGCTACTGTGTGATCATCCTTTCTTTCTTAAATCCACATTCCTGGCGCGGCTTTGTAAATACACTGAAATTAACTGCATATTGTTTATTAGTGTAATGCATCTGATTGTAATTAACCTGCAGCAATATAATGGTCCAGGGAATAGCCATAGTATTCCAAATACCATAACTGCTTTAGCGTTGTAACTCTCACTGCATCTTCTTTCAGCTGATCCCGTTATGGGTTGCCACAGCAGATCATCTTTTTCCACATTACTCTCACTGCACCACTCGGAGTATTTATATCACTGTATCTGAGTGGAAAAGCACAGCAGCAGCTGATTGGAAAGAGAATTATCGGTACACAGCATGAAGCAGATGCTGCCTGAGCCACAGCAAACGCTTTAGTCCCTGTACGGACTTCGCGGTTTAGAAACAGTTTCATCCCAAGAACTCTAAAGGCACTAAATCAGTCCATCAAGTGCTCCTTGTAGAACTGTTTGTACTTATATGTACAATTACCCCACTGTAAACTTGCACTACAGTTATAATATTGCACAACCTGCGCCACTTTATAAAGCGCGTATTTACATGTGATGACGGTATTCATTTCTAAGACGAAATGCAGCAAAACATGTTGAATATATTATACAGATAAAACTTTAACTTCATTTAAATAATCTGTATTGTTAATAATTAAACATGTGAGGACACGGTGCCGCAGTGCTAGCTAGTTCAGTAATTGTTCCTGCCTTGCGCTGTATTCTTGCTGGTGCTGACGCGACACTGGAAAGATAGACGGATATAATAATTAAACACGTACTACTAAGATATTTCAATGTTCCTTAAAAGTTTTGAAGAATCGAAGTTCTAAGCTTACAGATGGCTTCACGTCTATTACATAGCTTATTGTGTGGCGATTGAGTTTTTGGAGAAAGAAAAGTAAGGACAGGAATTGGAGGTTAGTACGTTTGAAAGAGACAGTACTGCTGTGATAAATTATTTCATTGAAGGTTGCGCATGGCGCAGCAAGCCTCTTGCGTGAGACATGAAGAAGCACTGCGCCACCGTGTTCCCATGTTTAATAACATGCTTTCATTCCTATCATCATGAAAAAGATATCACGTATACATCTCAGTATTTTAATTATTCAGAGAGCTGTAATATCACGAATGTAATGGATTATGTGTCCTGTCGGAGAAAGAGAAAGCCCGTTTAAAAAGCAGGTAGTGATTCATACACATAGAGCACATAGAAGATCAAATACAGAACAAAGCATTTAACATGCCACTTTAGTTACAATGGGATTTGAGAAACTAGTAAATTAAACGATTTTAAGATGAAGTTTATGATGTTCTACTTTAATGGCAAAATAAACTACGTGATTAAAGTGGAAATTTCGAGATTAAAGTTGACATTTCGTGCTTTTTTCCCCACTGTATGCCTTTTTTTTGTCTGTACCCTAATAAGCTTTCATATGACATTCAGACGGTGGGCTACGACTCGCTTTTTCACGGTGACTTTGATATGTGATTTCTTTGTGAAGTTGAGCCTTCGAGTTTCTCCGACACTCTGTCACTCGATCAGCTTCCTTTTGTTGATTATACCACTGTTTAAACCAACAAATAGTACGTTTTTCCTTTGCCTCCGCTTGGTATTCGCTGAAATTCTTATATTTTCTCCCGTGCTTTTCCCATTGTCTTTTCACAGAAGGCTATTTATATTGATTTGCATATTCAAAGAGGCGTAATTCTGGGAGGAGTTGGGGCGGGACAGAAGGCGCGTGCACGTGCGTTACTTTTCACGCAAATCAGGATTTATGTAGTGGAAGAACGTGAAAGTATGCGTGCGCACAGATTCCTGCATCTGGATTTTTCTGTGCGTACGCACAATCCCGCTTTTGTGCTTAAGCCATGTTATAGTGTGAGTTCTACGCACGGCGTTATACATGAGGCTCCTGGACGTCCACGGAAGACAACAGTGGTGGATGATCGCAGAATCATTTCCATGGTGAAGAGAAACCCCTTCACAACAGCCAACCAAGTGAACAACACTCTCCAGGGGGTAGGCATATCGATATCCAAGTCTACCATAAAGAGAAGACTGCATGAAAGTAAATACAGAGGATGCACTGCAAGGTGCAAGCCACTCATAAGCCTCAAGAATAGAAAGGCTAGACTGGACTTTGCTAAAGAACATCTAAAAAAGCCAGCACAGTTCTGGAAAAACATTCTTTGGACAGATGAAACCAAGATCAACCTCTACCAGAATGATGGCAAGAAAAAAGTATGGAGAAGGCATGGAACAGCTCATTATCCAAAGCATACCACATCATCTGTAAAACATGGTGGAGTTAGTGTGATGACTTGGGCGTGCATAGCTGCCAGTGGCACTGGGACACTAGTGTTTATTGATCATGTGACACAGGACAGAAGCAGCCGAATGAATTCTGAGGTGTTCAGAGACATACTGTCTGCTCAAATCCAGCTAAATGCAGTCAAATTGATTGGGTGGCATTTCATGATACAGATGGACAATGACCCAAAACATACAGCCAAAGCAACCCAGGAGTTTATTAAAGCAAAGAAGTGGAAAATTCTTGAATGCCCAAGTCAGTCACCTGATCTTAACCCAATTGAGCATGCATTTCACTTGTTGAAGACCAAACTTCGGACAGAAAGGCCCACAAACAAACAGCAACTGAAAGCCGCTGCAGTAAAGGCCTGGCAGAGCATTAAAAAGGAGGAAACCCAGCATCTGGTGATGTCCATGAGTTCAAAACTTCAGACTGTCATTGCCAGCAAAGGGTTTTCAACCAAGTATTAGAAATGAACATTTTATTTCCAGTTATTTAATTTGTCCAATTACTTTTGCGCCCCTGAAATGAAGGGATTGTGTTAAAAAATGCTTTAGTTACCTCACATTTTTATGCAATCGTTTTGTTCACCTTACTGAATTAAAGCTGAAAGTCTGCACTTCAACTGCATCTGAGTTGTTTCATTTAAAATTCATTGTGGTAATGTACAGAACCAAAATTAGAAAAAAGTTGTCTCTGTCCAAATGTTTATGGACCTAACTGTATATATAGTGATAGAAAGCACTTATGGGCTGGCATCCCTTCCAAGATGTGTATTTGTCCATTACCTGGCCAGGATGCCAGGATAAAGAGAAGACAGAACAATTTCTGCCTTTGACAGGGAGTTGTCAGAAGATGCCAATAATATGAAGTGTGTTGGCATCTAGGCTAGGATGGAATGAGGTTGTGTCTGGAGTTTCGGGGGCTGCAATACCCCTTAAAGGTCACTATATATAAATTTTATACTGTATATATATATATATATATATATATACTCATGGGTGGGCAAACGTAGGTTTACAGTTGTTCGTATGGAAAAAGACATGCAGGTTATGACTGCTACATTCAAGCACACTTTAATAATAAGAAGATAAATACAAAGACTAATAATACAAATAATACAATAATTAATAAACAAATACTGATACAAGGATAAACTGTGTTTTGTGTACTCACAACTGTAACTGTAAATCTACTTTTGCTCACCCCTATGTGTGTATATATCTATATATATATATATACAATCCTAAGCCTAAAACTGCAACGATTTTGTGCAATGATTTTATGTGACATTTTTATGTTACGTTTTTGTCATGTTTTAAATCGGGCTTATTTTAAAATCTACATACCGTATATGTTTGGTATCATTTTTTTCAGAATTTATCAAACTTTAATGTAATGTTGTTAGATTTTCAGATTCTTATTCCGTTTTTAAATTATAAACTAAAATATCAAGAAAGTTATGGGGCGGCCTATTACGCCACAACTGGGGGATGGGCGCCATAAGCGCCAGGGGGGCTTGTACCATATCTTTAAATACAATTGCTTTCTCTAACAGAGCGGCTCAGCTGCGGGATAGATGGGGGCCCAGTGCCCACCCCGTGTTTGGCGAGTGAAGCTTTATCAATGACCCCCTTTAAAGTGTGTTTTATATTGTAGTACCTTCGCTATACTACTGCACATGCCTCATACATGGTTAGCACAGTGCTGAGATGAGACTTTGAAAGAGACAGCATGAACCATCTGCTTGGGCATGGAAGACAATGCAAATAGATAGATAGATAGATAAAATAAGACAGCCATATAAACATGGCATAAAAATTAGAAGTCTAAAATCTCCATTCTTTGACTTACAAAACACACACAGTTCAGTAGTTGAATTTCATATGTAGGGAAGATGGGGGACTCCCCTCCAGGATGATAAAAAAATATGCTTGGTCATGGACACCAAGCATGGGCTGGTGTCGTGGCTGGGATGGTTCAAGGTTCCTCATCCGATGAGGTTGCCAGCATAATGAAGGAACAGAGGGACACAACCTGTATGGACTATTTGCTCCCCTGACACAATAGGTGGCAGCCTCCATGGTTGTGCAATACCTACATGGTAACTGCAGGGCAGACGAGGAACTGCAGTCCAGGAGAAAGCTACCCCTACT
Source organism: Erpetoichthys calabaricus (assembly GCF_900747795.2). Lineage (NCBI taxonomy): Eukaryota > Metazoa > Chordata > Cladistia > Polypteriformes > Polypteridae > Erpetoichthys > Erpetoichthys calabaricus. Next base: position 253,837,912 of record NC_041397.2, on the reverse strand, counting down.
TCGAGGTACTTCTGTTTGATCCAGGAGTGCTTTCGTCAGGCAATGTTCTGGTACTGGAAGCTCGCCCAGGTCCAGGATAACAGCCTTTCCTGTTTTGGGGAGTCAGCATCAGGGGACAAAGCATGAAGTTAATCAAAGGAATTGGAGGAGAGAGAAGAATCTGTAAATTACAGTATCTGTGGTTGTGGTACTTTGGCTGTGCTTGCATTTTCTTTAAGGTACTATGCTTAATAAAATGAACTCTACATGAACCCATGACTGTTTTGGGTAGGATTATGTCTGGAATTTGGGACTTAGTGGTGCCCTCTACTGGTTACAGGAGGAATTCCTTGACTTTGGGGCATTTCAGCATAGGGTTTATAAACTATGATATCATCATCATGGGCTACCCGATTAATCATGTGCACATACTAAATTTATTCACTTCAGTTTATGTTCATTAACTGAAAAATAAACAATGTATAACACCAATACAATAAAACCAACCAATATTATATCATAGTTATATAATTCAGTGAATACCAAAATAATTTAGAATATTTTCATTTACAAAAACTCCTTAAAGCTGCTTTTATCACAGAAAATTTTCTGCCAGGTATGTGACATTTCCTGTTGTCAGATTTCTGTCTGAATCAGCATGTGGGGGAAACATTAACTGGATAAAGAACAAGTTCCATGTTTTTCAAGTTGACACTATTTATTCACAGTCATGATATATATGTTTGCCACATAAAAATTGTGCTCTATAGTGATGCATATTTTATAAATAAAAAAAACTGGCCCACTTTTGCATTTTATAATGGAGGTGGAGGGTAGTGGGGTTCTATTATAAAGAACAGCCTTAAAACTTGCCAACTACGTCTGCTTTGAAGTAGCAAAGGTTTTGATTTACAGAAACATGCCTTATTCAATGCATTTTCCTATTTTCTTTGAGTAAGGATGCATTTCTTGCTTGTTTGTCAGCTAAAAATAAATGTAATCTTTTTAGTTAGCCAATAAAAGTTGTTTGACTTCTTATTACAAACTTACATATTGCTAAGTAATAGAAATGGTAGAGTCCTCGAGTATTAATTAAATTGATAAGTAAATGGTGGGATCTTACCGAGAACAGGTTAAGGTGTGGGCCCATCTGGGATTATCCCACAGCCCAAGACATTGTTATGCTTTTGAGGGGTCTGAGCCAGAAATCAGAGTATCAGGATTAGTCAATTTAATATGTAAGAGGATAGGGGACATAGGTTAAATAAGGGTACTTGATCAGGCTACCAGTAATAGTTGATTGTTCTACTTTGCCTCTTTTCTTTCCTCACCCATCTACACCATTTTGTTTGGTGCACACCCTCCACTGCTGCCTTGAGGCAAGAGTTGACATAATTTTCCCTTTAAACAGGCAAACAAATCATTGCATCCCAAAGATCAATCGTGAGTTGCCAGAGCAACATGGAAGAAAAAATATTAGCTGTGTGGCTAGGTTCAAAGTACTGTCTTGATAAGCCAAGCTAAAGGGTGGGTCAGTTTTGCAAGTAGCAGAGTACTTACCCGCTGCAAGACAGCCGAGCTATCAGGAAGCATCTGAGGTCATGCCAGATAAGCTCAAGGTATTGAATTGCAATGTTCTCTAAAATTTGTCATCAGTTATTTTTTGGTTCAACAGGCAGATAAAATACTGGCTATATGGCTGGATCCAAAGTATTGCTGGGTTGAATATGCAGTATGGGGTGAGTCATGTTTACAATTAGTATAGGACTCACCCATGCTAGGATAGTCAAGAAGTCGGGAAGCAGCTGAAGACTTGCCAACTCAGCTGATGGCGGACTCCAGCATTTTCCCATTCTTAATAGTAACAATTGTTTGTTGTTAGGATCTACAGTCAGTAAGGATACTGGCAGTGCAGCCAGGTCAAAAAGTGCTGAACACAATGTAAGGGTTGAGTCGTGTTTGTAAGCTGCACAGTACTTATTTATGGTAAGACAGCAGAGCTGTTGGAAAGCAGCTGAAAGGTTGATTCAACTTAGGAAAGGGATGGATTCTGCAAATTGTTGAAGGGGGGCTGGGGTTCTCAAGTTCTGCTTTGTAACTAGTTGTCAAGTAATAATCAATAATGTTTAGTAAGTAACAGACAAATTGGGAGGGGGGGGGAGGGGGGGGGGATGATCTAAACAGATGAAGGTTCCCTGCAGCAATGAAGTGAAAGAAGCAAAGTTCATCAAAGCTTAAGGTAGTAATGTTTAACAAGTGCTTGCCTGGTGCTGTGGCTGTGAGTATAGTCAACTTTGCACAACTGATCCAATAAGGTATTTATTATATATTACTCCCCACTCTCATCTTGGTGGGTGCAGCAATGCACTATCAGCACATTCTCCCAACCTCTCTCTCTCTCTCTCTCACTCATCTACAACAAACAAACCAACAATTCCCATCAGCCACCGTGTTGCTCCTGACAATTTTATCAGTGCTCTCCATGTTTAAATAGCAACATTAATAAAAGTGGCATGTTATCAAAGGTAGCAACTGCTGCATTTTGTTTTTGTCCTTAACTACTTTGGAATAACAATTGCATTGTCTTGTTGGATTACAGTATTAATTTTAAAGGAGTGCTTCTCAACCTTTATGGCCTTGGGGCCCAATTTTACATTTTTAAGTTTCTTGACAACCAGCACACACAATTTGAAAAGCAGGGGTTTCCCCTTCATTAATTAAGTGTTATTAGAACAGCAGGAGGAGAGGAAGTTCTCTTGGTGAAACAAATAGTTAGAAACAGGGACAACTATCACACAGCACTGATGATTGCTTCGGCAGAGTGGAGGTATATCACGTATGACAATAAATTTGAGATAAACTGATTACACTACATTTTTTAATAGTGCATAGCCCAATGTTTTTGAAAAAGCCAACACCCTTGTCCACCTGCAAGTAGTCATTAAGTTAGCTATACCAATTAAAGATCAGCATTAAGCGCTTCTTGAATTAAAAAAAACAAAGAAAAAAAAAAACCCCTGAAAATTCACTGATGGAGCCAAACCATGACTGAAGTGTGACTTTTTTGCTATAGCTGATTGAGATGCTGTTTTTCAAAATATGATAAGAAGAGAACAGGCTGGTTCTTTTTTAGTGAGTAAAAGTAACTATTGGTAATAACTTTTGTTTTTTTGTTGGTAGACATTTTTTCAAACCCACTACATACACAATTTTGCCTGAAAAATGTATATATACCAAGTTTATGAAGAAATAACTTTGACTTGAAAAGCTCCAATCTTATCCCTTTAAAACGGAGTTCTGCTGAATTCTCTCTCATATCAACACCTCCAAGGACTGCATGCAGTATGTTCAGCACTAAGCAGCTAAAGTTAACTAATAATATTAGCCTCTTGTTTAAAAAATGCATCGCTTACTGAAAAGTACTTAAGTTACATAGTACTTCTATGTAACCAATGGCACTAAACTGAGCAACTAACTGAAAATTTCACAGGCGAACACAGCTAGTTAATTATAATTTGGATCTTTATTGTTACCAAAAAGCCATCAAATCCTGCATCTGAAATCAGTCTTCTAATATCAGGTCCGGCAAAAATATCCCCTTTAAACTTTGCCTCAGACAAACCCAGACACGTTTGGTATCTGTCTTTTGTTAGATTTTTGACAAACTACTTCATTAAACCAAGCTTAATGTGAATTGGTGGTAGCAGCACTTTATCTGGATCCACCAAACTAGGTCTGGTGATGAATTGGTGGTAGCAGCACTTTATCTGGATCCACCAAACTAGGTCTGATGATATTCTTGGCTCTAAACTGTAGTTTTTCTAGCTGACCATTTCTTCTGAACCTAATGTAAATTCTTGGCTCTGCAGTCCCGCTCAAAGAGGTAACAAGGGATTCTAACAGCTTACCAAGCTGCCGCAGTATAACTGACTGAGTACCGCATTCAATTCCAGCTACATTCTGACCTAATTATCGTATAAAATAACTGTTTTGCTTTGAATACAGATTTTAATATTAGAAAATATTGAATTCAAACAAATTACCATTCAAATAAAATTCTGATATTTAATATAGTACAAAAACTATAAAAACCTGTAATAGACAGGAAAATAAAAACTCCAGACACCCAGCCCCCACCGGACATTTTTCTATAGTCAAATATGCTTAACTGTTTAGTTATTGTTATAATGCACAGTTCTATAAGATTTTTAAAAATTTATTCTCTTTGTTTCCTCACGTACCATCATTCGACTTTTTGCGTATAATTCTGCCCTGGAACCAGCGTTTATTCTAAAATTTGACTCAACAGTTGCTTTTCCTTTCGCACACCAGTCGTGACGTCATCGTGGCGCAACCATCGGCTATATAAGTAAGTAAAGTGCGTTTCATTTTTAAACAACATTGTACACCGGTACACATTTTTATCTTAATATATATAGGATAGTTCAGCAAAATGTTTCTTTGAATACTGATATTCCTTCCGATAGCAACTGCATGAATTCGAAATTATATTCCCCTGCGAAGTGTTCAATATGAAATGACCTTGTGGACGCTAGTGATTGGCGCAAATACTTCCGCATCGGTTGGGAGCCGGGTTGCAGATGGAGCGGCGAGGGAATGGAAATTAAATGTATAGCGCCGCAGATGCCTTTGAGGCGTTTCATATTGTGTATATATGTTGTAGGGTTTATGGTAAGTTGGATTAAAATATGCAGGAGCGTCGGGGTTCACGTTCAGACCAAAGGTGACGTGCTGTCAGCAGTAGATGTTACCTTATGCGGCTCATTAAACCACCCGAGATGAGAGTCTCGCACGTCATTCCGAAATCACCTGTTTATATCGTCTGGTACACAACAATACAGTCTCTCCCGGACTCAGCTGAAGAGGGATATTTTGAGTAATATTTGCTGTAGAAAATGTAATTTTCGTCTAGTTTATAAATAATTTAGATCAGAAACTTTGCCACATGGGGAGTCTTCAGTTAAAGTGGTACGCATTCTTCACAAACAAGATACTTAACATTAATCTTATGCGATTGTTGAATGTTGTGTGCACATTTAGGATATGAGGATGTAAACTTCAACAACAAAATGCTGTTTTGTCATCCTTTCGAGCCCAGTTTATGTTATACAGGCTTGCTGAGATCCCATGATTATGCTCAGTATTTTAACAGCACCCAGGGCAAGGCTTGTTTTAATTTGGCTCTCTAAAGCAGACAGTATCTTTTTGATCAGCTGTAACATTTGAGCACAAAGCAAACTCGATAAAAGTATTGATGGGGAGTTTTGGTTCGATTTGTACATGCAACTTGCAAGCTCAATTTATAAACCAGAGGTTATGGCTTGGCTCACTATTTGATTTTAAAGTCGGATGTTGCCATATATATTGAGATTGGGTATTACTGTGTGAATTGTATTACTTAAACAAAAGAATGTACGTTTTTGTCGCAGGATTTCACAACACAGTTTCATTCATTATTTTTATTCATATCAGTTTACTCCAATTTCTTCTTTAAAAGAAAGCTTTGTTAATTATGTGCATGTAATTTCAGTAGTTTCTTTTGAAGAATGCAATTAACAACATATTAAGATTAAAGCAACAGACAAATAGGGGCTGGCTACTTTTTTACTTGTGTGTTCACACAAGTCAGTCTTCTTGTGATAAAATATGTTTTTTTAAACATACATTTCAATAACTGATTCATTTGATTGTTAATGATTTGGCAACACAGAATGGTAGTGACTGTTTTGGTTATATACTTGTATAAAATGGATAAATTGGTGAATAAAGGTAAATAAACTATGATTATCGTTGGATTATTACGAAATTAATACAAGAAGAAGCTGTCACATAGTGTCAACATGATAGATTTGCCAAATTTGGAAAATTCGCTCTAATAAACTAGCAACATTTTGCTTTTAAAACAGAAATATATTTTTAAAACAACATATTTTCTGTCCAGACACATGTTTTGATTTATTTTTGCTGCCGATTTTCTTTTTGGTGAAAGAAAAAAATATTTATAGATTTGCGAGACTATTTTCCTTCCAATATTAAATGCCCAACTGTTTTATAGTTAAAAATTGAAATTACTTTTCTTGGAATTTCTTGGTATATGTGTAGGGTTTTTAAGGCATGCCACAGCTGAACAAATCAATAATGCAAACTTTATTTTATATGGTAGACTTCCTAGCATCACAAGGTGCTTTATGAAAAAAAACAACATTACAATTAAAAAAAAAAAAGATAAATTGCAAGATCATCAATATGTGATAAAAAGTCAGCAAACATAGTAGGATCTATGTAAGTAAAGGTGAAGCTACAGTATGTGTGTGTAAATTGAGAGTAGGATGGAACCATTAATAAGAAAAGGATTATTATAGGAGATAGAGAAAATCCAAGAAGAATATAGTTATAAGTATGATGATTAAAATAAAAAATAGTAGCTTGATTTGAATATACCCACTGACAGAACTGAATATACGCTTAGTGGAAGAATTTTGTATATAATGCCACGTTGTTCAAAAAGCTAGTATAATTTAGCCAGTTGTGGTTTGTTGGCTGTGCTTGGTCATATCAAAAATCTGGTACCAGATCTCTGTACAAGTTGCAATCTTTTGACATTTTGAGCATAAAAGAACATTGAAATTGAACTACATTATTTCAGTTAAGAAGTGATATAGTAATGACAGAGTAGTTATACATCAGTGGAAAAGAAGACTAAGCTTTCGAAGCTGCCAGGGTTCCTTAAGTGACAAAAACATGTCCTGAGTGCTGCTAGAAGGTTGCAGTATGAACAATATGGAAAAAAGAATATTAAACTTTTTGAGGTGTAAGTAAGTTTGATAATTCAAATTTAGACTCTGTCTGACTGAACATACTACATGTCTGTAGTAGGTTGGAGAACATCCAGGAAGAGTATATACTGTACCAGCAAGAATACAGGAATTTTCCTGGCATTTTTTGCGAAGTGTCAAAATCAATAGTATTAAAGGTAGCTGAATTAGTAGCACAGAATTTAGCCCTAGTGTTTTTAAAAAGTTGTGTGAATCTTATTTTTTGAACAATAGTGTTAACAATTATCATGCCTGATTTTCATTAATTAAGTAATTATATTATTTAAAACCTTCAGAAGCATAGAATTGAATGTTATGCCGTTACTTTTGTATCATTGTTCTAAAAAATGTATTGTGTTCAGGTGGAATTTGAAAAGGTTTAATTTTACAGGATGGGGATTTTAGGTCATTCTTTTTATTTTCAGCAGCAGCATCCTGCATGGAACTTTTAACTTGAGCCATACTGTATAGTATTGTCAAACCATGTTGTTTGTTTTCCAACTTGAACTCCACTTAGGCTAAAAAAATCTGAATTTTAGTGCAAAGAATATAGTAGCCAGTTTTAACCATTTCTTCCTATTTTAAGTAATTTAGTTTTTGCATAAAAATAAGTCCTCATTTTACTTTTATTACTGTAAACTAAGAAAAACTTTACATTATTAATTTGTAGTACTTGGGTGTTGTACCGTGTTAGCTATTATGAATGGCTTTTCTCTGCATTATTAATTTGGAAATCTTAAAATGAATAGCATGTTTTTAACCAATTTAACCTATGCATATGGTGCTCAGATGAAGATGTATGGCATTGCAAATCATTCATTTATTCTAAGCATGTTTAATATTGTTTTTCTAAATTGTAGGATCTATTTGGTGTTAGTATGATCATTCCGTTGCTAAGCCATCATGTCAAGTCTCTTGGAGCAACCCCAACAGTAGCAGGAATTATAGGTTTGTACTGTTATAATTAAGTTAATCAATGTACCACAATTCACACAGTACTTGAAAACTTTGCAAAGTGATGGACATTATTAAGAAAAATAAGCAATGTATTAAAAAAAGTAGTTCAAGGAAATCATTGAGTGCTGACTGTACAGTTTCTCAAATTAACACAACAATATTACTTTAGTATCATTGAATGTAATTTTCACAAAGGTGATAAATTCATAACCATAAATGAATCATACATTAAATTTTAAACACATTTTATGAAAACACATTTGAACTCCCACCCATTTGTTGTCTTCTAAAACCTTAGTGAATCAAACCCAGCATAATGTGTAACAAATAATTGGTGATTTTAAGCTATTAATCAGGAGAGGATCTGCTGAATATTGCTTAAAACTGAACTAGTATGTTTCTGCTATTAAAGTACGCAAGACTGTGTTGTGTTTGAAGTTGTAATGTATGTGGCATATCAGAGCAGTAACAATAAAACTAGTCGATTACTGAGGAAACATAATGCAGTAGCCTGTGTAAATTCTAAAACAAGCGTCAAAGCTTCATGGCCTTTGCAGATTAGTTTGCCTAAGATAATATTTTTCATAAGGGCAACAAATGCTTTCAAATTGAGGAAAATTAACTTCAATCTCAGCCGTTTAATTATTTGATTCAAGGTATAATTTTCAATTTAATTTACTGCCGTGATTTTTTTTTTATTTTGATTTCTTCTTTAGAATGTTTTAGAGAATTTGTTTAAAATTTCTAAATTAAAGTATTATGTAATTTTGATTTGGTAGCTTATTAATCTTTTATCACTTATCTAGGTGGATAAACATGCTAGGTACACCTTGTATGGAATTATTTTGCTTTAAGCAGGTGTAAACAATAAAATTGAGTTTTGTAGAGACATATGTGATTGTTGCTGTTGTTGTCAGTCTATATGCTTCTCTAATAAAGCAAAATCTTTAGTATGAAGAAGTTGATCTCTTGAATACAAAAATGTAGCAACAGAATAAAGTTAACACTTTAATACAACATTTTGTGCTACCTTTTGCCATGAAATATATTAAATACTGTGTACTGTATGAAATGTAAGTTTATTATCTCATGGATGGTATATTTATGTAATGGTTGATGTTCATGTGTTACACCTGCAGACTTGTATTTTTAAATCTTGGCAAGGTGCCTAGTTGTGGAGCCAAACTGACAAGGTAGGCTTCTCCAGAGTTCTGCCTGTGCCACGCACTGGTCCAGGTACGATTGAGGAGACTGGAAGGGTTAATGCCTAGCTCAAATCTTAGTGTATGGTAGAATGATATAGATTTATGGGGCATTTGAACTCCTTTTGGAACAGATTGGTTCTGTTCAGCCGCTGTGGATTACATCTGAAACGGAGTGGCACCAATGTGTTGGGGAGGAACATGAGTAAGGTAGTCGAGGTTTGTTTAAACTAAGAAGGCCTTGCAAATAGCGGAGTACAAGAGCAGTTTTTAGATATAATCAGTGACTATATTTAAAGCAGTATCTTAAAGCACTAATGCAGGGGAAAGTCTGTATAGATTTAGTGTTTTGTAATAATCACGATAGAATTCACAATGTAGAGGTGATTGAACCTCTAGCTTTAAGTCACCATAATATAATACCATTTTCAGTGTTTTGGAAGAGCAAGGATGCAAAGACCAAACCTCTAAGTTTATATTTGATAGGGCAGAGTTTGAGCAGCTGTGCTGCAGTCTAAGGGGATTTTCTGGGATAAGCTTTTAAGTGTGGACCTAGTTGACTAGCAGTGGAACACCTTTAAAACGTTTTACATATGATGCAGGATAAGTACATACCAAAATTTGGAATTAGTTGGGGAAAAAAACTGTGCTGTGAGTTAATAAAGAGAAAACACAAAGGAAAAACAGCTGTATAAGGGGTAAAAAATAATAACTCCAGTGTGAATTGTAGGACGTATAAGAACATGAGAGCAACCATGAAGAAGGATATTAGGAAAGCTAAAAAGCTATTGAGAGCAATATGGCAAATAAGGCGAAAGATGGCCCAAAGAGGTTCTTTCAGTATTTTAGCAGTAAAAGAACAATAAAGGAGGAGGAGAAGTGTATTAAGAATAGTAGAGGGGAATTAAAAAATACAGACAGTGAAACAGCAGTTCCCCTAAACTTGCATTTTTCTGAGGTGTTCACATGTGAGAAGGTGGATAACCTCCCAGCAGTAAAAGGACCTACAAAGGAGGTATTGAGTCATTTGGAAATTGTAGAGGGAGAAGTACTGCTTAGATTAAATAGGCCGAAATCAAGCAAATCATGAGGACCAGGTAATATTTATCCTTGAGTTCTTAAGGGTAGCAAGTACATATATAAATCCTTGGCACACATTTTTTAGCAACTTACTGTGCACTGAGAAAATGGCAAATATTATCCTATTATAAAAAATGGGTGATCGGGCAGATTCAAGAAACTATAGGCCAGTAAACTTAATGTGCATCACAGATAAATTAATAAAAGGAATTTTTAAGGAAAAGATTGTGCAACACATGGCAAGAACAGGAGTTTTGCTGAACAGTCAGCATTGGTTCAAAATAGGGAGGTCATGCTTTACTAACAGGCTGAAATTGTACAAGAAGGCAACAAAGTATATATATGTGGTCAAAGTGCAGCATATAATATTATTTATCTGGACTTTCAGAAAGTATTTGATAAGGTGTCCCATGAGAGGTTGGATATCAAACTGAAATAAGTGGAAGCTCAGGGTGTAGTGTATAAATGGGTGCAAAAGTGGCTCTGACACAGGAAGCAGAAGGTTATGGTACAAGGAATCTTATCAGAATTGGCTGATGTTAAGGTCACATAGGGGCAGTGCTAGGGCTGCTGGTACTTTTAATATATCTAAATGATTTGGATAGGAATATATATACCACTGCGGTGGGTTGGCACCCTGCCCAGGATTGGTTCCTGCCTTGTGCCCTGTGTTGGCTGGGATTGGCTCCAGCAGACCCCCGTGACCCTGTGTTCGGATTCAGCGGGTTGGAAAATGGATGGATGGATATATATACCACATAGGAAATGAAAATTTTAAGTTTGAATATCAATGGAAGGTTCAAAAATTCGAAGAACACCTCATGAGAAGGATTTACGAGTCATAGTGGACTTGTCATTATCAACTGCCAGACATTGTTCTGAAGCCATTAAAAAGGCTACCAGAATGTTAAGTTGTGTAGCATGATTTTTAGTGTAAAATTCCAAGGAAGTTATGCTCAAACTTTATAACACACTAGTGAGATCTCATCCAGAATGCTGTGTGCAGTTTTGGTCTCCAGGCTACAAAAAGGACATAGCAGTTCTAGAAAAAGTCCAGAGAAGAACAACTAGGCTGATTTTAGGACTGCAGGCCATGTGTTATTAGGAAAGATTAAAAGAGCTGAGCCTTTTCAGTTTAAGCAAAAGGAGATTAAGAGGTGAACTGATTGAAGTGTTTAAAAGTATGAAGGAAATTAGTCCAGTGGATCAAGACTGTTACCATCCATCCATAATCCAAGCCGCTATACCCTAACTACAGGGTCACGGGGGTCTGCTGGAGCAAATCCCAGGCAACACAGGGCACAAGGCAGGAAACTAACCCTGGGCAGGGCGCCAGCCCACCGTATCAAGACTGTTACTGTAAAATGAATTCATCAAGAACATGGGATACAGTTGGAATCTTGTTAAATGTGAATTTTACATTAACATTAGGATGTTTTTCTTCACAGAAAACCATAGATGTATGGAATAACTTACCAAGTAATGTGGTAGACAATAGGACTTTAGGGAATTTCAAAACTAGACTTCATGTTATTTAGAAAGAATTTAATGGATAAGACTAGCGAACTGCGTTGGGCTGAATGGCCTGTTCTAGTTAGGATTGTTCTAATGTTTTAAAGACATTGTTTATTTTGCGCTTCCAAGATTTCCCCATGTACATGTACTCCTTTTTTTTCTCTACCACTTCAAGGATATGAATGTTTTGGTTTATTGGTGAATCTAAACTCTTGCTCTTTGTGTATAATAGAATTAGCCCTGGGCTGTATTGTATTCTTCAGGAATAGAAAGAATGAAAATAGATACATTGGCTTGGCAATGATAAAGCAATGTGAAGTTTTCCTCAAATAGTTTAGTAAGGTAACAATTTATATTCACCTAATTGTTTTGAAAAAATGTTCTGCCCCCCAGCTGTGAGACAAGGTATGGGGATGGGTGGAAAAACAAGAACCTTGGATTTTATTTTTTTGGTTTTCCTTTATTGAAGGACTTAGATAAGCCAAGACACAATTTTTACATGTGAATATCAGGCTCTGTATTTTTATTAGTGTCTAACTGACTGGTAATTGTAGCTTTTATATTTGTTTTCCAGAGTACAAGTAAATAATCTTTGAATACCTGAATTTTGTTCACACTCAATACCAGTATACCAATTACTATATTTTGTTGCTGTTGGTACAATGAAAACAGTTGATTATAATTGTTCTAACAGTATGGCAGCAAGGTAGAAACTTGTCAAAACATGAACAGAACTGCACTGAGCCGGCATTGTCCAAGAATGACGACAAAGATCCAGAAAATTCATTTCCTTTAAAGAAGTAATAGTATTTAAAAATTTTCAAGGGACCATATGAAGTCACATGCACATAATGATCACATTACTATTTAAGCATCTCTTTTATGAAGAGCCAGTGGCCTGGCCACCATTAAATTAAGGTACCTTACAAAGTATCTATCTATCTATCTAAAAAAATCTTGCTAAAAAGATATTAAAACTATAAGAGAAGGATTTGTTTTACTTTGAGATATGTGAGAAAAAAATTGACTGTTTAGTTGAGCTAATTTAATAAAAACAGTCTCATTGAATTTTAATGACAAAGCATGTCAAAAGTATTTTGAAGAAACACAGTGGTACACTGACTATAACCCATACCTTTAGTCATGAGGCATTTACTGTGACTTTGTTAAAAGTGTATGAATTGTTATTTTTATTCATTATTATTTCCATTTTACAGAAAATAGAAAGATTCCTTTCACAAATGAATACAATTTATGTATGAGGGCATTCTTTCATTAATTATAGAAAGTTTTTTTTTTTTAACTGAGAAATGTGTATGGCCTTAGTATGCTATTGTTAACAAAATTATCAGCTGAACCTTTGTCTGTTTGGATGTACATTTTAGGTTCAGTTTATGGAGTCCTCCAGCTCTTTTCTAGCACTTTGGTTGTAAGTATTATTTTTACTTTTTGTTTTTAGTATAATGCATCTTTAAAATAATGAATAAAACATTCCTAAAAATGCTAAAAGTAAATAAAATATGCAATTTCTTGTGTATATGGCACAAAAACAGTTTAAAAAACAGTTCTCATTTTCTGTGTTTAATTTTATCCCAGGTAGTGCCATGTATCTTTGTTAGTGGTAATATAAAATCTTGTAAATCACTTGTTAGCAGATTGTTTTTTGTTGCCTTGGCTAAGCGAGATCTTTGCAGAAAAAGTAATGAAATGCTTTTTCATACGAATGTTTCACCCCATCAAGAGAACAGCATTTATTTACCTTTAAGTGTTCCACACTGATTTCTAATCATTAGAAATGGGAGAAACTAGTTAAAAAGTTGTAAATTGCAAGACCAAATCACCAGCCTTGCCTTAATTGTTAGTATACAGTGCTAATTTCTTTCAGTGAGGCCCTACTTATTTGAAGTGTAAACAGCATTTCTCTCTCAGTCTGATGTTTAATTGCAGATTTTTGTAAATGGTCACTGTACAAGGTACAATAATTGCTTTAAATAAAGGAAATGATAGATTAAGTTACATAATATGTATTTAAATTTACTGGTTCTAGCTTTATTAAAAAGGAACTAACTAAATTTCTTTTTTTTTCCCTATTTTAATATATTACTGTTCAAAAAGTATGTTTCAAATTTAAGTTGAGGGCTCCCTTTAATGACTGAAATACTTCTTTATGTGAACACCTGGTACATGGTTTGCTTAATTATTAGATCTGAGTAAAATAAGAGGAAGAATTGTTTCATATCTTAAAGAATACATTTTGACAAAAAATCTTATTTGGATTTAAAATATTGTAATTTTTTCCTATTAACTATACCAAATGCAGTAGTTTGTTAAAATCGTTACTGAAAACCTTATTTAAATTATTCAAAGGAAAGTAGCCCTTATGATTTTTTTTTTCTTTTGACCTTTGGTTGTTTTAGGTGTAAGGCATCTTTTCCATCTTTTAACATACTGGATGAATAACTTCTGTTACTGACTGACTTATTTATACAAATAAGGTTCTCTCCTTTTTTACCTAGTGAAAAAATATTTAAGGATTAGTCAAAAAAATAAATAAAAAGCAAGTTTTATGTGGAGATGTGTATGAAATGTGGTTGCTGCTTTCTGTTTTTTATTATAGAAAGATTAAAAAAGATTGATACAGTCATGTACCATCTTCTGTTTAACTGGTAAAATCAAAGCTAAAGGGTAGATAATAACTATTGGAGTACAGTATAAACTCTTTTAAGTTCTTCTGTATAAAAATACTCCTGTATATACTATACATCAGGCATGTCAAACTCACTACCATTGGTGGTCTGCTTCGACTGCCATACATGTGTCAGCGGGCTGCACTGTAACAAATACTATTATACAAAGTTACTGTAGCTTTCTTTCCAATACTGAAAACTTTAAAAAAAATGTAACACTTGAAGTTTAAAGAAAAGCAATTTATTTCCATACAATCTCTGAACAACAGCGTAAAATTAAGAGTCTTAGCCTCTTAGCTAGGTCCTTATATAGGAGTCTTACAGTCTGAGATCTATTTCTTTTGTCCCAACACTTGGCATCTCCTGTTAGTAACCAGTTCGTCAATATCAGGCTTGAAATCTTGTGCAGCTGCAACTTTTATGAGGAATGAAAGATGCTCAACAGTGTCTTGAGCGGTGTGGGGTTTTGGTAGCTTTCATTAACGAAAACAATTGCTCACAAAGGTAAGTGCTTTCAAACATAGACAGTACTGTCGATACCAACTTACGGATCTGCACATACGAGGGTGGCAGGTAAGCATACAAGCCTGGCACACCAACTTTGTTGTATTTTGCCTTCAGAATAGAATCTGACTGCAGATCAATCAATTCCATTTGGATAGTCTCAGGCGCATTCTCAACGTTGTAAGAGTATGGTGACGTAAACAGCGCAAAGTCCTGTTCGTGTGAACTGAAATCACGAAAACGCTCACTGAATTCATTGCTCTGTAATTCAGATTGGAAAACAAACCCTCCAAAAATGAAATTGTCATTTGAATGCTTAAGACCCTGACATGTAGGAAAATGGACAAGATTCTCATTTCTTAATTGATGTGTCCACAGACAGATCTTGCCTTGGAAGCTTTTCACATCATTGTACATTGTAGTTACAAATCTGTATGTTCCTTGTAACTTCAGATTCAAGTCATACAAATGTCCAGTCAAATCCACAGCAAATGCCAAGTCCTGCACCCACATGTCGTCATTCAGAAAACTCACATCTTTTCCTTTCATCTCTAGAAACAATGTTATTTCTTCTCGCAGCAGGAAGAACCTCTTCAGTACTTTGTGACAACATAACCAACGTACTTCCGTATAATAAGGAACGTTGTCAAATTCACTTCCTACATCCTCCAGTAATGAAGTAAACTGTCGATGATTTAGTCAACGTGCACAAATGAAGTTGTCTGTTTGTCTAACTGGTTTAAGGACTTTGTCTAGTTTCAAAACCTTCGAACACAACGATTGTTGGTGGATTATGCAGTGGAAGTGAGCAAACTTGCAATCAGGTTCTTTCTCTCGTATTTTTGACAACAGCCTCGCACCAACACCATTAGTGTGTCCCACCATTGTAGCAGCCCCATCTGTTTCCAAACAAACAAGCTTTTCCATAGGCACAGTGTACTGAGAAAGAACTTCTTCAACCTTGTTGAAAATGTCCTCGCTGGTAGTCATGTCATGCAAGGGAACAATTTCCAACAACTCCTCTGTAATTTCTAAGTTTGTGTCACAAGCTCTTATAAATATAGCAAGCTGTCCGTTACATCCGTCGACTCATCAATGGCGATCGAAAAGCACTGTAATTCAATTGACTTATTTCGAAACTGTTCCCTCAAGTTGCCGGCCATGTCATCAATTCTATCAGCAACTGTATTCCGTGTTAGTGATATATCTTTGAAAGCCTTTGCTTTTTCATGATATACGATCTCTGCTGCTCTCACAATGCACTGCTTAATGAAATCTCCCTCAGTATACGGTTTAGCATTGCTCGAAATAAATTAAGCCAGCATAACTAGCTTTTGCACAAGCCACGCCTTCTTTATGCTCCTTGAAGGAAAGTGTCTGCTGTTTTATTAGATTACTTTTCATTTCTCGCAGTTTATCTTCTCGCAATTTTCCCATGTATTTGTCATGAGTTTCACGGTGGGTTTTGTAGTGATGTTTAATATTGTATTCTTTTGGTACAGTAATGACATTATTGCAAATCAGACAATGAATTTTGCCATTTCTTGTCATACAAAAATATAGCAGTTCCCATTTCTCTTGAAAGATACAATGCTCATCTTGTAGCTTTCTTTTCACCTTGGTCGAGGTCATTGTACCCTTCATACTGCAATGCAAATATTTTGTTTTAAATTAAATGACAAAGACATAGGCCTATCAATTTACGCATGTTTGGCATTGTGCAGCTCAAAATTTTACTTTAGTAAATTTACTTCAAAGCTTATATTGTAAAATAAGCCGATATGCAAAAAAACCCCTGGCCTACACTAATTTTACAGACTCACAATCATAAAAATTTGTTAATAAACAACTCACCAACTTGTTGCGTCCACTTCAGGTCTTCAGCCGTAGTCTGCACTAACTGTTCGTTACAATACTAGCACAAAATTACATAAAACTAGAGCAAAAAAATGTGAAAATATGCAAGCTATTACTATTCGTGATGGTCAGTTCTGCCCAGTGGCCAGTCTCAGCAGCCCAGCCAGTAGTGTAACCTGCCAGGCTGCTGCAGCCTAGCACTTCAGTTGCGACATCGCGGCTCATTAACTTTGGTCAAGGCGTGTAGGGGGGTGGGGGTATGTGTCATGCCTAGGGTATCAAGGAGCTGACGCCGCAGCTGCAACTATACTAGCAGATGACGTTTCCGGTACCGTAATGCCATGGGAAAATACGCTTTTGTCAGAAGGTGGAAGTAAGAAAAGTCAATAAGTAACGCTGAAGATGCAGAATGATTCAATCACAAACGATAGTAATCATTTTGTACAAGTTTAGTGCTAACTAGGATCTGTCATGCGGGCCGCACAGATTTCTGTTGCGGGCCGCGTGTTTGACATGCCTGCTATACAATCATCCATTCATTTTCATACATTTTTCCTTTATTTAATAACAAAAGAACAGAACACAACTGAAACAATTAATATCAACACAGCAATTAAAACAGTATGCTTCAACATTAATCCCAAGAAGAGCATTCATTGCATGCCCAAAAAGAAAAAAGAGAGCTACACAAATAGATTTAGAGCTAATATACTTCTTTATAATGAGGCTTCTCCACTAACATAGAATTTAATCCATGCAGATATATTAGTGCCAAAGTCAAATTTGTGTATTTTCCTACATTTTTATTCCAGTTACAGAATCCCATGGTACCTGAGCCTATCCCAGCAACATTTAGAGCAAGGCAAGAATCAGTGCATTGCAGGCCTCCCTCACCCATTAACCTAACCTTGCACTCACAGGACAATTTTAAATTTCATATGTAATGCAACACACACGTATTTTGAAGAACAAACACAGGAATACCTGAAGAAAAACACGCAGGAACAAAGAAAATGTGCAACCTCTACACAGACATTGACTAAGACAAAATTCTAAATCAGTCTTTTATACCTAATAAGGCAGTAGCTGTAACCCTGACCACTGTGCTGTATATAATTATTATAAAAGGATTATTATTATGGAAAAAAAATAATTGATATATTAGTACATTGTTCTAGTCTGATATACAGTAGAGTTTAAAACAATGGACACTTTAGTATTTCTTTATGTTGAGTGGAGAAAAGTATTAATGATATTTAAATTAGTTTACTTTTAGAGCAGTGGTTCTGAAGTTGAGTCTTGGGGCACCAACCTGAAAGCATAATAATGCAAAGAACATATTTAACCCAATCTCAAGATCAGAAGATAATGTGCAAGGATTTCCCAAAATAATTTTAACTAAAGTAGCTACCAGGTAAGAGGAAAAGAGGAAGGCCTAAGAGGAGGTTTATGGATGTGGTGAGAGAGGACATGCAGGTGATGGGTGTGACAGAGCAAGATGCAGAGAACATAAAGATATGAAAAAAGATGATCCGCTGTGGCAACCCCTAACGGGAGCAGCTGAAAGAAGAAGAAGTAGAAGATTGTACATACTCTGAGACCTACCTGTTAATCATTAAGTCACCAAGTGTTTCTTAATCTGGCAACCCCTTGCACCAACTGTAGTAAAAGATAGCAGTTTCCAGGCATCAGGTGTATGTTGTACTGATTTCATTCTGGTGTTATTTTCATTACAAGTTAGCAAGCTCAATCATTGAAGTTAATATTTTTTTCTCATGGAAATTCAGTGTAGCCATACCATATAACATAATAATTCTTGATTAGCCAGGAAGTAACATTCAAACTTTACATTGCTAGTTAGCTAGCAAAACATCCTAGCTGGCAGAAGTGTCTGCCAAAATTTCTTAAGAGGGAAATTGATACCAAGAATCATCATTTTAATGATGAATGAGCTGAGAAGTATCTCTTATATATATATTTCTCTTCTGGTTCGTCCTGCTTCCACTTCAAAACAGTCCCGCCCACACGCAGCCAACACGGCATTTGTCGATTCCTATTCGTCCTCTTCCAAACCCTTCCCCACGCTGCCTGCGGCTCCTTTTGAAAGAATACAACTCTTCTCTATCATTTGCTTCCATGGGTGCACAGATAACTCAACCTCCTGGCCACGGACAATACTGTTTTAAAATACACGGGCAAATTTATCACCAAATCTCTCCAGGATATGGACAGTTGTATGTTTTTGACACAGCGCAAGCTACTGAAGTACGCTTACAAAATAAAGCAAACTCTGCTTGCAGCGAAAATTTACTTCTCCAGCTAGATTCCATGCTCAGAACCATCAACCCCTTCGCTAAATCATACAAACACATGCATGAAATCACTCAGTCCAATCCAACAGCATCTGTATGAATGGTTTTCAAGGAAAACCCTGGGCAGGATTTACGAAAATACAATGCCCTGACATGTCATACCGATGTTGCAGCGATTTTCGTCGGAGAAGGTGGCGAACTGCCTGCCGAAAGGGCATTTGCATCTATCCCATAGGCAACTCCTGTAAACAGATTTCCACGCTCAATATGAATTGCGATCCTATGGTTTACCCACTTTTATTCCCTTACGGAGACATTGGCTGGCACAAAGATTTACAACATGTTCCCGATAAAAGAACCGGCAAGCAAATAAGGCTTACTCAATGCCAATGTTACGCGTACAGATTAGCAATGAGGAATACATTTAGTATTTTGCACTCCAGCGGCAAACTATTCCAACAGTACACTGTAGATGTGTATGTTAAAACAGAGGGCG
Source organism: Erpetoichthys calabaricus (assembly GCF_900747795.2). NCBI lineage: Eukaryota > Metazoa > Chordata > Cladistia > Polypteriformes > Polypteridae > Erpetoichthys > Erpetoichthys calabaricus. The sequence continues at coordinate 253,818,487 of NC_041397.2, read as the reverse complement.
TGCGTCTCAACTATCTCAGATTACATCAACAAGATCTGCGTGTGGAACAATACAAAGGACTATCAGACGCACTGCAAGCAAACGCTGAAAATAACAATGTGCGTGTAGGCAAAATGATCATATTACCGTTCACATTTCCAGGAAGTCCAAGATACATGCAACAAAACTATCAGGATGCCATGGCCATGGTACGTAAATTAGGAAAGCCTGATTTATTTATCACTTTCACATGTAATCCTGCTTGGCCGGAAATTCTACATGCACTGTCGGATACCCAAAGACCAGAGCACAGACCTGATATTGTAGTACGAGTCTTTTGGATTAAGCTGCAGGAATTACTTAGAGACATTCTACAACAACATCTTTTTGGGGTTGTTATTGATTATATTTATGTAATCGAATTTCAGAAGCACAGCCTTCCTCATGTCTACATGCTGTTTACTCTTCACAATAATTCTAAAATAAGAACCAAAGATGACATTGATAAATATGTCACTGCTGAACTCCCTAACCCTAACACTGACCCTAAGTTATTTGTAATTGTTACTAAATAAGAACTTGCTGCAAGAGCAATACTGAGCGTCACAAACGACAATTCTCTACATAATAACAACAAAGTTCTTGATCTTATACACGGTGAAAACGTGACCTTCAAGAGTGTAGATACAGTAGTCAGTGACGATCCTAATGATCAACTAACGTACCCACAAGAGTTTTTACACACCCTCACACCAACTGGCATGCCTCCCCATATCCTTCATCTGAAGGTAGGAGCTGTAGTTATGCTCCTCCGAAATATTATGCCATCAAAAGGTCTTTGCAACGGAACAAGACTCATCGTTACCCGAGTACATACAAATATACTGTAATTGAATGCAAACTGTTCGCTATCCAAAATTCTGAAACAATCTTCATTCCCAGAATCTCTCTCCTTCCTTCCGACACCAATCTCCCTTTTAAATTTAAATGCACACAATTCCCACTCAGACTTGCCTTCTCCATGACTATCAACAAGTCCCAAGGACAAAAGTTTGCAAAGATTTGCGTTAATCTACAACAACCAGTCTTCAGCCACGGTCAGTTGTACATGGCTTTTTCTAGGGTTAGATTTTTCGACTCATCTGTTAACTCCACCAAAACACCTATTCACAACTGTGTCTTTCAAGAAGTATTTATTTCTTCTTAATTTCTGAATTAGTTTCTCACTGTTTTCCGTTCCTATTCTTACATCGCCGTATGCTACGGTGGGTGTCGGCTAGTATATTTATAATGGCATCATTTGGAAATGCTCAGCAGACCTGTCTTATCTGCAGTGAAACAGTAACTATCATCATGCAAGGTGCTACAGTTTTCAGAATCATAACACTTTCAATCAATCTTATCCACCACATTGAGACCAGACTAAGGAAAACTGAGGTCTTGAGAGCAATCCTATGAACACTTAGTGAACAAGTGCTTCCTGGCAGGCATCATCGTAAGCTGGCTAAGCACAATAAAGCCTTCACTGATGCAGATGCATTAACAGAGTGTATTATGTGCATTTATGTTAGCTTGCTAGTGACAGTATTATTGAATCTGTGAAATTATCTTCATTACCAGCATCTGCTGGAGATAGTTTTCATGTTTTGTCAGAGAATATCCAAAGCTGAATGATAGAGGATGCGAGTCAGTCTGATCATAAAGCCCCACAGCAGCTGTTGAATTGATCGGCAACACAGACATGGCACAACTATACTGTTTGCTATTTAAATGGAGTAGAATCCCGAGTGGAATAGCAGGCACATGTGGGAAGCCGGGGGAAGAAGGGGGTACCTGAGCACCTGCCACTTTTGCTCTAAGTGCTGCTTTCAAGCCTCGATTTTTAGAGACTTGTCGCAAACAGTTTCTAGGTGCTGACTTGTTTTTCCTACCAAATGCACTTTATATTTATTAACAGACATTTTCTGTTCAGCAACCAAAAAAAACTGCATAAATTATGTGATTAAAAAATAAAAAAGATTCAAACATTATATGAAAGATACTTAAATTGATAAATATCAAGATTATCCAGGATATTTTAATTTACATAAACTCTTTCACATTTGTTTAAGCTTTAAGGCAACTTCTGTGAAATAAAACATACCAATTAAAGATTAATTCATTATTTTACAATCCCTGTAAAAGCTATTGTTGTGCCTGTTAAAAGGTGCTACACATAATTGATAAGATATCATTGATTTAGGATGGACATTGGCTAAACAGAGTTAGGCATTGGACAGGATAAATTGTACTTGCAATCATTACCGGACATGGCATCCCATTCCCTCCAGTATACTAATCAAATACATTTGTCACATTTTATGTTGTAATGCCGTTGAGCATTACTTTAGCTTCAAAACCCTAACAAACAGCACAAATGTAGTTTTGCCTATTTAAATATTCTACTTTAACATCACTGTGAGCCACATATCTCAGCGTTTAAGCGCTTTTGTAAACACATTCCATTGTCGTATGAATGTCTGGCAAATGTGAATGTAAAAACTTAAAAATACATTTTTAGTTTGGAATGGACATATGGGGGAGCTAATTTCATCACTTTTGTTTAGTGGTCACAGTTACAGATAAGCTGGTTAAAACGTGGATGGAAATTTGGATGGATAAGTGTAACCAACTCCATTTCACTGCTCCATTACATTCAGATGAATGCATGACCTTCTTTTCTTTATTGGGGCTATGTGTGGTGCTGCTTTAAAAAGTGTCTGACACTGCTGTCATTTGTAAATCACTAATTTGAAAGTGTAGTGCAAGTTAAAGCTATTCCAAATCATTGCACTCTCAATGCAAACAATAATCATGCATTTAATTTCTGAGCTAATTCAGGTTGATATAAATGTGGCAATAACAAAATCCTTTACTGCTTTGAAAGAGCATTGTCATAGTATTTTTCCCGGGTCCTCCCTGTGTGGAGTTTGCATGTTCTCCCTGTGTCTATGTGGGTTTTTCTCCAGGTGCTCCGGTTTCCTCCCACAGTCCAAAGCCATGCAGGTTAGGTGCATTGGCGATTCTAAAATTGTCCCTAGTGTGTGTGTGTGTGTGTGTGTGCACGTCTTGCGGTGGGCTGGTGCCCTGCCCGGGGTTTGCTTCCTGCCTTGCACTGTGTTTGCTGGGATTGGCTCCAGCAGACCCCTGTGACACTGTAGTTGGGATATAGCGGGTTGGATGATGGATGGATAAATCAAACATGATTTTAAAATAATAGGCACAATACCTGTAGTGCAGCGTTGAAATTCAAGCACTGTAGAAAAGTAGTAGCAAACCTGTGCCTTGCATGTTTTGTTAACCAGAGTAGAGCACCTGTCCCTTTTACACACTCAGCATGTACCTGATTTTATAGATGTGTTTACAGACTATAGATAATTTTAATAATAGTGAAAAAAGGAGGATGACTTCGAGTTGACGAAATCTTGCACTTGGCCAGATTTGGGCTGAGAACATTTTTCAGAACTCTTGAGGATAATAAACTCAAGTTAGTAGTGCATGGACAACAACCTTAGTGGTCAACAAGCAAAGTGGACCTCACAATTATAAATTTACTAGAAGCTCTGCTTACAAAATATCTATTTACCTGGTAATGATATCAGTGCTTGTGCAATATTTTTTTGAGATCAAAAAAAAAGTCAATGAAGAAGAGCAATGGACAAAGTAACAGTTACAGTTAGTAAGAACAAAATCTCCAACTGTCCCTACTTATTTAAATAGTAAATAAGCAAGCTCCCTACAATTGTGAACTTTCCATCAATAAAAATGCTTAGATTAGTGACAAGTGTCCAGTCATATAACAAGATTTGTTTGAAAAAACACACAATTTCAAACAATCCTCAGGGTTCAAAAAATGTTCTAATAAATTGATTTGACAGGAAGACAATTACGAAAGGATTATGAGGCTTTACATATAATGTGGTGTTATACTGCTGTTAAACATAAACATGTGGAGGAATGATCACCAATGATTTGTCATTACAGGTTGGTAATATCCAGGAACTTGTCTGAGGTGCAGGTTGAGAACCATTGTTCCAAGTCCATTTAGGGAAGCTTGAGGCTAGCATTTATTTTGTATTCATTCACACTCTGCTACTTTACCATGGATCCCATTTTTTTCTTAATATCTTTTGTTTTTAATTATGAAAAGGCCTACAACACCATTGGTTATGTTCTAGTATTGGGACTTCCCAGAACCTTTTTATGGCTTCTTCTGGGAGAAATTTTCTTTTCCAGGATGATCTCTCCTTTTACAATTGCGCACTTTTTCATACATTTAGCATTTAGGAGTATCACTGTGGTCAGTAGTGCCACTTAGAAATGTATTTTTTTGCCATTTACAGTTTTTAACAAAGGTCTTAACGAATGAAATTTTTGAACATTGTATGATATGGGTAACAGCACTAGTCAGTGACAGCTTGCATTTTTGGTTATTTTTCACATAAATGAAAAAACATCAAAATTTGGTGCCCTTTTTTCTTTGAATTTGCATACTAATATAGCCTTTCAGAAAGATATGAACAATATCAATGTGTAAACAACAATATCAATATGAACAATATCAATGTGTAAAATTTAGCATAAAAATTTGTTGCCCTTTTTTCTTTTCATTTGCATACTAATACAGTCTTTCAGAAAGATATGAACAATATCAATGTGTAAAATTTAGCATAATTCAGTTTTTTCATTGCATAAAGCTTAAGCATTTTAGCAATACATTCTTTTACCTGCATTGCTATCTCATAATGATTTATTTAGGGAAGTTGGAGTGATGTTATTGGAAGAAGACGCTCATTGTTGATGTGTGTTACATTCAGTGCTTTGGGATATGGCCTTCTTGGTGTTTCCAGCACACTGATTTTATATATACTTGCAAGAATTCCAGTTGGTAAGTGCCTGCATTATTAGAAGTATTTTACAATATTAGAAGAATTTAATTTCTAAAATGCCAATCCTTAATATTTCAAGGGTTTGTTATGATTTAACACTTCTCATGAGTTGTTGAGCACCTTCAATCTTCTAATCACCTGATTGTTCCTCATAGGTGACATTCTGCAGACCTCAAATTAGCTTGCCTGTGCTTCTCTATGCTTTCTCTAGGGCTATTGCAAAGGCCAAAAAGCACATTATATAATATTAAATAGTATACAGTGGCCCATGAAATCCTATTAAATTTTTGAAAGTATTTCTGTAGGCATTCTAGTTTTGGAGGTAATGATCTACCAGTACTCACAAGTATTTTTTTTTTTTTTACATTCCCATGTGGCAAAGTTCACATTTATGTTGTTACATTTAAAGGTTCATTTTTGGGATCTTGTTTCTTCTAGGGTATTTGGTAATTCATTTTATAGAATGTATTGTGCAGAATTAATCATCTAGTTTGTTACATTTTTATCCACAGTGGCAACAGTACAGATCACTGTAGAACACAAGTTTTAATATCAGTTCAGTCTGAAAAAAATATCTTTGCTTTATGACCTATTTCTTTTGTTTTTGTTGCTCTGTTTGTTTTCCTATGGTCTGCCATTTGTATTATTTACATATGATATAAATTAGCCGAAGTGATCAGTTGAAATTACTAGACTGCATAATCAAGGGATCAAATGAAAAGAGATCAATCGCTTGTAATCTTTAAACTTTTTTTTTTGTTGAGTACTTAAAAAACACTGTCAATAGGAAGCTTGATAGAGTGCATGAGAACCAGAGCTTGATTTTTTTCCATATCAAAACAGAAGGTCATGCTCACTGACATTACAGACCTAAAACATCATTTACTATATATTATTACTGTGGAACTTACAGGTCAAGTTAAGCTAACTAATAAGTCTTAGTTGTCATTTGAAACATAGATAACATACATCAAGGTTAGCATTTATGACTTAAGAAGTGCACTGTTCTGGACCCAGACCGTGTGTGCATTCATATATATCAATTTCAAAAATAGCAGTGATATGTGTACTTTGTGTCATTTCAGAATCTTTATGCAAGATTTCATTTCTAAAAGTCGTTTCATAATTTAGAGAGAAACTTAATAACAGCTTAACTATAGTATACCATGAGTTTTACAACATAGTAAAAGACATCAAAATGGGAAAAAAGCCAACTCTCAAATGAAACTGACAGATGATTTGATTTTCATGCCGTGAAAGATAGAGACTAGAGTATGACATCCTGGTTAAAAAATGGTTTGAAATGAAAGGATTGTGTTAAAAAAATGCTTTAGTTGCCTCACATTTTTATGCAATTGTTTTGTTCACCCCACTGAATTAAAGCTGAAAGTCTGCACTTCAATGGCATCTGAATTGTTTCATTTAAAATTCATTGTGGTAATGTACAGAACCAAAATTGGAAAAAAGTTGTCTCTGTCCAAATATTTATGGACCTAACTGTATATATATACATACATACATACTAGGGGGCTCGTTTCTGAATGTTTTTTTTTAATCCCCATGCCCTGATCCCTCTCTGATAATGATGAGATACTGCAGGCATTAAACAAATGAGAATGGTCTTTATGTGTGAACATACATACTTGAAAAGTGTTTGAAACTTTAAAAATCTGCTTATCCTCTAATTTGCCATCAGAGTACCACATTCGTCTTATATCCATAATGGTCAGTCACTGTAATAAAATTTGCCTTTCACTTCTGTTATTCCCTAACATTTGTCATAGGTGAGTAGCTTTACAAGTCCCATTTCATGAAAATTGCAATGGCCAGATATCCTCAAGCAAAGAAGAAATTAATTACAAAAGATGTTCTTTTTTGGTTTTGTTAATTTTTACTGTGTGTGAATATGGGCAGAGAGAGAGAGAGAGAGAGATCCCTGTCATGGACTACAGCTAGAGCCTTGTCTGGGTCTATTTTTCTGTTTTCAGCCTTTTGCCTAATCCTGGTGAGATACTCTAAGGCCTCCACGAACCTGAAATGGATTTTGAGAAGATTCTGGAACCTACGTACTGAACTCAGTTTATTGAAGTGTACAGTGCCTGTACAGCCCTCCAATGAAATTACTTAGACAGTAACAAAAACCTGGCAATAAATATATACCTGGCAATAAATAAATATGCTGTAGATAAAGATACGCAATAAATTAAGTTCATTATTTAAAAAACAAAAGCAACTTCAAAATGATGGACGTGTGCCTTTTTTAAATATGAGAGAATTTAAGTCTGTGTAAATGGTGGATCAACTGCATCATTGTCAGTTTAAGTAGAAAGCTGTATACAGAAGGTTGTCATAAATTTCTGTATATAACTTTAAGGCTATACCAGAGAGACAAGTTTAGGTAGGGATGATAAAATAAAGGGAGTTTTGTATTTGCATAATTTATACTTATCTTTTTTTCATTACAGCCAAAAATTCCAAAGAATAACCTAGTTCCTATTGTTAGTAAATAAGCACCATAAATTGAATTGCTTTGTGTTTGCATGACACTACCCAATAGTTGAAAGGCGCCCATTACATTAATTTACAGTATATGAATCATCTAGGTAAAGTGCAAATAAAAGCTGGTTAACTTTAAAATAATGATACTAGACTAGGTGTGTATTCTAGAGTTAATAAATGAGAACAGGAAGACCTGGACAGATTTGTACACAAAATTGTCCTAGATAACTTGTTACTGCCTAGATAATAACAAGCCAAGAATTTTGCTTATGATATAAGACCACATCTGCAGTATGAACATAAGATTTTTCATCTTCAATGTTTCAAAAAGGCATAAAAAACTGGTAAATGTACACTATAACACTATAAAAGGGAGTACATAAGGTGGATACTGTTACTTGAAAATTAGGTCTTCTGTACTTTAAAAATTAGATCTACAACATGAAGATGAACACAGGAAAAAATAATTAAGGATACTTTTCGCATGAATGGTTTAAACGTATTTCTGTACACATAGAGCTGTAGATACATTGGCAATACTTAAAGTGTAGCTTTCGATTGTGCTATAGGGGACAACAAGTGTCATTTGCAGAACATTGCTGAGCAGAGTGGTTGTCCTCAATTTATTATTCTTATATTTGTAATATCAAAGGTTTGCTAAAATAATAAAATATGAAAGTCTATTACTATAGAATGGTAGTTTCACTGAAATAAATTATATTGCCTTGGAGATCCATTCAAATATTCCAAAAAATTTTAAATGTTTCTGCATTACAAATGATAGCTATACATCTTGTCGCCATCTGTATTTTTACAGAAAGATTTGACTTTTTTTACTTTCTCATATATGAAGTATAGGGAAAGTATTGTAATCGTCCAAAAATTAGACCTCGAGATTTTGATGAATCTCGATGTTTTAGACCTCCCCGAGTCCGAAAATACCATTTTTGGAATTGTGTGTGTGTGTGTGTGTGTGTGTATATGTAAACTTATATAACTTAAATAACAACTTTTGAGCTATTTCCACTAACTGGAAGTGGTACTTTTGTATTCATGCAGCTGCTGAATCCGATTTATTCAACATTACTTTTATAATGATTGTTCAATATATTATTAATTTAATTTGATTTGTTGAAAAATATAGTCATTGTCTTGCGCTTTACTCCTCAAATATCCATCCTCATATCTGTGTGTACGAGAAAGCTTAGGGGAGACCACTCCTAATTTTTGTCAGTAGGTACCTTAAAGTCAAAATTGTAACATGTAACCTGTGTAGTTATTCAGATCAATGTGCTCTGGCAGCTGTAAAGTGTCTTTTGTGAAAGAACTTATCCCAATCATAACACAGTTGTAATACCACTGGTGTCTATATATTTAGTCTAAAGTCTGTGTTTAAATTTCTTTGTATAGCTGGTGGAAAAATTAATTTAACACAGTAAGAAAAAACCTTTCCAGGAGTGTTTGCTTCATTTTGCTGAAAGACTAACGTTTGTGAGAAGAGTCACGGTTTTGCAGGAAAATGATCACAAGTACAGAGCCAAAACAATATTGGAGTGGCTTGAATTAAAAGATGGATGCCGTTAGGTATTCTAGTCAATGTCCTGACCTGAACCACATTGAGAATCTATGGCACAATTTATAAATTGCACTGCAAAGTTTAACCATAGGAATTTAAATTAGCTCAAGTAAATCTGCCAAAAATGGGACAAAAATTGTTCCCCTTCGATGTACAAAGCAGAAAAGTGGCAAACACAGTAAGTTTAAAGTTTTAAAATATTAACCTTTTGTGGTCATAATATATAAGCAGCATATATCAGTTTTTTGGGGTTTTTTTTATTAAGATATTTGCTCACAAATGAGTAATTTTTTTCTTCATCTTGGTGTTCAATAAAACATAAAAAGATATGTAATATGAAGTAATATTTCTAACACCTTGAAGGTTTTTAAAGAATCTGAATACTTTTGTAAGGCAATGCAAATGTATACAGGTTTTAAAATTTTCTTAAGATATTGATAAAAGTAAGGCTTTCTTGAATTTAGTTAGTCATCTAAAATACTGTTGGTGTAGGTCATCCCAAAAAGCTTTTTTTGAAAGTTAAACTGTCGTCTATAAATACTATTTAATTATTTATAGTTGTTTTTTTTAGCTAAAAAGTTGGAGTACATTTTTCTTTTTATTCATACATTGTTTATAGTGTTTAAGTGATTTTTCTGGTTATTTTTCTACAGGTATTTTTAAACACTCACTTTCAATTTGCAAAGCACTTCTGTCCGATCTAGTCTCTGAAAATGAGCGACCGCTGGTGATTGGCCATTTCAATGCTGTTTCTAGTGTGGGTTTCATTCTTGGACCAGCTGTTGGCGGTTATCTTACTGAACTTGAAGGTGGTTTCTACATTTCCTCCTTTATTTGCTGTTCACTTTTTATTTTGAATGCAGGTATGTGGACGATTGTGAATGTCTAACAACTTTATAAGAATACTTTTAATGCAAGCCAATATGAACCACCTTTTCCATTCTTATACTATATAATTTTGTCAATATATAGACAATACAGTATGAATAATGTATTATGTCAGAGCAGACTGAATGGAAAACCTGTTAATTTAATGTCATCCAGCTGTTTTCTTAACTTGTATTATTTAGTACAGGGTTAGAGGATGCCACAGCAGTAACAGGTTTAAGGCAGGAAGACTTTGGAAAGGATATCATTCTAGATTAGAGCACAGTAAGACAAATTCCCTGATTAAGTATTTTTGTACTTTAAGTATACCTTTTAAACAGCTCCTTGACATTGCTTTCTTTTATTCAACCTATTAAACATATCTGCTAATAAAGTGTTAATAAAGTGAAAATACTATGTGAGAACTGTTGCGTGGATCTAGTCTTTCCTAACTATTTAAAATCTTAATCATTTCAATCAATCTTATATACCTTACAAAGGAAGGGGAATTGCAAATTAAGTTGTATAACAGAGTTTTGCAGTGTAGCGTAAGCCACAAACTAAGTGTAATATGGACAAATATTAACAACAGTATAAAGCAATAAAGTTGCAAACAAAAACGTTAAATTTTTTCTGGGAAAATGATGCAAGGATAGTTTTCTGATAGTTATTGTTTCACAGTTGCAATGCTATTTTAAGTATGTACCAAGCTTTGAGAAGTGAAAAAGTTGTGAAGGTGTAATGTAACAGAATTTGCTATGCATTACTAACAATTGTCAAGCACACAGATAACACAGTTTCATTTTCAATTTCAGTAAAGGAGTTACTGTCGTACTTTCTTATAGAAGGAGATGTCACATTGTCCACACTTTCCATAGTACTACACACACACAACTTTATTTTGTTTTAAAAGTGTTTTAAAGTAACGTAAAGATGCAGGACAACACTGTATATACACAAAAAGCTGCATGCCTGAATAATATAGAGTAAATTGTGAATTTGTTATTTCATGATGTACTAACATCCTACCCAGAAATATTTTTTCCTTCATGTTTAATATCTGATAGTGTGATATGCTTTATCTTCCTGTGAATTTATAATGTAATAAGCAGGGTTCAAAAATTAAAAGGAAAGATGAGAAGTAGGTCACTTAAAAAAAAAAACATAAAACAAACAGTAGTAGTCTTAATAGCCATCTAATTTTTGGTTTCTGCTTTATTAACTGTGGTTGGTTATATTTTTGTAGTTTTCTTTTATGAGTAACATAATTAAAAAATGTAATGATTGTATAACTTCTTAATAACTGAAAAACTGCAAATTGTTAAGTTCAAAAAGTCCCTTAAATCCACCAAGCGTTTAATCCACCGTTTTTATTCCACTTTGATATTTTAATAATAAAGTTAATACAAATATAAAAAAATAACTTTGAAATTAGATTTGCCATGTTTATACTGTAATTTAAGAGCAATGTGCAGTGAACCAATAATAAACTAAGAAAGAAATTGCAAAAGACAAAAGCAGATGTATAATGCATACGTAAGTTATTTCAGCATTAACTGTATAAGGACATGAGGGCAGTGATTCAAAATGGTTTAGAATAGTCCAGGGGGATGTTAAGTATGTTAGAAACATTTAGAATGAAATAAAATATATACAGAAATAGACAATGCCTTAATTCCTTTTTTATGTTTTCACGTGGGAAGAAACAGAAGTTTAAAATATTCTATTAAGAGCTAAAGAACTACACAACTTCAATATTTTTGAAAATATAATACAGAACATAACAAGCACAAAGTCTTTACACATGTTTATACTTACTGTAGTTAAACAATAACCAGACAAGGAAACAGAACAGAAGTCAGTCATCATCCAACCCGCTATATCCTAACGCAGGGTCATGGGGGTCTGCTGGAGCCAATCCCAGCCAGCACTGGGCGCAAGGCAGGAACAAATCCCTGGGCAGGGTGCCAGCCTTCCGGAGGGCACACATACACACTGTTACGGCCTACTAAAACGTCTAGGGATATATAAATAGGCCACACACGAGAGAGAGAGAGGGAGACAAAACACAAAAAAACTAAACCAGCTAAATAAAAACAAGCTCCATTTATTGTCAAAAAAACCAACTCACAAAATATGGAGGAAATTACACAAAACAAACAAGGCAGGAGAACCACACTAACACAGCTGTCTAATTTCACAAAGTTGTATAGCTAGATACAAACTATCTGGATTTATTACTTAGATGGCTAGCTTACAATTACATTTCTTTAATAAGCAACCCAAAGCCAGACCATCCAACCCTAACTCTCCATACCTTCTCCTCTCCCAGACTCTCTCTCTGACCTAATATATCAAAAAAGCTTAATTTATAAACCTACACCCCACCCATAACCTAGGTGAGTTAATTAATAAGCAACTTAAGTGGATAAGTAGGGCAGGACCCAATTAAGATAAACACCACATTAGAGTATAAAAACAAAAACTAGAGTAGGTCTTAACATACATGCACGCACGCAAGCACACACACATTAGGGACAATTTAAGATTGCCAATGCACCTAACCATCATGTCTTTGTACCGTGGGAGGAAACTGGAGCACCCGGAGGAAACCCATGCAGACAAGAGGAGAACATTCAAACTCCACGCAGAGAGGACTTGGAAAGCGACCCCAGGTCTCCTTACTGCGAGGCAGCAGCGCTGCCACTGCGCCACCGTGTCGCCCGCAGAACAGAAGTAAAAATATTATTTCTTTCTTACTTTTATTAGTTTAACTTAATCATAAAAGCAGTAAAAAAGAAAACTGTAAAGCTTTGCAATTTTGTTTACACAATAAAAAACAATAATTACACCCTTCTTTGAGCTGCTGTTAACTTTCATCTTTTAGTGTGTTGGCATCTTTTCGCTGAAATTTTGCTCTACCTCACTGTCAATCATCCTGATATTATTGGGACATTTTCATCCCAATGCCAGTTTTCCAGTCTCACTGTTTGATTTTAATAGGATTCTGATAAGAACTCATTGCTGATAACTTCAGAATAATCTGCCTGAGCCATTCATAGGTGATTTTGGATTTATGTTTGGTATTATCCTGCTGGATGAACCAATATTTGATTCAAAAACAGATTGGAGATTGTGCACTATAATACTTTTAATAATCTTCAGGTTTCATTTTCAATATTTTCAGTACAACAGACAGCATAGCAAACTACTAAACACAGCATCAGAAGGCCCTCACTATTTTTAATTATTGATATAGGGTGTTTTTTTTTTTTTTGTTTTTTTTTAATCCTTGTTTTGTTAGAAGTTTAAAAAAAAAAGTAACAAAACAATTCTTCCAGGTCTTTCCTGGTCAGACTTTAGATTTTTGACAGTTTTTCTGTCAGTATAGTTTCACATTTTAACATATAGAATTAGGAATGACAAGGTCTTAAATTTAACTATAAATTATACAACTTTACACTAGAAAATTGAACCAGACAGAGCTGGCTGCTGTTACCACTGCTTTTTGCAATTTCTAATGAAGCATTTGTCATCCATTTTCAGCAAAAGGCAAAAATAAAGAAAGGGGGGAACCTTTGAATAAAATGTATCTCTCAATGTGGATGATATGGTGCTATTCATCCAAGTTCTTCATAGATGGTTACGCTAAATTAGTTTTATAGGACCTGTAGGTTCAAAGTTAGTTTTTTTTGTCCTATTCCCTGTCAACCTGCTCACAAGCAACATGACATAGGAGCATTTTCTGTTGATTGTCTCAGAACAGTGTTACAGTTTGGGAGTTACAGTCACAAATAAATTTAAAGATCTTTTTAAATTCAGATTTCACATCATATTGGGAAACATTTAGAGACAATATAAAAGGTAACAGGAATGCACCTTCCTAGTCAGCCTTATAAAGAAAGTTTCTCAGATTCCTTGATTTTTTTTTTCTCCAGTCAATCAGTAGTTATTGTCAGATCTTATATTAGAACTCTCCTTATTTTATAAAGTACTTAATATAATGAAGTCATTAGATATTTGATATCTCGGAGGGCTTTATATAGACACTGTACTTGGACCTTTTGATCAATGACTCTCTGTGGTCATTAAAGATTCCTGGGAATGTTTTGAAAAAAGTAGTATTTATCCCGATGTCCTGGCTAAATTTGCCCATCACAGCCCCATCCATTCTGGCCCACTAATTTTCCTCTGTCTCTAATTAGCTATCTCTCTTAACTCTTTCACCACCTAATAGCTGATGTGTTGTGAGTGTATAGGTGCAATAATGGCTGCCGTTGCATCATCTAAAAGGTTGCTGCACATTGGTGGTGGCTGAAGTGGTTCCACTCTGTCTATGTGCTTTGAATATTGAGAATGACACTATATAAATGTAATTCATTATTATTATTATTATTATTATTAACTGTCCCATAAATAAGTAATTCTGTTAACACATTATTTTTTTCTGTTCAAGGAATATTTGCTAAAAGGAACTGACTAACCTCCCAAATCTCCCATCCACATCCACACTTAAATATATTTTAGCTATTGATGAGGAAACTACTGGGACATGAGTGATGAGGTATGGGCCACTGGGTAATCTTAGGCAACACTGAGAAAATTACCTCTCAATATCTCAGACACTCAGTGGAACTTAGTTGTTTATAATATACATTCTTAATCAGGCTGTGGAAAACTATGGAAGCCGAGAGAGGACGTACAATATCGTTATTTTTTTAAATTGTCTCCTCGAGATAATGGAATAATTTTATCGAGATGATCGAAAATTCGTTTTCTTGAGATAACAGAATAAGTTTAGAGATAACAGAATAATTTTATCGCGATCTCGAGAAAATGAAAGTTAACCTTTGCTCCTGGGATCAGGCTTGCTTAGATTGCGACGCCTACAGCTGAAGCCTTGCTAACCGTCTTCTTAAATGATGGACACTAACGTTATTATTTTCTAAACTAAGGCATAAACATATTTCAGCCTGCGTCATCCCTTGATTGAACAAAAATGTGATGCACTGATCAATACAGTTCTGCTCTTCTGCCATTTCAAACAGGACGTGGCTTCAATAAGCTTAAACAGTTAAATGTTAGATACAATTATTTCATAATTTCGAGACAACAAGATCTTTTTTTTTTATCAAGATCTCGATAAAATTATTCCATTATCTCGAAGGAAACAATTTGAAAAAATAAAAATATTGCACATCCTCTCTCGGCTTCCGTAGAAAACATTACTGCAATTACAATAATATTACTGTTACTGTTCACTATGAGGAGAACCCTGTGCTGCCTGATGTGTAGTAAAATGCAAGTGCAGTCACTAAATAAATTCTCCAAGAGGGAAAAATTGTATCCTCAGTCCCAAATTTCACCATCTAAACACACTATGGGGAGCAATATTGCATACCAGTGCCAAGTTCCAAAAATACCTGCTGGGGCACATACTGTACCTAATAAACCGCAGGTGTGGTCAAATTTTGGGACAAAACATAGTCTATGGTCTTTCTCTGTACAAATGAGAAATCTATGCAAAATTTGGCAAAGACATGTTCAACAAATAGATATGCATATGAGCCAAGTACACATACCCACATTAAATTTTATATATAGTTCATGGTCATGTTGAGTGGAGCCTGTAGTGACAGCATCAAGCCTCTTTTTATACAGGCGGTTATACATAATTTATCAAGTGGATTAAATGATACCTTAAGTGAAAGTAAATATAATGGAGGCCAAATGCATTAAAAGTAAAAAAAAACAAAAAAATGTGCGAAATCAAAATAGTGTAACATAAAACTCATTTAATTCTTTAATTCTTTAATCCCAGAATGCTCATTTGCAAATGCATTCTAGCTAAAAAAACAAAGCACAGTCAAACACAGAAGAACTGTATTGAACAAAATTAATATAAAATTGTACAGGTTATGTTTCTAGTCTTGATCCAACATATTAATCAGAGCTAATGTTATAAAACTCGTTTTTACTATCTAGTTGTAGTTTGTCTTTCAACCTTTAAATGTTAATGAATACGTCTGTGTTTTTTTTCTCATTTTCACAGTTTTAAAGGGCATCATCCACATTTTAACCTGTTTTATTTCTTCTTCCTAGCATCTGTAAACTATTCTGCACCTACTAAAATACTACAGTTTTTTTTTTATTGAAGTAACATGAATAAATTACAAGTTGAGCTTGTGAAGATCCCCTAAAAGGCTAAAATGTCTAGCACACATTACATAAAGCTTGGTTTTTCCAGTATGTAGTAGAGCCAACTGCTCTAAGACAACAAGGGAAGCTCTGCCTCCTCTAAAATGTCAAAAAAAAAGTATCAGATATGTACTGCTGTATTTACAGTGTTATTACAAAGAGTGTGTTAGAACGTGTTCAAATTGATGGGTAGTTCATTCATCAGCAATAATTTCTTGCAAGTTGTTTAACATAATTTTTTTATCTCATACATTCCTGTAGCAGCACGTTCCATTAAAATCTATTGAAGTGCAGCTTCACTGGACTTCAATGACACTTCAGAATATGCTTTGTTTTCAGTGCAGCAAAGTTAGATGATTATTGGACAGTTCGTGATGATTGTTATTGGATAGTTCTTGTCTAGGCCTACTTAAATGGCTTTCTCATTTCAAAGACATTCATGCTATGTAGTAGTTTTTAAGCTGTGTGCTTTAGTGTGTATAGTGGTGGACTGGCACCTCTTCCAGTGCTGGTTCCTTCCTTACACCCAAAATTTCTGGAATAGGCTTTGATCCCCAGTGACTTGGAATAGGAGTAACATTCTCAAACCTTCTTAATCTAATTCAGCGTTGCAGTGGGGCCAAACATACTCCTACATTCATGCTGGAGCCAATTTGGAATTGCCAGCTAAATTAATTTACATACCTGTGGGGGTGTGGAAGGCAAACACATGCAGAGAGGGAGAAAATGCAATCTCCGAATGGACACTCTCTGGTTATGAGATTTGATCCTGGGATGATGGATCCATGATGTGGCAGCAGCAGATTTAGAAAATGGATAGAATTATTGCCATAAGCTATTTTTATGCTGTTTTTGTGCTGATGCTTAACTAAAGGAAGCTAAATAGAGTACAGTTGTATTTTCTTTTTGCAGTGCCAGTGTTAAGCCACTGAAGTACATTTAAATTCAAAAGTATCTTTTAATCTTAAACACTTTCTGTTTGTATTGTTTACATTTCCAGGTCTTGTATGGATCTTACCCTGGGATGACACTGCTGTTGCTCAAAGTCATTTTTCTAACAATAAAAAAAATCATCGCAGAGATAGAGCACAACCCTGGACTTCAAATGTGGAAAACAGTCTAATCTCAATGGCTTCCATTAAAACACATTTTAAACCTGCATGGAATGAGTTTACCTCAGTTCTTCAGAAGATCAGTATTGTTCTTAGTTCAAACCTGTGGGATGTTTTTTCAATCCGTTTTCTAATGACCTTAGCAGTCATGCTTTATTATAGTAACTTTGCACTGGCATTGGAAGAGAGGTTTTTTTTAAAACAAAAAATGACAGGTTACCTCATAAGCTACAGTAGCACAATTGGAGCTTTTGCTGGCTTCTTAGTTGGACCAATAACAAAACTCTATCTTGGCAATACATATTCAATGCTGCTGCATTCAAGTATTCTCACCTGCTGTCTTATATTTTTTTATGCTAGTGCAGTTGCTTTTTGGCAAGTTTTTTTGTGTGCCACATTTTTTTCCATTTCTACAACTATAGGACGAACATGCATTACAGATCTAGAACTTAGGTGTGGTGGAACACAGGCCAGTGGGACCTTGATAGGAGCTGGACAGTCAATAGCTGCTTTGGGCCGTGTAGCTGCCCCTATACTTTCAGGATTTGCTCAAGAATTCAGTCCCTGTGGACCTCCATGGCTTGGAGCAATACTAGCATTATCAGCTGTGATGCTAATGCTGTTCAGAATACCACAAGAGAATGAAAGTAAAAAAATTAAAATATAGTAATAAAGCCGTTCTGTGTTTTGTACTTAAAGTGGCTGGTTGAGAGAGTATTCTCATTGGTATTTGTATTAATATAATTTCATGTCTTACCTAATTGCCATGGAAAATTAAGTTTAACAATTTACTTCCTGGATGAATTAATCTACATAGTTTGTTTAAAGGTAAGTAAAAGCACTGTGTTGTGAATTTATTCATAGCTTTTTATAAAGGTGTAAATCTGGTTCCTACCTAACACCAGAGAATGAGCATTAACAACTACCAAAATCTACACCTTTCTCACATGCTACTGTGACACTACATTTATTCAGAAAGGAAAGAATTAAAAGAAAAAAAACATTTTGTAGGATTATAAGTGCAAAATAAGACCCCAGATGTAAAGCTTAAAGAAAACTTTATTAGCTTTGCAAAAACTAATCAGGAAACCAGTTGTACAGTTGCAGCATTCTTTTTTGCAAAGGAGTGAAAACACAATTATCCAAAGTTAATGAATTTGAAAAGGCAAGCCCTAAATACCGTTTAAAAAAAAAAACCAAAGTATAAATCTGTCAAAAGTCTTCTTGACAAGTTCGTAAAACCAATTTCCTTAGTGTATATTAATGTTCTACCAGTTAGATAATTCTACAGTATAGCCAGCACCTTTTTTAAACCTGTTGCACACCCCTGTGCACTACCTAATGCCACTGATAATCTTGTGAATACACTAATACATGTTTCATTCAAGTTGTTTTGTTCTTCATTTCACAGCTACCTGGCATAAATTTGTGATTTGAAAAATCTTGTTTTTAATGTAGTTACAGCTACAGTTTTTGTTTTACAATAATTACTTAATGCTTTCAACTGTCTGATTTTCTTTTAAACAACAAAATTATTTAACATCTTTATGAAGAAAGAAACACTGAAGCTTATCATTTTAGATTATTTACATTCATTTTTATAATAAATGTTCCTAATTCAGCAGCTGATATATTTTGAGGTTGCATTATGTGTTAAAGTGCTCTCTCAAAACAAGATTAGTTTGCTGGAATTATGTATTGGACTTTTCTGTTTAAAATAGATACAGTATTGTATATCCTGAAACTTCTAAATGCCCACTTATACATTCATTTTTTTGAACCCATTTCTCAGGACTCCATGGAAAAAGACAGTTCAGAAAACTGATGTATCTGGGATTCAAACTTGTGCCACTGCATTGCACACCAAACTCTTGCAAGCAAATACACATGTATATTTATTAAGGGAAAATTAAACATGTTTTTCGTTGGCATGTGGAAAAAATTTGGTGTACTATATTTTTTTGGAAAATATTTTTTTCAATTTCTTTATTTAAAGCACACTACCAATTATAATATCAGTGCACAAAGGGTGAGGGCATAATTATTTGGTCATGGAAGTGTATATTTCCATACTGTAAGTGATAGTTGCTTACTCTATGTATATAGTTATTGGATGTTATACATTATATAGTGTCAGTCATGTGATACTAAGACTTTTATTTTTATTGGGTTTTAGTTTGAAATAATACTGTTCACAATTATTTGTCCAGTTTTGGATGACACTTTTAATTTTAGTTGTCTACTCTATTTTAATTGCAATCAAGTGATAAGTTAACAAATCCTTGAGTTAGTTGCCCTGCAGTTTGTTATTTTTATTATAATTGCTATTGTGGTTTAAGCATTATTTAATTTGGTAGGTCAGCTATTTAACAATAAAAATATCTCTCAGTCATATTTAAGGTATCTATAAATAATTTGCCTGTACCATGAAATGCTTTACAGTTGTTACTTCTTGTTTTTTAAAATGTCATTTTCTTTCTTTTGTATAACTAGTGTGGCAGTATTATTTATGTGTCATATATTGTGTGTACACTAACCATGGTTTGCATAAAATAAGCATTTTTACTTTAAAGCCCACCCCCTATAGTGACCAATAGAAAACTTGCATGATAACTTAATGAGACAAGTTTTATAAAGGCATTTGTAGAAAGCAGCTGTGCTTCTTCTTAAGCTTTAACTGTTCTTAAGTTATGTACTTGGTACATGCTGGTGAGATCTTTTACTTTATAATTTTTGTGAATTAGCAGGAAGGCAGTTACAGTTATAGAGTATTTTGAAAAGTAACTATGAATATTTTCTGGAATGTGAGTGGGAAGTATTTTCAGGTCTTTTATAATTTTTTTTTACATTTTGAATAAATACAGACATGTTTAATGCATGTTAGGTACTATTACAAGGCTGATTTAAACTGACAAAATTACTTTCAGGCAGACAGATAAAAATAATCATTTGTAGGTGTAAATTAAAAAGTCTATATATTTTTAGAAGAACACTGAAAGGGATAGAGTAAATGGCATTTTTTGGGGTATAAATGCAAAATATGTGATATAAACACAAAATGTTAAACACTAAAAATGTAAAACTTCCTACTAAAAATCATTAAATGTGTGAAAGGACTCTAAAATCACAAAATTATGTACAGTATGTTAAAACATGACTTTTTTAAACCTTTTTTTTTTTTTAAAGAGTTAGGCTGAGAAATTCTACAATAGACCTAAATACAGCAAATCATGAGAATGTATTGGTAAAATGTCCAAATTTTATATATAGAAATGAGAGTCCTGTTCAGAGCTAATTTCTCCCTATTTAAAAACTGCATTATGTCATTTAATAGTTTCAAATCACGAATCTGTGCTATTAATTTCCCAAGTATATGAATCATCACTTTCAGAAAAGGTTATTCATTCCTTTATCATATAATGTACTTTTATTCTTTGTGTTTTTTCTATTTTAAATATTATATTAATTTTGCATTGTAAGTTAAGATTATTATGGCATAGCAAATACAATATATTTTCATAATTTTAAATGCGTATATATTTTTCACAGGCAGTTCTAAAGTTGTTCTGTCATTGCATTAAATGATTTTGGTAGACAAAGTTACCTTTGAGTGATGAATTTGATGTTTAGACATTATTTTCATTTAGACGGTAAGTATACATGAGTTAGTAATTATAACGATTTCTGTAAACTTTTTAAATATCTTATTAATGTGCACACTATATGTGAAATACCAATGTAATTTGAGTGGATCTAATTAAATTGGTGTGTGAAGGAAAGAGAAGTGCCATAGGTCTGAACTTAGAAGTTTTCTTTCCCTTGCTTATTCAGAAAAGCAAACTGCACCATATCAGATTTTAAGCTGCACTCTTTTGTAAGACTGTATTCTTCAAATTCTAAAAGTATTTAACAGCACCTCAAATTATGTCAGCCAAATTCTTACCTCAATTTGTGCTTATGACGTATGCCATTTGCGTTTGAGCTATAGGTTTATGGGTGAAAATAGGATTTTCGTATTTTAAGTAAAGTTATTATAACCATATCAAATGTTCTTTTTTTAATTATATATTCTTTCTTCTCTTTAACCTTTAGAATGGTTCTCTATAACTAAATGCACTGTACATTATCCAGATGAATTCTCTTAATGCCACGTATTACACATTGGCTTTTTTTACCTTTGTTATTTTAAATTAATAACAAAAATAGACACAATGGCATTCAGTATTGTATGTGGTATATATTTATGGATGTACCGTCAGTTAATATTGGATGATTTAAACTATAAACTGATTTATTGACAATGTTATACAAACAGATTATATAGTACTATTTATGTATGTACTGTGTGCATGTTGCATGGTGGTTTTCATTCAACTTGTGTTTTGGTGAATGTAATTGTTACTACAGCACACTGTATTTGTAATAGGTTGTGTTGTTCTGGGCTGATAAGTCTAATTCCATTTTACAAGAATAGGCAAGGTTAAAGTCTTATGAGAAGGCCTTCAGAACAAAGAGAGAGCCATAATGTCCACAACAGAAGTCTTAACAGATGCATGTGTGTTACCATAGAGAACGGTAAATCCTATGCATATGCATATGGCGCATGCCCCACCAAAGGACAATGGGCAGAAACACCAAAAAGGAGATGAATGAGGTGTTTTTTGTTCTTCATTTGCTTAGTGCACCTTCAGACCAATGGGGTAACAGCATGAGGTCCAAGTAAATGGAAGCAGAGTCATATTGCCTTTCTTCAGAGTGGGGACTGGCAGGAAACCAGAACTTCCAGACTGTAACACAGAAGGACGTTAGCATGAACTAGAAGGGCTGGGACTATATTGCCTCTTTAAATCAATTGTATGGAGACAGTCTGAGAGATTTGTCTCTTTAAGGGTACGTGAAGGTGTGAAGATGCAGGAATGCAAGGATCTGGAAGAAAGCTCAGACCATGGAACGTGATTCTAAGATATGGCCAGAAGTGACCCTTTGGAATTTGGAGAGAATTTAATGGAGTACCAGAGCCATTCTTTAGTCTGGATTAGAAAAAAGTTAATACTGAACTAATGGGGTGAAGAGAGGCCAGGTTCGAGAGATACCGTCATGTAAACAAGTAACACTCCATGAAGTGTTTTGGTTTTTTTTTTCTTTTTTTTTTTAAACTTTTTTAACATATGTGGACATATCAGATCTTTATTTAAATAATATCTTTAGATACAGCTGATTCAATTAAGGGCAAAAAACAAAGTTTGCAATATTTTTTTTTAATGAAAATTGAACAGATGTGGCATTTCTGTTTGTGGTACAAGTAAGTAAGCCCTTGTCTCTAATAGGTTGTATTGCCCCCTTCAGCAGAAACGACCTCAAATAGGTGTTTACTGTAACTGTCTGTCAGTCTCAGACAATGAATGGGAGAAAGTTGCTTCTCATTCCTCCATAATAATAATAATAATAATTCTTTACATTTATATAGTGCTTTTCTCACTACTCAAAGCGCTGTCCACACAGGGAGGACCTGGGGAGCGAACCCACAATCTCCTTACTGCAAAGCAGCAGCACTACCACTGCGCCACCTGTGAGGATAATGCAGAATTCTTTTGGTTGTGTGAAGTTTGATTAGTATCTTGTACACATAGCCTATTTAAAATCAATGGCATTCAGACCTGGGCGTTAACTTGACCATTCCAGAACACTCAATTTCTTTTTAGCTGTCTAAATTTAATGGTATGCATAGGGTCATTATTACTGTATATTGCAAGATTCACATTCGGTTTACCTTCAGTCTTCTGACAGATGGTGTTGCATTATCCTTAAGCACCCACTGGTACAATGAAGATTTCATAGTGAATTCTGTGATAGTGTACTGCCAAGGTCGTGATGCTACAAAACAGCCACATGCCATTTCCACCAGCATGCTTTATAGTTGGTATCAAGTTCTGGTTAAATAGATTTTTGCCAAACATGTCTTCTGCTACTGTGGCCAAATAACTCTTAAACATTAGTCTGGTCTTTGCTTTGTTCATGGGCAAACTTTAGTCTTGTCCTGATGTTCTTTCTGGGCAGCAAAGGTTTCCTCCCAGTAGACCTCCCATGTACAGTAGATCTTATTTGTGCTGTGTGTTTCTAATGGTAGACTCATGCAATTTGACATCAACAGTAACAAAAGCTAACTGTAGGTCCTGTGATGAAATTCTGGGGTTCTTAAAGACTTCTTTTAGCATCTTGTGTTGTACTGTTGGGCTAAACGTACTGTTGCAGCCTGGCCTGGATATGTTGGCTGTTGTCTGAAATCTTCTCCACTAGTAGATGATTTTCCTGACAGTGAAAAGGTTGTTTTCCAATTGTTTGGAGATCTTTTTAAATCCCTTCTCAGACTCATAGACTTACAGTATATACCCTTCTTTCTCATGTTTGCAACAATGAAGAGCAAACACAAATAAAGAGGTTTAAATAAGACTATTTCCAAAACCATCTCTAATGATGTTTCAGTTATTTGCAACCTGATCTGGTGCACCAGATTCTCATTTTAGATGTTGAAGGTACTGATAAATGTAGGGATGCACCAACTTCTTCCATATGTGAAATTTGCATTTATGTTTGTTTAAGTGATACAATTGACTACAAGATATAAATGTGGCATGATGTTTATTATATCACATTTATCTATCGATTCTGTTTAAATGATGATAAAATCTTGATATGTCTACATATGTTTAAAAAAAAGCACTTCATGGGGTGTACCTACTTTTCCACATGACTAGTTTATGACTGGGTGTAAAAATTAGTTTTTTGGTGAACTTGGCAGGTGAGTGTGTCACCCCACCAAAGACACAGACTTAAGACATGTTTAGTAATGTCCAAAGGGGCAGTAGGTGTTCCTGTTTTGACATTTACTCTGTACTTTCGTGTTCAACCCTGAAATTCTTCTTTGTGTGTTACTGTTATTAAAGTTATTTTTATATATATTTTTGTCCTCTTTGTGTTTTTCTAGGTATTTATGAGGGTTCAGTGCCTGCTCCCAACCTCTCCTCTCAGTCCTCTCCTCTCTTTTTGAGAATGTAGCTGGACTGTCCAGCACTGGTAAATGGGAAATTATACAAGTAACTTGTGCTTCCAGAGGAATAAGCAGATATAGAGATATCAAAGTGTAAAGTGGATAAGTGCAACCAGTTTTAAACATGTTTTTGGGTGATACTCTGGCAGTCATGGTGTTTGCTTGTTAGGTACACTCTAAGGTACTGTATACTTAAAGAATGTGAATTAATTTTCCTTAGTGACTAGTGTCACTGAACTAAGAGCAGATGATCTTTAATAATTATATTAAATCTTTCCATTTTATGTGTCTGTTTTATCTAGTTCAAATTCACAGTCTAGCCTTGCATCATCTGGTACGATACAGAAACCAGCCCTGGATGGGATAGCACACTTATATATGTATATAACCATACTTGATAATATGGGTCCTGTTTAGAGACACTAACTACCCACATGTTCATGACTTATAGAAAGCCTACATTGACAGTGGGAGAAAATACAAACTCCACATACAGACAGTGTTCTGGTTTCAAGTCTTGGACTCTGGAACTGTGAAGTAGCACTAACCACTGGCTTACTGTGCTGCCTACCTTCCATGTTATATTAAAAATATTTTCAAAAGAGACAGATTTGTCAGGTCCTGCGGTGGGTTGGCACCCTGCCCGGGATTGGTTCCTGCCTTGTGCCCTGTGTTGGCTGGGATTGGCTCCAGCAGACCCCCGTGGCCCTGTGTTCGGATTCAGCGGGTTGGATAATGGATGGATGGATGGACAGATTTGTCAGGTTGCCAACCACTACAGTACTCCAGGAGTTGGTTTGCTTATTGCTATTATGGACTTGCTGCTTTGTGACTTTCTAGTTTTTAGGAACATAGAGTACTGCTGTGAAATATCATGCTAGTTTTATCTATCGCTACATTTACATGCATGCTGTAGTACACTATTGCACTTGTTCTGAAAAGACTCTAATACTGTATACTGTATGTTTTATTTTACTATAATAAGTACACAAGATGTAAAGTATCTTTTGATGCTATAATACCACCTTGAATTGAAATTTTTTTGGGTGGTAATTTAGTGTAAACTGGCACAATCTTGGATAACTACTGTAAATCTCCCTGCAGTGCTCCCACAAAAAGTCAGTAAATATCTGTTTCTCACAAGGGGCTTTATTAAAATATAGAAGTGCTTTAATGGAATACTGAGGAGGTGACAATTTTTGACTTAAGGGCTCATAACACTTGGAAGAGCTTCTCTCAAGGCCCAAACTGGTTTATGCCTTTTGCTCATTCAGAAGTGTATAATGCCCTTAAATTGTCCATCACCCATCCCCTTAGAAAGTCATCAGTATCTACACCTATTTTCTATTTTTCATGAACACGCCTTACTTTTTTCCTGTGGCTGCAATAATAAATACTGTAATAAAATCTGTGAAAGGTTTTTTTTTCTCATAAATGATTTAATTTTCTTTAGTTAGATTCCTATGTCTAGTTGCTCTCTTTGTGGACTTTATACCTTCTCACATATTAGTAATTGGAAGATAAATGTGAGTGCACTTATGTGGGTCATGCAGTGGACTGTCACCGTGGCTGATGGCACATGAATAGAATCCAGCCTTTGTAACCATGGGTTGGATTAAGTGAATGTAAGAATATTGTTATTTTTCTGAAATCAGTTACTCCAGTAAAGGGTCACAGAAGACCAAACCCATTCTTATAGTATTATATTTACAGAAGGAGTAAATCCTGAGCAAGACTTGAATATGGAAATTCCACATGAATATTTGAAGCAATGGTCCTAAAGCCCTGGTGCAGAAGCTCTAACTACTACTCCACTGTGCTGCATTTCTACAGTGTAAAGGTACATCTTTTCATTTTTTTAACATTTTGAAATGTAGGAAGCAACAAAATATTACTGTCCGACTTCTAGTGCGTGCATGTTATCTGGAAAGTATAAGTCTAACTATACTCCAGTGACCTACAGTATGTTTATTTTCTTTGGAGAGCATTAATAAAACATGTAACTTTGAATAGTGATAAAGCAATTTCCTTGTAGAACTTGTAGGTGGAAGTAATTTGAATAAAGCAGGTCCAACCTGTTGTGTCCACAAATGGAATGTAATACATGCTGATGAAAATTTGTCATTATTTCTTTAAAAGTCTGCTAGTTGATGTCACAAGAGTTGGAGTGATTCATCATTAGAGTGTTTGTAACAGAATTAATCATTTCTGTTGCCGAGACCTCATTTGCAGATGGAGGAGTATAAATATTAATCCTTCCATCCATGCATCCATCTTCTAAACCTGCTTATCCAGGGCAGAGTTGCGGGGCAGCCGGAGCTTATGGTTATCCCCCTTGGTAGATAACATGGACAAATTTGGACAGCTAGTAAGTCAATGTCTGGAATGCACATTTTAGCTTTAATTGTAATAAGTAAGGCGACTTTGAAAAATCAGCAGTTAGAAGAAAAAAATGTAGGCTGTTAAAACTGAAGCAGCATATATAACAAACTTTTGGATAATAACACAAGCCCTGCAAAATTTGGTAATGACATTATATGGTAATGTAGATGAATTTCCTTTCTAACCTGATGGAAAAAATATTTTTGAAAAAACTTTGCTGATGACTTGGTACTGTATACACATTTGACTTAAAATACTGTAAACATTGAGCTCTTGCTCTATATTTTCCCTTTTTTGTTAGTTTTTGGTATTTTATATGTATGTCATTTTCCCTGTTGAGCATCTCTTAAACAATCATCAATACTGTTTATAAAGATGAACAAACACATCATTTCTTTCCAGTTTCTAACAAGGAATTTTAACCTAATGCTGCTTTGTATGTTTTATGTTTACAAAGTTATTCAAGAAACTAGTTAACATATTATTATGTTAATCGTTATCATTATTACTGTACTGAAAACTGTATTTAAAATGTGCGTGTGTGTGTGTGAATGAGGCTTGCAATGGACTGGCACCTTATCCAGGGTTATTTCCTGAGTGTTGTCTGAATTTCATTTGGCCCTCTGTCCCATACAATTGGATTAAGCAGGTTTAGAAATGTTAAGTTTTCATAAAACGGGGTCGGGGAGGGGTTTCTCTGGCTTTTACTTTATTATAATTACTAGTACACATGACCAATCTTGTCATTCTTCATACGTAGTCTTATTTTGTAAAGCACTGGCAAATGCTTCACAAACGCCTGGATTTCTGTGTAAGAGGAACGAATACACGATCTGTCCAGTAGAATTATGCACGGGACATGAAATAGTTTGTCCATTAGATGGCAGTAAAGCATCAAGTACAGTACCAGTAAAATGTATACTCGGTAGTCATCCTAAGCGTGTGCAAAACCAAGCGTTAGTATTAAATCTCATTTTCAGTTTCACAGTTTCTTTTGCTGGAGCATATTGTAAGCTATAGGAATGTATTCTAGAGTAACGATATTAAGAAAGTGCTAAAGAAGGAACGGAATTCGCTAAGTGTGCATTTGCAAAAACAATCCTTATGTAGGCTATATATTATTTTGCAACAGAGCAGGCTCGGTTCTGCCGGTACTGTAGTGCAAAGGGGTGCATGCACGAAGGCGGCCGAACATTGAGGGAGGCCGCCGTCAACAAAACGCAGGCTCGGCGCGGTGCTCGTCTTTTCCCGTCGAATGTCGGTAACTTGCTTCAAAGGCAAGTTACAACACGTGAATTGTGGCAGCTCAAGTACGCAGCACATCAATCAAAAGTTTTTTGTAGAGTAAATCGGAATTTTACTGATGAATTAATTAAACTTGTTGCCGATTCGTTAAATGCGTAAGTCAAGTTTTCTTCTACCTACGAAGAAATTTTATTTAATTTTTTTTTACATTACGGAAATTGCGAAAATTTTTAATTTTGAATACAGTGGTTTAGAAAACGAGTGAAGGTATTATAGGGTGAGGGGACGGCTGAAATTAAATGGCACAATGGCGGCTTCGCCTCAAGAACCGGGCCTGCAACAGAGCAAATATTTCAAACAAAAGCACCGAGAGCCTTTTTTAGCACTACAGACTCAAATCTATAGGAATCTTAATGTACTTTTCACAGACCTGTGTCAGTGTGTGCGTTTTTCAGAATACAGTATCCCAAAAATGTACCTCAACTGGTCCAATGGAAGTGTGTTGCTGGTGCAGCAGGGTTAAGAAATGTGACATACAGTATGACGCTAGCGCTACATTTTGAGGTTAAATTTAACACTGCATCGTTAAATCTGTATGACTAGTGAAGGGTCTGTGTGCATTTACAAAATAAAAAAGGTCTAGGTTATTCCCAAGCTGAAAAGAAAACAATGAAGGATATACTGTACAATGTTTGGGCGCTGTAGCATTCACTACGCAGTGCTGGATTAACCATATAAAACAAGTAAGCACGTGCTTAGGGCATCAAGGGTAAAGGGGGCACCACAAAAATTTTTCATTGCCGAATTTATCACATAAATTATTGAATTCATTAAATTTATAGCCATTTTCAAAATTTAATGAAAAATGAATAATGCCTCCTGTACCTCCCTATCCCGTCACAGTCAAATAACATTCTTTTTATTTCTGTATTTAACAGATCCCAAGAATTAAGAACTTTATATGTGCACCATAAGTTCAGTGCAACAGAAAATGTAAAAACAGGATTCAGTCATGCAGAACTTTTCCAAATGTAGACATTGCCTTTCATATATTTTTAACATTAATGGTCACAAACTGCTCAGCTGAGCGCTCATTTTCTCAGCTGAAATATATTAAAAATCCCCTCAGAACAACCATGCATCAAGGCAGGCTGGATGCCTTATCACTATTATGTATAGAAGCAGATGTGTTATGTAAGATTGATTATGAAGATCTAACTAATCAAACTAAGAGTTTGCAAGGAAAAAAAGTAGGAGAAAATGATTAAGATAAAAATAAAATGAAGCATGCAAAAATAAATATTATTTTCCTTATTAATAATAATAATACATTTTATTTATATAGCGCCTTTCCCATGCTCAAGGCACTTAGAGAATATAATAAAGAACGGCAGCGTATACAGTATATAGCATTGTACAAACCAGATAAATAAATAAAGAAGATTATGACAGTGAATTCTGAAAAAAAAAAAAGAAACGGACAACATAATTGATGGTCTAGCACACAAACGCACAGGTTACATTAGCATCTTGACAGAGAAGTAAACTGAGAGAAGGGTAATAAAGTCAAATAGAGCTAAAAGCCTTCCTGAACAGATGAGTTTTGAGTTGTTTTTTAAAAGAATTCATGGAGTCAGCTGACCTGATTAATTTTGGTAGGTCATTCCAGAGTCTGGGCGCTATACAGCTGAAGGCCCTGTCACCCATGGAGAGTAGATTAGTGAGGGGCACAACAAGGTTGCCAGAATCAGAGGACCTTAGTGGGCGGGCAGGCACATAGTGATGGAGAAGGTCACTGATGTAGTTTGGTGCAAGGTTATTTAAGGCTTTGTAAGTTATTAGTAGGATTTTATATTCGATTCTGTAGGACACAGGGAGCCAGTGAAGACGGAGCAGGATGGGTGTGATGTGCTCGCTGCTGCTGGTTCGAGTAAGGAGTCTTGCAGCTGAGTTTTGAATAATCTGGAGCTGTGATATAAGATTAGAAGGGGCACCTGCCAGTAGGGAATTACAATAATCGATGCGGGATGTGATAAAAGCATGGACAAATTTCTCAGCATTAGAAAAGGAGAGGAAGGAGCGAACACGGGATATGTTGCGGAGGTGAAAGTAAGAAAGTTTCTTAATGTGATTTATGTGGGCGGAATAAGAGAGGGAGGAATCAAAAATGACACCAAGATTTTTTACAGTAGAGGCAGGTCTGATGAGATCACTGCCAAGATAGACTGGGAAGGAGCTCATTTTATTAAGTTGCATTTTAGTTCCAATTTGCAGGAGTTCAGTTTTATTGCAATTTAATTTTAAAGAGTTCTGCTCCATCCAGGTTTTAATTTCACTAAGGCAGGTTGTGAGCTGAGAAAGCTCTGATGAAGTTCCACTTTTAACACTGAAATAGAGTTGAGTTTCATCTGCATAAAAATGATAACCCAGTCCATAGCTACAGATAATATGGCCAAGGGGAAGCATGTAAATACAGAAAAGCAGAGGACCGAGGACAGAGCCTTGAGGGACTCCTTGTGTGACTGGCGCTGAGCTGGATCTGCTCTTGCCAAGACTAACAAACTCTTGCTTATCAGTCAGATAGGACTTGAACCACTGGAGGGCAGTGCCAGAGATACCCAGCATGTTCTCCATTCTGGACAGTAGGATGTCATGTCTGACAGTGTCAAATGCTGCACTGAGGTCTAACAGAATTAATATGCTGGTTTGTCCAGAGTCTGCTGCCATAAGCAAATCATTGGTTACCCGTAGCAGAGCAGTTTCACAGCTGTGCCGCGCCCTGAAACGAGACTGAAAGGGTTCCATCAAATTATAAGAGGTTAGGTAATTGGTGAGTTGGGAAGCTACAACACGCTCAAGAACTTTTGACAGGAAAGGTATGTGGGAAATAGGCCAGAAATTGTTAAGATTGTCAGCATCAAGACCAGACTTTTTTAACATTGGGGTTACAGAAGCAATTTTAAAGTGAGCGGCACAGAGCCAGTGTCAAGGGATGAGTTTATTATTGTTGTAACAGTCGGGATTATGGCATGAAGGCAGGATTTAAGTAGTGTGGTGGGGATGGGGTCCAGTACACAAGTAGTCGGCCTCATCTTACAAAGCAGGTTATTAACAAACGCAGATGTGACTGGTGAGAACTTAGAGAAGGAGCTGGATGGAGTGGGAAAACAGGGAGAGATATAAACAGATGATGTATTTATGTTAGTTGAATTATTTAGATCATTAATTTTGTTACGGAAAAAGTGGAGGAATTCCTCACAGACTTCAGTAGAAGAGGTAGTTGGGCCAGATGCGGCCTTCTTACTATAAGTATGTTTTTGTTTAATTTTGAATTTTCGATAATAAAATAAAATTTTATTTTCTAGTTTGTTATTGTTTTAATATTTTGAATTACTAATGTAAAGGGGCACCAAAATTACTTAGTGCTTAGGGCATCTAAAGGTCTTAATCCGGCCCTGATTACGTGTGTGACTGTGAAAAGGAAAATGCAGGTTACATATACAAGAAAGTAAGGAGGAAACAAAAACGGGGAAGATAAAGATGTGAAAGGTAAGGGTAAGAGTGAGACGTTGCCGTTCATTCTTGACAGTACAGCTGTCCCCAAACACTGACTGCCTCTGTGAGCGAGGTGAGGAATTTTCAGAATCCTAACTGACATCTGCACCCAGCATGACGTTCCTCCACAATGACATCTATTCCTGTGGTCTCCAGCCTTTCTGGGCACACATTAAAATTATTTTGAAATAGCTTTTTGATATGTCTGAACAATATACATTTATTTGTTTGTTTGTTTCATTTATTTTTATTTACATATCTATTGATTTATTGGCCTGTGAGTCTGTACCCTTGTTTTTATGTCCCTGCTGGTGTATGCCTCAGAATTTCCCCTTGGGATGATACATCTTGCCTGAAGAAGGGGCCTGATTTGCCTCGAAAGCTTGCATATTGTAATCTTTTTAGTAAGCCAATAGAAGGTGTCATTTTGCTTGACTTTTCACCACATTCATAATGGCTAACACGGTACAGCACCCTAGTACCCTTGGGATTAATAAAATTTATCTAGTATAATCTAGTCAAGTCCATTTGAAATATCATTGTTACTTGGACTGATGTCATTTCCTAATCACAAAATCTCTGCAATATGTATTAATGTGATTAATGCATTTTATATAATATATAATACCCTGTTGCTTGGAAATCAGGCATAGTTTACCATTTAATTTTAGTTTGTATCTTGTCAGTCAGACTCTGCAGCATTCCAGTTATCACAGTTTCTTCTCATATGTAAACAATGGCTGACTTCCTTTTATGTATTTAATATTAACACCAGTTACTTCAAATGACTGAAATTCGTGTTGTGACACGTGAGTTGTTGTCTTGCACTCCAAAGACAAGGCTTAGTCTCAGTACTTTAGTAAAACCAGCTTTATTCAACTCGAAACAGGAACAGCAAGGTTATTTATTGTAGTGGGATCTACCATTCTACTATACAGACACAGCAAGCAGGCAGAGTTGGGGCCAAGTGTGGCCAAGTTATAATGTTCCCTGCATCACCCATCGGGCAACCAGTGCTTTGTGCGTGGCAGCGGTCAACTTTTAGTTGCTTCTTTGGCACTGCGAACCTGCGAGCCTTGGCGACGGACAAGTAACCATCAACAGACGTGGCAGTGTCGTTCCATTGGGGAAGGTCTCAAAAGAGACAATCGCACTTCTGCGTGTCACCCTGTTGGGGAAGGTCTAAAAAGGTCTCACAATGTATACAGTGGTAAGTGAATAGGGAGAACTTATTTCAACCTTGAATTCTGAGTAGAAAAAACCCACTTGTTGCAGCCTGTGGAACAGGGAGGAGCGGGATGTTGGTGATGCACCATCACAAACCATTTTCATTGGGCATTCCTTAGCCAGCTTTCCTGTTTAACACAATGTTTAATGGTAAGGATTATGCTGTAGCAAAGTCACTCAGTCTCAGAAAATGTGACAAGCAAATCTGACATATTTAATGTGTCACTTTTGTCATACTTAAAAATATATCCATCCACCCATTTTCTAAGCCTGCTGTATACTAGGGAAGCTCCAGACAAAGTGCCAGTCCATCTCAGTTTGAACACCCTGACACACACTTCAGCCAATCTAACATCGGCAATCCACATAACAGGCATGTCTTTGGACTGAGGGTGGAAACTGGAGCACCCAGAGGAAATGAAGGTGGACATGGGGAAAACGTGCAAACTGGGCGGAGTGGTGGCTCTGAGGCTAGAGATCTGCACTGGCAATCGGAAGGTTGCCGGTTCGAATCCCGTCAATGCCATTAGGGACTCTGCTCTGTTGGGCCCTTAAGCAAGGCCCTTAACCTGCAATTGCTGAGCGCTTTGAGTAGTGAGAAAAGCGCTATATAAATGCAAAAAATTATTATTATTATTACATACAGGGTAGACTTGGGATGTGAACCTGGCCTACCTTTTGCGAGACAGTGGGTTCAAACGTCAAGACACCTATAGTGTTTTCAAAGGCCTACTACCGCTAGCATTGTCGGAGCGTTAAATCCATTCCTCCATCTCCCACATCCCAGGGTCATTACAAATATAATAAGATTATAATGCTTTGCCTTGAAAGTAAGCAGTCCTGTAGTTTAATACAGTTGTCATCTTTAATTTATGAGAACACTTTAAGGTTCATTGCTTATAAAAAAAGTTTCCATAAAACACATCTTCCTCATAGTTGTGAGCATGTTTTCTTTCTTTATATAATTATGGTAAAAACATCATAACATTTTAATCATATTTTCAGGACTTGTATGTGAGAGGAAGTGTTATACAGGAATTAAATATTATATTAAATGTAATTAAACCATTTTAAGGTTTAAACTGATCCCCTGCTCTTTTAAGCAAGGGGTGAACAGCTTCTGTGTCACTGTTTTCTTCAGATGTTCGATCTGCAGCTGCTACATGTCTTAGCTGAAGCATCTGTTCATCATCTTCATTCTGCAATGCTTTCTCGTTGACTGATCCAAACCGTCGCCTTGGTGTAAGAACTACTTTATTTGACTTTGCTAATACTGGACTTGAATCATTGCGGCGAGTACTGTTTCTTCCTTGATTCACAAAATCTACAATAGGAGCCCTTCGTGTGTCTATGCGAACTTCATCCACAGTGTCCAGTGTGTATCTCTTGGGTTGATACAAAGCTCGTGGTTGTGGGTGGGGCTTTGCAGGAGGATAGTCAATTTCAGAGTCTTCTTCATCCGCTGAAAAGAAGGTAACAAAAAATGTAAAGGAGTGTAGGGAATGCTAGTAACTTACAAATTCTAAAACTTTTTTTTTCTTCCTAACTTTCAAACACGTTTTAATTAAATAAATCAAGGTGCAACTTACAATTGAACGTTTGCCTAATTCCAGCCTTCCCTAGACAGCTGCCTTAGAAAGATTAACAGTATTGTTAAAGATTGTTTTGTGTTAATATATACTGTATATAAACCTCATGTAATCATTCAGGATGGACAGTGTTATAAGGTAAATCTAGTTATTACTTATTATCTTAGCGATTGATTCTTGACAAATATTTATCATCAGTTTCTGACATGTGGTATAGTGGGAATCATATACAGTACAATACATTCTGTAATTGCATTTTTCTTCCTACTTTCTTTGTCACCAGTTTTCTTCTGCTTTCAGCTCTTTCAGGACCTTTATTTAAAGGGTAAGCACATCATCGTGTGCTCTAATGATTTCTTTTTGCCCCTTTGCAAATTTGGCGATCATAGTGTACCAATATATGGTCACTCAGACAATATAAATGAATCAATTAAAAGTATTGTACAAGTATTCTATTTTGAAAAAAAGCACTGAGAAAGAATAATAATAATACATTTTACTATAAAACACCTTTCCCATGTTCATGGCACTAAAGTAAATATCATTTTTCTTATTTTTTTGTCTGCCTCCATTATCTTCAGTAATTTATTGAAACTGATGAAGGTGCACAAACAAGGCTCCAACTAATTAGTCTCATTAGCACCTAGAATCTGCTGATCAGTAAGCAAGAGTACTATACCTGTGAATGAAACAAGCAAGATAAATGTTATAATTAACAGCAAAAGTACCTGACCAAACCAACAGAAAAACTGCAAAATCCTTTGAGTAAAGCAAACGCCTCAACAGCTAAAAGGACATGTTGCCTCTTCTTCACACTACGTCTTGAAGAAAAAAATCAATTCCTAGTCAAAGCAATTGGGCTTGCTCAGGCTTACCTGTCCTCCCTTGCTTATCCTTCTAGCAATGTTTTTTCTGAAGTTTTTTTGTATCTAAATATATAGATATACATTTAAGGAATTAAGCTCTAATAGGGCACAAAAGAGAATGAATATATTAGCATGAAGAGTCTAGAATAATTCTCTGCACAACCACATGGATCACACTGATTGAGCAGAATTTCTTAAGTGAAATCTCATACTTGAGAGCATGGGTGGAAATTAAGCCGAAAGCTAGGAAGCACTTCTTCAATCGGAGGGTTGTGGGAATTTTTAACAAAATACCATGTCATGGAGTTAAAGCAGAAACATATTGATTAGAAATTGAAGTGGTAAACAAAAGGCAAAATCTCTTTAATAGAAATTTTAAAGACGTCATGTATAAATGGTGTATATTCACAAAAATGTTGCATACGCCCATTTCCACGCTCACTTCTAGATGTATAAAAAGTAAATTTGGTGTAAAGCCACACACATTTTCCTGGCAGCTTCACGCCATGTATATGCACTTTTCTGCTCGGTTTTCCTAACTGGTGGCACCCAGCGTCAAAGCAGTGCTACTGTTTCTGTGTTGTTTCCCTTCTTTTTCATATAATAGTTAATACACTGAAATTAATTGCATATTGTTTACAAATTTAATTAATTTGTTTGTAATCATTCTGTAACAATATAATGGTGCACAGAATGGATAAACTATTCCAGCTACCATAGCTGCTTTATCATTGTTTGAAGACAATCGCAAATGGAATAATTAGAAGAAAGTGAGTATTTATAGATGATGATGACTGGCTACTAAGTCGATTTCGATTTCCAAGAGCTATCATCTTGGAGCTGTGTGCTGAATTGGCGCAGGCCTTACAAAGGCAGACTTTGAGGAATTGTGCCGTACCTGCCCTTTGCAAGTTCTGTCGACTCTCAGGGTTTTAGCCACAGGAGCTTTTCAACGTGAACTTGCTGACCAATCGGATATTTCACAAACATCACTGAGTCATGCCATGCCAACTGTTTAGGATGATATTATGTGCTTGTCATCCAGATATTTAAAATTTCCTTACACTGTGGTTGAACTGACAAACATTAAAGTGCAATTCGCCACAATGTCTGGTATTCCAAATGTAATCGGATTGGTCAACTGCACGCACATTGCTATTGCAACAGCGCAGGACAAGAATGAGCTGGCAGTGCGTCATCCATAGCTGGAAAGCATGTAAAAACTTCAACTCCGCACAGACACAGGTGCTTTTTCCACCTAGTGTGGCAAAAGGCAATCAGTTCTTATAAGGATAGCGAGTCATCTCAAAGAGCAATGTAAAGAGCAGAGAAGGTATCCATTGTGACGCTTGGTGCCAACTCTACACTATAAAGGCGCCTTCAGAGAATGAATTTGCTTGTGTAAATAGAAAGCATTTCCACGCTATTATTGTGCTGCTCTATAGTGCACAGAAAGTGTGTCGCATTGTGCAAGCATGTAGTGTGCTGTATAATGTGGCACACAAGCATGGCTTGCCCGTACCTAAAGAGATGCGGTATAATGACCCTGACCCACCAAATGATCAGCCAAATCGGACAGTGTTACAACTTTATTTGAATGTAATTAGCAGAATGTAAAAACAGGTAATCTGATGCAGCGTTTATTTTTTAATCAATTCATTTAATTTGTGGTCAATATCATATAGTACAGCCGTTATATTCCTTAGTTCATTGGCCACATCTCTTAAAGCATCCACTATTGCATTTTGTGACTCCAGAACAGCATCTGTCAGCACACAGCCAGATAGTTGCCCAGTGGTTTCCGAGGCAGAGGTGTGTGTACAGCCAGCACTCAAAGATGTGCTCTCCACAGCAGCACCATCACCACGTGGATTTGTGTCCTGCAGCATGGGGGTCAGCTTTTGTAATATTGTCTGAAATTTAATAAACAGACGGTGGGTTGCGACTCGCTTTTCACGTCACATTTGATATCTGACCACTTCTTTTTTATTTTGGGGACTGTGCAACTTTCTGAACTTGACCTTTTGAGTGTCTCCACCACAGTGTATCACTCAATCACTTTCATTTTGTTGTTTATACCACTGCTTAAGCCAACAAATAGTATGTTTTTCTTTGCCTCCGCATTGCATTCACTGAAATTCTTATTTTTTCTTCATGCTTTTGCTGTTTTAACAAAACACTGAACAAAAGAGGCTATTTATATTGATTTGCATATTCAAATGCAAAATTCTGGGAGGAGTCGTGGTGAGGCTGTAGATGCATGCATGTTTGTTAAATTTCGTGTTCATTGGGAATTACAAAGGGGAAGTACATGGAACTCACGTTTTAAAAAGGAGATTCTGGTCCACCATACGGCGTCTCAGGAGGGGGAAGCAGTGTAGTTTCAACACTGTTTATGGTGGGGAGGGTGCGCTGCTGACCTCGACTCAGGACGTTGTGGGTCGGTGGGGGGAATACTTCGAAGACCTCCTCAGTCCCACTAACATACCTTCCAATGAGGAAGCAGAGCCTGGGGACTCAGAGGTGGGCTCCCCCATCTCTGGGACTGAGGTCACCGAGGTGGTCAAAAAACTCCTTGGTGGCAGGGCCCCGGGGGTGGATGAGATACGGCCGGAGTTCCTCAAGGCTCTGAATGTTGTAGGGCTGTCTTGGATGATGCGTCTCTGCAACATTGCATGGACATCAGGGACAGTGCCTCTGGATTGGCAGACCGGGGTGGTGGTCCCCCTCTTTAAGAAAGTGGACCAGAGGGTGTGTTCCAACTACAGAGGGATCACACTCCTCAGCCTCCCTGGAAAAGTCTATTTGGGGGTCCTGGAGAGGAGGGTCCGTTGGATAGTCAAGCCTCGGATTCAGGAGGAACAGTGTGGTTTTCGTCCTGGTCGTGGAACAGTGGACCTGCTCTACACCCTTAGCAGAGTCCTGGAGGGTGCATGGGAGTTTGCCCAACCTACATGTGTTTTGTGGACTTGGAAAAGGCATTCGACCGTGTCCCTCGGGGAATCCTGTGGGGGGTACTCCGAGAGTATGGGGTACTGGACTCCCTGATAAGGGCTGTTCGGTCCCTGTACGATCAGTGCCAGAGCTTGGTCCGCATTGCCGGCAGTAAGTCGAACCCATTTCCAGTGAGAGTTGGACTCCGCCAGGGCTGCCCTTTGTCACCAATTCTGTTCATAACTTTTATGGACAGAATTTCAAGGCGCATCCAGGGCATTGAGGGGGTCCGGTTTGGTGGACTCAGGATTGGGTTACTACTTTTTGCAGATGATGTTGTCCTGTTTGCTTCATCAAGCCGTGATCTTCAGCTCTCTCTGGATTGGTTCGCATCCGAGTGTGAAGCGGCTGGGATGGGAATCAGCACCTCCAAATCCGAGACCATGGTCCTCAGCCGGAAAAGGGTGGAGTGCCCTCTCAGGGTTGGTAGCGAGATCCTGCCCCAAGTGGAGGAGTTCAAGTATCTTGGGATCTTGTTCACAAGTGAGGGAAGAATGGAGAGTGAGATCGACAGGCGGATCGGTGCGGCATCCACAGTAAGGTGGGCTCTGCATCGGTCTGTCGTGGTGAAAAAGGAGCTGAGCCGCAAGGCAAAGCTCTGAATTTACCAGTCGATCTACGTTCCTACCCTCACCTATGGTCATGAGCTATGGGTAGTGACCGAAAGAACGAGATCGCGAATACAAGCGGCTGAAATGAGTTTCCTCCGCAGGGTGTCTGGGCTCTCCCTTAAAGATAGGGTGAGAAGCTCAGTCATCCGGGAGGGGCTCAGAGTAGAGCCGCTGCTCCTCCGCATCGAGAGGAGTCAGATGAGGTGGCTCGGGCATCTGATCAGGATGCCTCCTGGACGCCTCCCTGGTGAGGTGTTCCGGGCACGTCTAACCGGGAGGAGGCTCAGGGGAAGACCCAGGACACGCTTGAGAGACTATGTCTCTCGGCTGGCCTGGGAACGCCTTGGGATTCCCCCGGAAGAGCTAGAAGAAGTGGCCGGGGAGAGGGAAGTCTGGGTATCTCTGCTCAAGCTGCTGCCCCTGCGACCCGACCTCGGATAAGCGGAAGAGAATGGATGGATGGATGGAAGTACATGGAACCTGATGCATGCATAGTTTTATGCATTTGGATTTTTTCATGTGCACGCACATTTCTAGTTTTGTCCGTACACCGTGTTTTAGTGTGAATTCTACAACATGGCATAATATATGAGGACCCTGATCTCTTTAAGCCTCTGCCCCAGAAAGTGCTTACAGTTCATCCATGCCACATCATTAGACTTGTTATGCTACCACAGTTTTTATGATGATGGACAATAACAGTGAGGCTGTAGATATTAATGATGTAGCAGATCAGTCAGAAAGGTGCAGTGACAGCAACCTGTCCCTGAACACTGCCCAGTGTAGTGATACATGTTAGGGTCTGTGGTAGTGCACATTCTGAAAATAAAAAAAGTGTGCTTAGGTTTCAGGAGGGTGTGCATGGTTGAGGAGTTGAGCAGCTGCAGAGTGTTTGGCACTCTGCAAGGCATAATTAAGATGCCATACATACATGAGCCTGAGGTGAACAAGGAAAGAATGAGAATAAAGAATTGAGGAAGTAAGGAGGAAGAAAAGAATGGATATCAAAATCGGTTGGGGCAAGTATGAAGAGAAAGCAGCAAAGGGGTCAGGAAAAACCCCATTGTGGAGCAGTGTGATGGGTGCTCTGGTGGTAGATCAGATTGCTCCTGCTGTACTGTAGACAGTAGCAGTGATCAGGACTTCAACAGATCCCACAGATGCCAAGATAAAAGGGTAGATGGAGCCAGGCTCAGTGCATCCTGGTGGATGATGGCTGGGAGTTGAGGAGGGTCTCCTAGGGATCTAGTAGATGACAAGGTGATAGGGAAGACAGAGTCAGGCCCCTCATATCTCAGTGGACGTTGAAGAGCCCAGGACTGAAGTCAGAGGAACAGGGCCTTTGTCCCACTGAGCATATCTGGGAGGTGGGTGAATGGGGCGAGATGACAGTGAGAGAGAGCAAGCACTGGACAGATGATTTGAAAAGACTGATTCTGGCTTGTTTTTATCTTTGATTTTAATGTATTATTTATTGTTATTTCTTTGAACTTTTATTTCCTCACTGGAACAATTGTTTTTATTGGGATTATTTATTTATCTATGAAAAAGAAATTGAACTGCACTTTTGTTGTTGGACATTTTGTAAATAAAAGCACTTTGCCCCATTCAGGTTGTTCTGTGTTCTCGTTCGCCCTAGTGTATCTTGGTTTCATGATTCTCAGTGTGCCAGCTGTGGGCAACCCAGCCATCACACCCAGACAAAATTATGTATTCTTGACTTCATGACAGAGAAATCCCAATCCTGGTCAGAGTTAATTGAGCATCACTGAAAACTTTTACTTGCTAGAGATTCTTTCAGTTAAATATTGTCATCGATAAATTGCAAAATCAGTCATACAGGTAAATATTTTAGCTTTATTGAAGTCTTTGTTTTCCTTCCATTTCCCATGCATTTTTAACAGTGTTGCTAAACTCTACTTGTTTGTTTCCTTCATTATATTAGAGACTCAATGTGTACAACAGCCATTCAGGGTTATACCAACAGTTCTTAATTTAATGGCTCAGTAATGAAGAACATTGTTGAGGGTACATTTGATCATTTTTGATGTTCTTAACACTACAAGGATGTCTACATTGATGTTAAAAGTAAGTACACCTATGTTTCTTCTATAGTGTTACATTTCAAGACATGACTAACGCTCATCTGGTCTTCAGCATGTCATTCAGTCATTTAAATTTAATGACAAACAGTACATAACAAATTTTACTGTGTCATTTTTTCAGCAAAAAGTAAATCAACATGTAGAAGCATGTCTAGACAATTTAAGAACTCCCTTACTGCCTCCAAATCAGTTCATAAGGTATTTAAATACAGGTGCTGTTAATCAAGTGCACTCAGAATGTGCTGCCCCCTCAAAATCAAAGGAAAACCTTTGGCAGTTTGGTTCGGAGTAGTCAGGTCAATTACAAGGTGTACATTCACATTGGGGAAGTGATTAAGACCATTTCCCAACAATCTGAATTTCATTTTGCGGTAAGAAAGATTATATACACATGAAGAACATTCAAGACAGTTGCTAGTTTCTTTCTTCAGAAGTGGACATACCAGCAAGCCCACCCAAAGATCTAACTGTATAATTCTCAAAGAAATCAGAGATAACTGAAGCTTCTTCCAGGGATCTGTAGATCTCTTTCAACATGGTGAATGTTACAGTCCATTACTCCACTATCAGAAAAAGACTAAACAATTGTGGATTATTGAGACCACCACGAATTCCTCTCTATACCAGAGTATTCTAAAAGAAAATGTGAGTACATCTGCCCAACAGCTTTAGCTTAGCCAAAACAGAATCATAGTCCTGTTTCACAATCCAAAGCAGACCCACCTCTTTGTTGCAAATGTAGTGACAAAGCAGAGTCTGTTATGTTCTGTTTTTCGTCTGAGGTAAGATTCACAAGTATGTGAAAGCATAATTTGAAGCAGAATGTATTAACGTTTTTATGTCACAGTAAGCACATGTGCACTACATGCATGTAAAGATACAGTCTGATTGAAAACTTTGAAAAATTATTTCTTTGCATGACATAGTGCTCACTGCGACTTTGGCTTTCATCTTGACAGTGTTATTCTCTTTAACCTATTTTCTATAAGTACTGTATATTAAAGTATTTCCTGATAAATGCTATTCTTGAAGACTTCTATGAAAAAGATTATTGATGACGGTTGTAATAGAAATAATTACAATGCCACATCAAAAACTCAGTGAATTTCCATAGCCAGAGATCAAAACACATTTTTCTAAGCTATCCAAGTCAAACTGCATCTTTAAACACAATTAAATTTCTCAGTACCACTACAAAAACACATGTATTACCTGAGGAATTGATTTTTCTCTGTTTCAGTTTTTTCTGAAGACTTTGGTCCGTAGGAAGTGAAAGGTATCTCTGAGACTTCGTTGGCTTCTGAGAAGAGAGAGATTGATAATGTAAAATTCACCATAGGCAGTCAGAGAGATAAAGGCAGATGAAATACAATTTAATACAGATTCAGACAGAGTAGTTCCAGGTTTTTCACTGCAATCAATTGCTTAAATCATGGTTCAATCAATACATTAGAATGAAGACGAATAGAATTGAAATGATATACATTCTTGGATAGAGGAAAAGGTAGGAAAACATGATGATGATGAGGCTGTTCTAAACCCTCACTCCAAACATTAAGTGAAAATATTGCAGAAGAGACTGTGAATCAGGTGGTACTATTATTGTTTATAA
The DNA here is from genome assembly GCF_900747795.2 of Erpetoichthys calabaricus. NCBI lineage: Eukaryota > Metazoa > Chordata > Cladistia > Polypteriformes > Polypteridae > Erpetoichthys > Erpetoichthys calabaricus. The sequence goes on along the minus strand of NC_041397.2, from coordinate 253,776,094 downwards.
ATAACATGAAATCAAGGGGAAGCTTGCTCCATCTTAAACGTAGGTGTGTTTAATGAATTTAGACAATTTGAAATTTGCTTCCCGGGTCCTCCCTACGTGGAGTTTGCATGTTCTTCCTGTGTCTGTGTGGGTTTCGTCCCACAGTCCAAAGACATGCAAGTTAGGTTCATTGGCGATTCTAAATTGTCCTAAGTGTGTGTGTGTGTGTGTGTGTGTGTGCACCCTGCGGCGGGCTGGTGCCCTGCCTGGGGTTTGTTTCCTGCCTTGGGCCCTGTGTTGGCTGGGATTGGCTCCAGCAGACCCCCATGACCCTGTAGTTAGGATATAGCAGGTTGGATAATGGATGGATGGATAGATAAAATTTGATCGATTGTTCAAAGATAGGTTCCCCTTTTTGGAATCTTCCTTTAAAAAGTTATGCCAATCCCAAATTTTTACTGTACCATTTACCTAATCTTGGCTATACTGAACTAGTATATGCAGAGAAAAACCAACACAGACCTGCAGAGAACATGTTGTGACAGAGATTGGGCGCTCTCGCTCCCTTGAATCCATAGACAACACGTCAGACACCAGATAAAAGTCCAAATATTGACTTTATTGTAATAAATATGTGCACAAAGCACCTTCCTCTCCACAATACTCATACAATAACAATACACTAATCACAACACTCCACCACTCCCAGACGCGTTGCCACCCTTCTACCCCGCTCAGCTCAACTCTGGGATCTCCCACAGTCCATTATATAGTCCGTGACCCGGAAGTGTTTTGCTCTCTCTGTCCATGTGACTAGGAACACTTCCGGGTCAGATAAAAACCCTTCTTCTTCATGCTGGAAGTACATCATTCCTCCTGTCGCTGTGACTAAGACGTACTTCCTGGTTATAGGGCACGTAAGAGTCTCTGGGCCTCCCTGCAGCATCCTCTAGCGGCCCGCATGGTATCCAGCAGGGCTCTGGATAAAAACTCCTTTGTCCAGGATTCCCTGCTGGCCTTCGGGGCACCTCCATGCTGCAGGGAGAGCTCCACCAGGCGGCCTGGGGGTATTGGCCGGGATGAACGGCTGGCCATATATCACAATGTACATTCTGCACACACAACAACATGGGATCATACTCGAATACAAGATTCTGGATCCATGAGGCATGAGCACTAACCACTATCCTGCTATGCATAATAATAACAAAACTAATACAAGACAATGTGCTAAACAAACAACTTAACATTCTCAGACCAATTTAATCCAATTCAGGCTCACAGGGATCAAAAGCTTATCCTGGCAGCACTGGAAAGGGCACCAGGCCATGAAAGTACCCACTCAAAAAACATAGAATCCCAAATAGCAAACACTTATTTTTCTGGGACAAAAACCCCCACATTGACAAGGAGAGAATTTTGGGCGTATGCGGCAGCAGTGCTTACCCCTGAACCATATTTTCAGGGTAAAAATAAAAAAGAGTAAAACCAGACCAATATGGAGATATGCGAAACGATACTTGCAATTGTGGTTTTCAAATAAGTAATTCTTAAATGTCTTCATTTATTGAGGTTTTCTATTAATCCAGCTTCTAGGGTAATTTAGCGCCTAAGTCAATTATGGTGAAATCAGGCACAATTACAAAGTATTTATCTTAGATTAGGTACCAGTTCTTCAAAAGGCCCAATCACTCACATCGGGCTACGTTATTCCCCAGTTAATCAAACATACATTGGGAGAATGTTCAAACACCACAATGGCAGATTCTTGAAACTGTGAGCCAGTATCACTAACCATTACACCAGCATAATTGTAACATAAACCAAAATGTGATCTTACAATGTAGGACCCTTTTTCAAACTTGTATACTAGTATATAGTTTTTGTGATCGCTTTCTTTGAGCAATGAAAGAGTTTTTTTGTGTATTTCTAATAACTAGTATTATATCTGATGATCTGTTTAAGCTCTCTGAACTGTTCCCATTGCTGAGCACTATGTAGAAAAAAGTGGAATATAATTTAATTGAGTAATTCATTGACAATGAATGAGTTTTCACAGCAGAGATGCTGCATGTCACTCACATTGGTATTTAGATTTTGACATGTACTTCTTCCAGGAAAGCCGTTAAACAGACTATGGTCAGTATAAAATGAAACAGTTGTCAGTAGATGATTGTACAGTATATGCTATATCTGTGCAGCTTGTTAAATGTTCTTTATACTTACAGGCTTTTGAGCCAACATTGTGCCACTCCTCCTCAAGCTCCTTCTGATGCTTGCATGTCTGCGGATAAGGATCTCTTGTGCCCGATTTTCTTCTGGCAAAGAATGTCGAGTGTAAGACAATGTCTGAAAAAATATCAGTTATGTTTTTATTATAAAAAATCAGCACCTCCTATTATTTAGCAATAGTAAGTACACAAGCCCACAGAGTGCCACTTTGTGGCCAACTTGACCAGAGACCAATTTTAAGGCATCTCTTAACAAAAAATATTCTAAAGAAATGCAAATATTGTAGCAAACAGAACCAGATACAAATAACAACTATTGAAAAGCAAACAAAAAACTCCTACATGTCATTTTAGGTACAAACTAAATTACAGTCTACTAAATAATATATTCTTTCATAGTGATGCTCATCTCCATTCCTTTCTTCAAATAACATTGTATCAGTCTGGTCACAATACTGTTTCATTGCAGAAGCATTATCTTCAGCCTTTACCCAAGGCAAGGCAACTTGCAACATCAAGACATCTTTCAGTTATTTACAGAAGTGTTTACAATTGGGGCACAGGCAGTTTATATGACTTGCCTGAATTACACAGTGAGAGAGAGAAGAGTACTAAACCATTATCGTTGTGGTTTAGTCTGAGTTACTATATCACACTACCTTAAATTTCACAAAATTGCTTATCAGGCCAGCACATCATCATATTCCACATGGCCACAGCACATATGCAAAATCTCGGTGAACTGAGGAGTGCAGCGGACACATTGAGGCAAACCATCAGTCCTTGGCACAGCACAGCTGCATACCGCATTATGCCCCTCCTCCCATATTTGTATATTAGAAGTTTCACAAATATACTGTATGAGTCTAACAAGCTTGTCTGGTTAGATGATAGCTGAGTTCTTCCTGATAAGTTTTAAAATCTTTCAAGGTTTCTGCTTCATTTACTGTATGTAACTCTATACTTCTGTCAGATTCACATAACTCTTAGTATGAAGAAATGCCTCCTGGAGTCTGATGTTTTTCACATTACCTACCCTCTGCCGTATCTTGTACATATTTTTAGACAGTATGTCTTGCATGTTGCGTACTTCTTCAGGCAAAAATTTTCTTGGTTTAGAGGGCTTTTTTTCCAAGCTGATATTAAAAAAGAAAAGTGAAACAAATATAATTATTAAGAAAATACTCTGCATAATCTAAAACCAAATTTTTCAAAATGATATGTTTGATTTTCTTAGGGCAAAATGGTGGCAATTCTATACTTCTTAACTGAAATAGACGAAAAATGGTAGAACATTTCCTTGGCTATCTTGCGGGTGTTAAAACAATTTTGCATGTTGTTAATGTTTGCACTCTATATGACCACAAATGTATTCGACCAGTCTTTGGTTGAATGCTTTTAGTGAAACTTCATCCAGCACTAAGTTACACAAATTATATCTTTGAGAGTCTATGCAGTCCCTTCAGAAACAACTGTATTATTCAATGTGTGTCTTCAAATCATAGAGTGAACTACAAAGTGAGCAGAGTTATTACTATTGTCGAAAATACTCTGACAGACATCTCAAAGAGAGACTTTTTAAGTCAAGGCTCACAGAAACTTGTGTGGGCAACAAGGAATTGCACTATGTACATCCTGGTGCCCTTTAAAATGATCCATAACTATAACAATTGTATTTAACTACTGTGCTTTGCAAGCAATTCGACCTACAAATCAAACACAATACACACAGACAGTATACAGTATATATTTTTGTTTAAGGGGCATCCAAGTGGTAGTTTAGAAGCAGTTATGTAGTAAAAACAAATGAGGAGCAATAAGCTGAATAAGATTAAAGTAAAGTCAGCAAAAGGAAAGACTCGGCAGAAATGAGAAAAGAAAACTTGAGCTGACTAGAAATGAGAAATGACTCTATCTTTGAAGAATGAGTAACGGCCAAGGTTGAATTTCAGCATTGTTACAATTGAATAACAAGATGTTGTCAAAGAAAGAACATGTGATTATGTGCATATTATTTCCCGTGAAAAGTCTTGCATGTCATCTTCAGTTGGATCTAGTTTCTTTAAGTGTAATGCAAGAGCACCTAAAAGTCATCATTTTGCAAGACGTTAGAGATCTATTCAAATGTAACTTTATAGCAACACAATGGAAAGCTTTACATATGATATTATCAAGTCTCCATGTCTCATAATTCATTATCCTGGAGAATTAATATTGTAAAAATAGGTTCATAGGGTCAGTATCATCACTTTCCTCTAAAAATCTTTAAACCTTTTCAGTACATCCCACTATATATCAAATAATTGTTCATTAAAAAATGGAAGAAATTATAATATCACTCCTTTGGATTACAAAGAGGTCACAGATTCCTTAGCTATCTAAGGCAGAGAATACTTCGGGCTAGCAACATTCAATTCTAGTATTTAGCTATTGTGGACGGTGGCCCGGACACAGACAGGCAGACACCGATGGTTTAGCCAACACACGTTTATTATACATATTTACAACAATAAAGTGCACACTCATCCCCAAAACTCCCCCAAAGTCCAGGCCTCACAATGCCTTTGCCTCTTCAGGTCCGCCTCCACTCCTCTCCACCTAGACTTTGTCCTTCTTCCACCCGACTCCAGCCATCAAATGGAGGGAGGCGGCCCCTTTTATACACACCCGGATGTGCTCTAGGTGCCTCCCGATTAGCTTCCGCCAGCACTCCCCAGTGTGGCGGAAGTACCGGCTGTGTACCTGGAAGCACTCTGGGTGTCCCTGGTCCTCTTCCCTCCAGCACTTCCGGGTGTGGCAAAAGTGCTGAGGGCCAGGGCACCCCCTGGTGGTGACCACTGGCCCCTATAGGGTTGAGCTTCTAATCTCAGTTCCCGTGGTCCCCAAAGCCACCAGGGTGGTCGCCCCCTCGTGGTCTGGAGGAGGGGTAAGCCCTCCTCCGGTCCTTCTGGGTGTCCCGGCTGGGTACCACCCCCAGCCACTTGCCACACTATTAATTATATATTGTACCTTATTATGAGACTGTGGAAGGAATCAAACAGAAATTAACTTTTACCCACTACACACTTTAGAGACTAATTCCTTCCTTAACTCTGCATATCGTTTATCATTTTTTACTGCAAACTGGTTCTAAAATTTAAGTGACTCTGTATACACTTAGATTATGATACCAGTGAAGGAGATGCTTTATGGCTATTCTCAATTCCCAGCATCCCAAAACTACGCAGTATATAAGATGATATACTGTTGCTATTGGGACCTTTACAGATTTTTATATATTTGAATCCTTTGAACAACTATGCATAAGATATAAATATTTCTTTTATTACATCCAAGTTATAGTGGCTGCTAAAAGAAACCTGACGAGCTTCCATAACCTTTCCTCACCATCTACTGTAGAAATTATACTTTTTAGCTGTGATAAGATACAGTTAGCATCTCCAAACTATACCAGTATTTCCTGCTTGCTAAACAATCTATTGTGACAACTTTCTCTCTAGTGCTAGCATGCCTTACTATTCAGCTCAGCTAGAATTCTAACCACCTACCGTAATAAAATGGAAAAGGGGCTGCATGTTTTACTTTAAATTAAGAAAAAGAAAGTTCATTTAATGAACAACAGCTCAGATTTTCAGTTGAGTCTAGCAAATATATATTATTATTGCTCTCAGTTAATTAGGACATGCTACTGTTTCTTATTTATTTGCATTTTGCTTGTTGTAATGCAAAAGTCAATAACTAACAAAAAAGAAAATTAAAATGAGCGAGGGTTTGGTTGACAACACTGACAAATGTGCATTGGCTGTTTATTGCCTAGTATATGTCAGGTGCGTGATCAGAGATTGAAGATCTGCTCAGAATGATTACACCTCTGTGAGTGGTAAGCAGTCCAAAAATACAGAGCAACTTCAGCTACCAAATAGCAAAGGACTATGAATTTTTAGCTCTTTCAATACAGATGAAAGCTCATAGTTACACTGGAGGTCAGCACAATCAGAAGACACTGGTGCTTTGTAGGCATCACTTAAACCCCAACACAACATATAGCTGACTGCTCCTTGCTAGAGCACAACAGTTTTAGAGATGAGAAGGAGTTTGATTATTTATCATTTATCTTGTATATGGCAGGTCAGAAAAATAGACGAGTTGTTCCACTTTGAAGTAAGAGAAGTTTGTTGCCTAGCTGTGACAATATGGAGCATTTTTGCGTATCATAATTGTTGTTGCTGTTAGAATAGGCTCTAACATCAGCAACTCTGGGTTGGATTAATCTACAGATGGATGCATTGCATGAATTACTGTTAACTTCTTTGATGGTTTTCTCCCTAATATGTATGGTAATCTACATGCTTTAACAGAGAACAAAAAGGTGAGGCTTTGGATCAGTTATAAACGATATAGAAAGTTGCTTCTGATGGGCACCACAACGCATGCCGGATTCTTTTTCTTCTTACTTAACTTAAACTGATGTTGTTAATCTCTTTTCTCCATTAAAAAATATAGCCATTTTATTTGTGCCTTTTGGTTCAATTTTTTGCACAATATACATTCAATAGCTAAACAGGGAAACAACTTACTGTAGTGATGTAAGAGAAGGTGCAGCGCTAATTTCACCTGCGGTTTCAAGTAGCTCAAGAGCATTTTGCAGTTCAAGCTTTTTATAAAGAGAAACAATACTGGATTGAGGCTTGTTCTCCTTGATTAAAATCCGTCGTAAAAATTTGTCATTGAATTTTTTGAACCTAAACAAGAAAACATGTTTTGAGCAAAATTATTTCATGTGCAATATCAGTATAATCAACTGTTGAATAATTTAGACAAAAATTAAAGGTAATAGCATTTTATACTATACAAGATAAACCAAAAATGTTAATGTAAAATATGTGATTACTACTGCATTTGAATCAATATCATTTTATAATCCAAGCTAGAATACTATTTTAGAGTTGAGGTAAACTGGGCATTCCTTTTCAGTGTCTTTTGCAAAATATATATGAGACATGGACCACTATAAGGGGACCCAGGATATTCTGGTGAAATTATAATATTTCAGTGATTATCTGGGAATTCTCCAGCAGGTCCTAGAAACCTTTTAGGAATTTAGAGGTCTAGTCACTCTTGTTTAGTCTGTCATCCTCTTCAGGACAAACCATAGAAAATACGAGATGAGATCAGAATATAGGCACTGTAGAAATTAAACTGATATTCCTTTGCATTGGGGTTATTAATACTTTAGTTTTTATTATCACTTACATAAATTAAAACTTGAGGTGATTTAAAACACACAATAATATGTCTCCTAATGATTCTATTCACCTGATTTCTCCAAAATAATATCAGGTCACATTTTGAAAGACTCTAAAGTCCTACTTTCTGCCACAATACTTGGTCATTTATTCCATGTGTCTTTCTAACACTTATGCGATATTTACCCCTAACAAGTTTCCACCGGTGTTATTGAATTTATTTTAAACTATCAGCTTGGATCAATTGTACTAATTCTTGTCTTCGTTTTAAAAACTTCCATCATGTCACATTTTAATCTTTGTAGCTTTTTTGTAATGAACTACAAGCTGCTTCATTAGCAATCAGGTCATTAATGCATGATCAGAGTGTCTCCAAAGTTTTTTCTTCATGTATACCATATAAAAGGGCACTTCAGGAGATGAACTAACACATAAGTAATAGGCTTCAATTGTGTCAATATGTGGTGGCTTTACAGGTTCAAGAAGCTGATTTCAGCTTTCCTGCTGCTGTTTGTATTGAGTTTGCATGTTCTCCTAATATCATCACAGGTTTCCTCATGGGCGGCACGGTGGCGCAGTGGGTAGCGCTGCTGCCTCGCAGTTGGGAGACCTGGGGACCTGGGTTCGCTTCCCAGGTCCTCCCTGCGTGGAGTTTGCATGTTCTCCCCGTGTCTGCGTGGGTTTCCTCCAGGTGCTCCAGTTTCCTCCCACAGTCCAAAGACATGCTGGTTAAGTGGATTGACGATTCTAAATAGTGTGTGCTTGGTGTGTGGGTGTGTTTGTGTGTGTCCTGCGGTGGGTTGGCACCCTGCCCGAGATTGATTCCTGCCTTGTGCCCTGTGTTGGCTGGGATTGGCTCCAGCAGACCCCCATGACCCCATGTTCGGATTCAGCGGGTTGGAAAATGGATGGATGGATGGATGGATGGTTTCCTCATGGCAGTCCACATTTCTCCCACTTCCTGTGTTAGGATAATATACAACTATACATTTCCTAAAGTAAGCAATATACAGTAAGCATGTTTACTTGTCTTTCCAGTAGTAATGGCTCCATTGTCCACACAGATCTTCAATACCTGCTACTGCATGTTCCATGAGCTATATTAAACAAAAACAAAAAATAAAACAGCAAGTGAGACTTAAACTATTTTAAAATAATATTTTTACATGCATCATCTCCTAAAAGAAGAGAAAATATTTGTTTCATTCTATCAGACAGTTTATGTGAGTTCAAATAAACCTCCTTCTTCTTCTTCTTCTTTCGTCTACTCCTGTTAGGGGTTGCCACAGCGGGTCATCTTCTTCCATATCTTTCTGTCCTCTGTATCTTGCTCTGTCACACCCATCACCTGCATGTCCTCTCTCACCACATCCATAAACCTTCTCTTAGGCCTTCCTCTTTTCCTGTTCCCTGGCAGCTCTATCCTTAGCATCCTGCTTCCAATATACCCAGCATCTCTCCACTGCATATGTCCAAACCAATGCAATCTCGCCTCTCTGACTTTGTCTCCAAACCTTCCTACCTGAGCTGACCCTCTAATGCACTCATTTCTAATCCTATCCATCCTCGTCACACCCAATGCAAATCTTAGCATCTTTAACTCTGCTACCTCTAGCTCTGTCTCCTGCTTTCTGGTCAGTGCCACCGTCTCCAACCCATATAACATAGCTGGTCTCACTACCGTCCTGTAGACCTTCCCTTCCACTCTTGCTGATACCCGTCTGTCACAAATTACTCCTGACACTCTTCTCTACCCATTCCACCCTGCCTGCACTCTCTTTTTCACCTCTCTTCCACAATCCCCATTACTCTGTACTGTTGATCCCAAGTATTTAAACTCATCCACCTTCACCAACTCTACTCCCTGCATCCTCACCATTCTACTGACCTCCCTCTCATTTACACACATGCATTCTCTTAAAAAATGTGAGCTCAAATAAACCATCACAGATGTTAAAAACAGTAAAAACTATGCACAGGTGTTCTGAGATTGAAATAAACTTATATTTCCCCTTCTATAGGATATCACTTCCTCTGTGGGTGTTTCCGGTAAGCAGAGATTAACCATATTCAGGCCTGGTACTTTCTTCTCACTCCCTATCTCTCCTTCTCATTTTGACAAAGTAAAAAGTAACAAAAACAGAACGCATTATTGACCTTGAAAAGCATCTTTCCGAACACATGGTGTATAGAACACAGGGGTCACACACTATAGACAAGATAACTTTTAAAAATTTTGTATGCAAGGGTAGGTTTTTGCTGTTTAGTAACTGAAGTGTTTGGTGTGTTCCTGTGACAGGATATAGATGTTGTGTTTGAGAGGAAGGAAGAGAAGAAAGGAATAAAATAAAGTGGTGGGCTTGTTTCAGGTTTGAGTATTATAATGATGTCTCGTGTGTGTCTTTAACCTGCCATGAATCTGTTAGCCCAGGCTGAACTAACCAATCAATTTTACGTACCCAAAATACTGTAGCCTACTTTATTTACAGAATTCAATCACAATTTTATGTTACACTGCTCTATTAGATACCACTTGCTTGGCCACTTGAAATTCAAAACCTTTACTGGGGGTCTTTCATACCTCCAGACCACTATCTCATGATAAGTGCCAGCTCTAAGTAACGATATTCACTCTTTTGATAATTCCCTTTTTGAGAGACATAACACCTGCTATACACCACCTCTTGTTTTGGCCTAACAACGGAAAGAAATACCTCTTCATTACAATCAGATTTTTTTTAAGTGGCTGAAAACCCACCTTCTGATATTTCATTCAACTGTTAAGTCCTGAAATCTGTAAGCTTTCAGTGAAGATTGATGTGATTGGCTCCTTTTTTCCTTTCTCTTTTTGTCAAACATATAGCATGTCAATGATGTCTTTACTAAACCTCGCTTTTAATTGTAGGGCTCAACCCAATTCCATTAAATTGGACAAAGGCCAGATGGAGCACCAGTCCATTAAAGCACACACACACATGCTTTCACTCTCACTTGTTCATACCAGTCAACCTAACATGCAAGATATTGTGGAAAAGAACAACCTGTTCTTATTACTTCTAATCATTGTTTAGAATAGATATAACAATAGTACTTCAAAATTTAAGGTATTATTTTACTCATGATTTTCTATAATTTGTGAAAGACTATATATTATTATCAGTATTCCTTTACTGTAAGAAATTATTTGAGGATAGTACTTATTTCTTAGCATACGTGTTCACACACTTACTATTTCTAATTCACTTTTAATTTAATCTTCTACTAAATAAATCTCGTATAAAGATGTGTTTATTGGGATTAAATGATTCCTTTAAGGTTCAGAAAAAAAAGGAAAATAGAAATAAGAAATGCACTAACCCGAGTATGAATTTCCACATTTATATTCATCTCCTTTTTATTTGTCCTTCTTATATTCAAGTACTTCACCAATGGACGAAATGTTATTCCCTGAATATAAAAGACATATATTTCTAGATACATTTAATATACATATAAAGTGTATTACTAAACAGAATGCCCACACTGAAGTAACTTTATATTGATATTTTTCATCCACCGTGTTTACTTCACGTGACAATTAATATAATGTTTTGGTTTGGGATTTATTGTGAACAGCATAATCAAAAGTATTCCTAATCATTAAGTAGCACAAGAAACATTTCTGATGATTTAAATTAAAACTTTATAACATAATATTCTCAAAGCCATTTAATCCAATTCAGCGTTGCAGGAGACTAGAATTTATACCAGCAGCATCCAGTACTGGGCAGGAACCAATCTGTTCAGATTTATTTGTCTAATCTAGAATTGAAAATAAGCTTAACGCGCCTTTATTTGGCATTGGCAATGAATCCTTTTCTGTCTCTACGCTGTCAGATACAAAGCAAAGTTGCAACGTGCTGCAACCTATTCTGACAGCATCAGAAACAAGACAAAGGACCAGCCTATGATGCCATGGCAGCTCCTCTCAGTTGTCACTCATACACACCCAACCATGCGTCTGTTTAGCCAATCTGGAAAGGCCAATTAATCTAATATACACACTATAAGACGAAAGATGGTGTATCAAAAGAAATTTTGTGTGCGGCTCAAAGAGAAAATGCAAACTGCACTCAGAAACTAAATTAAACTAATACCCCTGGAGTGTGAGGCAGCAGCACTGCTAACCACTGTGCCAAAATGGCAGGTATAAAACAGTCAAGCTTATTTTATAAAAGGACAATTCATTGGTGAATGCTGCACAAAGAAGTGGTGCAGTGGTTTGCCCTCTTGCATTACAGCTCCAGAGTGATGGATCGAAATCTTGGTATCATCTCTATATTGTTTGATAGTCTTCCCATTTGCATTTACATTCCAGAGATATTCAGGTTCGGTTCATTGCTAAGTCTAAGTTGGCCCTAAACAGGTGAATATACCCTCCACTGAACTTACACCCTGTCTAAGGTTGATTCCTGCCTTATGCCTGTTGTTCTGGTATATATTCCCACTCTCTTGACTTCGAATTTGATGAAGTGGGTTAAAAATAATGAATGTCATTCAAAACCATATTACATTTTGGCATATACTGTTATATATGCTGTCAACCCATTTGACCACTTAACTTACAAGTATCATTCAAAAAATCCCTTTTATAAAATGTGAATTTCATTTTTTTTCTGAGCAGTGCATGATACCTGCATGAAGACTGTAAATATTATGACAGCAGTGCTGGCAGTTACAAGGAGCGTCCTTCGATTGAAATTCTGTGGCAACAAAAATACGAGGGAAAAACAAATGGCTCCACGTAATCCTCCATATGCAAGACTAAACTGGTCTTTAAGATTGAATGGAATTGTACGAAACTGGTTAATGATCTGTGTCAGGACAAGTATCCCTGTAAAATAAAGAAATAAAAATGAATTTTATTGAAGCTAGAAAGTTGAATAAAGGGAAACAGTGTTATGTAACAAGACACACTACAATTCATGACATTTCTAAATAGGCCCCTCTTTCTTTAACAGAACCTTTTGTGACTTTTTGTGAATTAGAACTCTCATTACATTTAATACCTAATTTTTGAAAGCATTCCAAAGACATGAAGGTTAGGATTACTGATTGGTCTAAATTAGTTCTGTGTAGCTATCTACATTAAATGTGGCCTTCAATGGACTGGCCCCTTGTCCACTGTAGGACAAAGTGGGCATTGCCCATTCTGCTAGGTTTTAGTGGCACACCAGGCCTGTTAAGACAGCAAATTTAAAAGGGATGTAGACATCCAGCTACACCAAACCTCCACGTACATTTCAAAGTAAGGTACTGAAGCCTTTGTAGCAGGATCAGCCTATACTTCATCTGAACACAAAGGTGTAAATCGGACTTGAACTGACATCTTTGCAGAGGCCTCTTTGTTGAAACTGTTTCAGGCTCAAAGGGTTGAAGTAGAGACCCAAGAACAAAGAGCTACAATTCAGCGAATGAGAATTCTGATAGATAACATAACACACCACTGAGAAGGCACTGACTTCATAACTAAAAATGACTTCTAAATTCTCGTGCCAGAAAAAGCTTTTCCCAGTAAGTTGCAGAAAACACAACAGATAGCGAGTTGAGAAAAAGCACAGCACAGCATGGACAAAGGACCACGTCACAAAGAGAAAGAGTGAATTCCAACACAAGAAGGATCTTCCGGTTGAACCCAGAACAACAATAAAAGCATTTTTGGAAGCATTATTATAAGGGCAGAAGTTAACCTCTGCATTCTCCTTTCTACTGCAAATCAATACTATTCATCTTTCAACTTTACTTTTTCCTCAAGACCATATTTTCATTGGACATTCAGTCATGAGAGAGTGAAGAGTAGATGATAAGAATTTTAACAAAATTAGAATATCTACCTAGGTAGCATTTACAGCTGAGATAGAATCCAGTTCTCATTTACCTCATTTTGGAAAATGGTTTTAGAAAAAGGAAAGCAAGTTCGATAGAAAACCTGAAAATCTAATTTTAAAAGTTTATACTGTATGGTATATCAAAAGGAAATTAATTCATCCATTTCCTGTACTAACTCTTGACCATATGGTGCCTAAGTCCATCCTGGCAGTTATGTGGCACAAAACAGCCCTTGAATCTGGAATCCTGAACTAACCCTGGATGGGGTGAGAGTCCACTGACACACCAACACTTAGACCTTCATAGAAACACCAACAGTGTTGTATTGTAACAATGTCAAAATACAGTATTGCTGTACTTGAGTATTGCATTTTGTGTCTGTTTCCACTTTTTATTCCTTACATTTTCAAAACACAAATGACTACTTGTCCTAATTTAGGATCATTCACTTTAGGAAAATTTGCATGTATGAACAGTCTGGGATGACTGCTAAATGTACATTTTGCCTGAAGAAGGGGCCTGAGTTGCCTCGAAAGCTTGCATATTGTAATCTTTTTAGTTAGCCAATAAAAGGTGTCATTTTGCTTGACTTCTCACTACATCCATAATGGCTAACACGGTACAACACCCTAGTATTAAAATATTTGGAAAGAATCTGAAAAGAAGAAAGTGAAGGACTGAGAGTTATGAATTGTCTTCAGGCTACAAAACAATTGGATGGTATCCTTGGAAAGAAAAAATATGCTATATAAGAGTGACCTCACAAGGCAGAATGAAAACATTAACAAGCCATAAAAATAAATAATATCTGTTATTTGCAAGGATTGCTTTATAATTGAGGTAGTCTCAGTAATCCTTCACAAATAAAGCCAGTGAACAGCCTTCATAACCTTCTTTATTTACCATGGCTTTTACACACATGCATGTTTGTATGTACCACTAAATGAAAAATGTTGCCATTCCTAGTGTTTCATTACAAGATATGATTCACTGAATTTGCAACAGGCAAGTAATTTTAAAGAAAAGGTCATAGACAGACCCTGTGTTGTTGTCACAGCAGACTTTATTATTTTCTCACACTGTATATCCAGGTGCTGCATTTAGCACATGACTTGTGTACTGAAATGCAAATTCTGCATTTTTTCTGCTCATTGCACTCTATAATACTATACATTTCTAAGATTAACATCTTTACACCTGCGAAAACTAAAAGACCCTTTTTTCTAATTTTTTTTAAAAGATTGAATTATGAACTCCAAAGGATTTTTAGTCTTTTAGTTGCAAGTGTTCATGTCATCATGGAGTTTAGCAGTTTAGCACATAATTTAAATTTTAGTATGTCCTAATAAGTCTTATACAAGTTACTGTTTGTGTAAATTAAGCCAATTAAGAATGTGAAATTAACACATTTATTAAACATATGGTGATATTTCCTAATTTATTCAACACATACGCATCTCTGTCCATGGTTGGTTCCTGCCTTGATGTGCTACTTGTCATTGGAACGAGCAGGTTTGAAAATAAGTAAGTGAATGTTTAAGATGGGCCAGAGGTCCAAATGGGAGTTTTGCAAAAGGAACATATAAACTCTTGTAGATATTATTTACCTGGGACAGTGACATGTCTTTTACCTGTTGTTTCCAAATCAGAAACATCCTGTCCCTTAACACTATAATTATTCAGACCATATTTACTAAGAACTGTCTGATATAAATCCCGAAATACTACGTTCAATGAGGAAAAATGTGTTTCATCAGTATTGTAGTGCGTATTTTGTTTCTAGAGAGCATCCATTTAGGTTTTTTTAAACCTCTTAATCCAATTTCAGCCTCAGAACACCAATGGTTGCAAGGCAGAACCCAACCTTAAACAGGATGATAGCCTATAATGGGGTACTGAAAAATCTCCCCCAAATATGTGGAGGACATGCAACTTACAAACAGACAAAAACCAAACCAAGATTTAAACCCAAGACTCTGGTGCTTTGAGGCAGCAGTGATAAACAGGTGTACTATCCTTTTTATAGAGTAGTCCGACATAGTGATACATGCAACATAATAATTGTCTTTAGATACTCATATTGCCTTATAATCCATCCATCCATTTTCCAACCCGCTGAATCCGAACACAGGGTCACGGGGGTCTGCTGGAGCCAATCCCAGCCAACACAGGGCACAAGGCAGGAACCAATCCCAGGCAGGGTGCCAACCCACCGCAGGACACACACAAACACACCCACACACCAAGCACACGCTAGGGCCAATTTTAGAATCGCCAATCCACCTAACCTGCATGTCTTTGGACTGTGGGAGGAAACCGGAGCGCCCGGAGGAAACCCACGCAGACATGCAAACTCCACGCAGGGAGGACCCGGGAAGCGAACCCGGGTCTCCTAACTGCGCGGCAGCAGTGCTACCACTGCGCCAACGTGCCGCCCTTTGCCTTATAAAAAATTGTGTAATTGAATGAGCAGTATGTATTCACTCAGATAAACACATCTTGCTACAATTTTTAAATGTTTTCACTTCAACTGATTTGGACATATTGAATTATCTAAAAGAATATTTCAATAAGTACAAACCCATGGAACTGCTATTGTAGTGGTACAGCTATTTTTAAGATTAAAATTTCACACACCACGTCACCATTTCTTCAGGTGTTGTTCATGGCACATTACTTGCAGAGACTGCCCGACACAAATGCTATAAAACATGTCAGTGTTGTCTACATTGGGAATCAATAACCCATACACAAATAAAAATGTCTTAGCAATGTCATAAGGTTTGACGCATAATTTTGTAAATGGAAACTAATACTTTCAATTCAATTTCTAAACAAAATTCACAAATTTTGCAAACTTATTTGATATGCTCACTGGTGTGAGGGTCTCCATAGTCCTTCACTTAACATGACAGTTTTTTCATTTTAAGTGTGGCTGTCCATTATTATTAAACAACTAGTTATTTAATTTTTTCATATCTCCCCATTCCTCTAGCAATTTATTATCTAGATATGGTGGCAAACCCTCCTGGATAGGCTAATCCAGGTTTTTAGTTTCAGAAGCATCCTGATTTTTACATTTCTTAGTCCTTCATGTTTAGTAATCGCTTAATTGCTTCAAGTCATCTAGCCGATTTAGCTTTTCTGTCTGACTTTTTATTTCTATACTCTTATGCTTACTTTTTGTAAATGTTGTGGTAAGGGGGTTACTGAATGTTACTGCTCAATAGATGATTGAATATGTAAATGTATCTGGCATAGTGACTGACCTGAAAACACACACTCCCCTTATCTCTGCTTGCCTTGGTGAGAGATGCAGTGGCAGCATGCAGAAAGATGAGTACTCTTATTCTCAGTAATCCTTTCCACTTTTTGTCTGGACTAATAGGGTGACCCTTGACAAATTGGTCTAAATGGAGCAGACAGACAAGGGTCATTCAAAACATATGATTCCTATTATGGTTCTAAATAAATCTAAGGAAATCTCATCTGGAACAGGAATATTAGGACCCCTTCTACACCCAGACCTGGAGGTGGTGTTTGTCAGAAAAAAACTGGTGGTCCAGTCATACATTTAACTTGATCAGGCTCGGGCCAAAAAACTGTGTAGATCTACCAAACTGGATCACCACCTGCAAATTGAAAGGGTAAATATGCAATTCCAGTTGTCTGATTTGTGGAAAAGGAAATTTGAAGCTACTTTGGCCTTCCGTAGTCTGATTTACATACCCTAACACCACAAATCCTTACGGCTTAATCAAGACCAAATATATACATAGTTTGTTGATCACCCCTAAAGAGAATTGCAGTGTTTCAGTGGCTTACACATCTTAATGGCAGTTAGATCTACATAAAAACTACAAAAATATAGTAAATTCTAAACAGTAAAATAAAAATACCTATAATCTATTTAAAATTAATCTATGCAATTAACATTGTCTAGTCAGATGACAACTGATAAAAAAAGACCTTCATTAGTATTCCCTTCAGCACTGCTGTGGAATTAACTTTGTGCTGAATGTGCTGCACAGCATGACCAGGGTATCCTGCGGAGGTCTGCTAAAAGACCCTGCTTTCTACCACTAAGCTATTATCAGAATTTCACCACAAAGTGGAATAATTCTTAAGGACTCTTAGCTATCACTTAAGAATATAAGTTTGTGTACTATACACATGTCCAAATGATACTCAACACAAATTTAGACTGGAGAAATATTGTGGAACTAATATACTGCAGGTTAATGAGGAACATAAACATTCAATGGTAACAGAATGTCAGACATTACAGATCTCTACCATGATTTTTAAAAAACTGTTCACACCTAGACTTTACATAGATGAATACTTTTAGTGTATTCGTTGGAAAAACTTTATAAATCAGCAAGACAGAACTATCTGACTTTCTATGAATGGTTCCAGTTAACGCTTGGGAGTGTCCTTTAAGCAAAATTGGTATGTCTTCTTACAAATGCAGTCCCATTTAGGGGTCAAAAGACTATGATGTTGATCCAGATCTGTCATGTCAGTAATAGAGTACCAGGAGACACCATGCAGCAAATAATCATCTGTACTTAATAACCAAAAAAGTGCTCATCCATCCATTTTCCTATTTATCCGTTATCAAATAAACTTAATCCAGTTTATGGTCTTGGGGCAAAACAAAATTTTACATATTTTGAAACTGTATTTGTATGTGTAATGTAAAATATTTATTAGAAAAATTGATAATTTAAAGATTTATAGTCATATGGAAGCATGTCCTTATTTCCTTACCTAGTCCACGCCAAATGAAACAGAATAAAATTGTGAAGCAAATGTAGGCCCAGTTCCACTCATGGTCACTGGTTACTGTTGAAATACCCAGGAATAAAAAAATGAGGGTCTCACTGACACTGCTCCACATTTTCAAAAAGTGCTTAATGGTAGTGCAAGACCTTTGGGAAACATTTTCTTCCACGTAGTACTTCATAGTCAGAGCGCAAGTAATAATGCTGAAAGGATAAGAATATATGAGCACATTTATAGATAAAAAATAAACACATTTAGAAAAAATGTGTATCATCTTTTATTTGTATTTTTAAATATTTTTGCTTACAGTTGCAGAAATAGCTTTAAATAAGAACATTACCAATAAAATAAATTACATTCAGAAATGTTAGCTCCACCCATTAGACTGATTATCTACAGTACTTACGCCATGATTCCAGAAAGCTGGAAACATTCAGCTGTCAAGTAAGCCAGGTAACTGTACATAAAGACAAAAAGAGGCTCAATTTCTCTGGTGTTTTTGGTAAATCTTGTAGTAAAAGCAGCTGCAAATCCAAACAGAAATCCAAACACCATTCCACCAATGCCCACCACAAAGAATCCAACTACTCCCAGCACAACATCCACTGTGTCAACTTCATTCATTTCTGAAATATATTTGAACATGTTGTACAATACCTAGGAGGAAAGGAACAAAATTTTACAAACAAATGTGAATGACAAAAATACCTGAATGTCAAACAGGACAGTTATTCAATAAGCGAAAGAAGGTGGGCCTCTTCTGATGCAGTGTGATGTATAAATATAAAACATCCACTTGTGGATTTTCATTTATTATAACTTTTAAATCAGTTTGGAAAATTGTCCTTTTCTCATCTAAATTATAGATTGTATATTCCAGTATTTATGCATTTGTTTCAAAATTGAATCATTTATATTTATCCAATATTTAGTCCTTTTCAAGACTGACTCTTTTTTTGTATCTACCATATTATGAGACTGAAGTTGATCATCATTAGGTTTCAAAGCGCATTTAGTGTAGTCTTTTAAATTCAGACTTAACATCCAGTCATTTGTGGGGTCTTACCCTTTTTATTTCCATTTCATTTTTCACTTTCTTAAAATATCAGAAATATCAGATCTATGGTTTCCAAACTGACTAATTCACTACAGCCAGTTAGTACAGAAATAAAATGTAACTCAGCCTTGACATGTGTATACTATTCCCAGCTAAAGCTTGCAATTTTATCCATAAGTGTAAACCCTTAACCTGTCTCTTTTAGCGCCTTTACAAAACATAATGCTTGTTTTTATGAGCTCTACGATTGTGCTTTATCTGCTGACAAATACCTGATATTTTTAAGAAGTCAGAGGGGAATTCTCACTCGTATTTAACTTAATACAATGCCTTTGTGTGATTCTTACAGATGAATTTGGATTTTTGATGAGTATGATGGCAAAAATAAGGAAGAAATGTAATAAAATTACATAATCTATTCCTAGCTCTCGTACCAAATTCCTGTTACCAATTCAAGATACAGTACAATTTGCCCTGTACTCATTTTATGACCATTATGATCCACACCTTTGCAAACTCAGAACTATAAATTAGAAATTTTCCCAAAAGAAATCATGTTATTTTATTTCTGGAACTCCAGTACTCTCTCACAATATGAGTGATTGTGCTCTTTAATGAAGGTCCTACTAGTGTAATTTCTCCAAATTCATTTGGACCACCAGTCTTTGATTCTCAGAACCGCTACACTTGCTACGTTGATGCGTTGAATTGCAGTTTTCATTGCGTTTTAAAGGCCTTGAAATAGACTAATTGTGAAATGTGCTTTATTACATAATAAACAGCTTGATAGTAATTTGTTTTTCTGCATTGTAACTCTGAATCCTCAGAATCTCCTACAAAGGTATACAATTTTAATTAACATACAGTTATATGCTAGAAATACTATTTCTGAGTCACAACCATTTATTGTTAACTCTCTTTAAATTCATGGATGGTTTGCAAAAAAGATCCATAAATCTAAGAGTATCCATACATCTGGAAAACTGGCCAAATGTACCGTAATTGGACAACAATAAATAATCAATAATTTTTGGCCTGCAATAAAATATTCATGGGTTTAATTTGTCAGATCCCACTTTTCCACTCTTACATGTCAAACACACATATTAAAATTAAATCTTAGAAACACGTACAGTTATCAACCTGGTTGTCATTTCGGAATACAGTACCCAATTTTCTCAAAAAAGAAATGAAAGATGAGCACCTGGTTTAAAGTAAAGAAGTCAGAATTAACTTTGTTATAGAGAATTTGTGTTTATCTCCTAAATACATGTTATGGCCTTATTCAGTTACTTTCAGAAATTTGATGAAAATAGCAGACTATTTATTTTTGGTTAGATAACAGTTTTCATTTTCAGATTCAATGTTGCTTTTTTGTTAACTTTAAGAAGCTGTGCCAAGAAAACTCCTTATTATTATCTTGCTGCACGATGAAAGTGTACATTACATTGCTTAAAATGTTTGTTCCATATTTAATTATTGTAACAGCAAATCTGGCAAACAATTGGCCACACAATGTGCTATTACGGACTGAAATAACTACAATAAAATTTTGTATTTTTACTGGAACTAAATAGTCTTCCATCATTTTAGTTAAAACATAAGAAAATGAATATGAATTAATAATAAACTACATTAGTTCATTAAAAAACAGTCCTTCAGATGTACTATATGCCTGAAGCTGAAGCAACGTTGTACATTGTGTTCTTCATGAAATATAAAAAATGTGGGTTGGATTCATTAGAAATGGAGTTCACTGAATATAAAGTCACATACAGTATGTCAACCATGACATGGCCATTTGTCTGTACTAAGAGTGAGTTTCACCCACCATATAACCACATGTTCTCATCTTCTCAAAGAATATGGCATTGACTTCCAGTGCTGTAGAAGTTCAACATCAGCCTTATAGAACTGCTGCAACTGTCAAAGGAACCTTCAGAACTAACTTTGAAATACCAAATACCACATGTGTTTTACATGTATTGTCCACCAAGACCTACAGATCACTTTAGGAGAATAATAGGAGAAAAGTAGGAGAAAAAAACTTCCATAGCTGTATTGGTAAAATATTTTACTGTATAGTCACTGAACAAAGTTGCCAGTAGCTTTCTTGTTCTGCTTTAAACTTAATTATTTATTCACAAATTTATGACTTAAACCATCATGTTATTGTCAGGGGGTAACACGCTAAAAGTCATGTACCTTATGTAGTCAGATTACTTTTTAAAGTAACACATAACTTAATGCAATATTTATTTTATTAAAGTGAAAATACCAGCTCTGCTTTAAAAAAAAAGTCTTCCGTTTTTTCACAAAGACATTGCCTGCTGGGGTTGGTGACATTATACTGTACATGCGTGTGCTGCGGTCGTCTTATGACAGCTAGTGAAGAAGCGGTTAAGCACATGCATAGTGTGCATCAAGTGACAAAAACTGAACAAACGTTATAGGTATACATTTAATACTGCATGTGCTGAGGGGTAAATTTAATCCACCCAGTTTCAGATCACATGGAGTTTGTGACTATCATGGCAGCCCTGGATGTAAGGCAAGAAGCAAAAGTGGTGGACTATAAACTGGTCCTTGGGAGGGCACATTAACAAAGTCAAACAGGCAATTCAATAACAGAAACCTCTCAATAAAGTATCTGTTTAGTTTTAATCAGTTATTTCCTTTAGAAACTTTGAAACTGTGTGATCTGGGGGCACAGCGACAATTAAATACCTCAGGTCTTTGGGGACTCACATTGGGATGGAATAAGGGCATGGATATTTTTCAGACAGTCATTTTGAGATACTTCTATTGTGTTATACTCAATACTTTAAAGTATTCTCTTTTCCAATTCTGTTGACTAAAGTTTGACTTGGGTTTGTGACTTTATTTAAAATTGTTAAAAGGTTGTTATTAATATGTTAACAATGAGTCTTGTTAACCACTAATTTAGATTTAAAATATGTTTTACTGGAGGTCATATTCTATTGTACCCAATGCCAGAACTGACATCTTAGACATCCTATGGAACAACAAAAGCTTAAAATAAGGAGCAGTAAAAGCTGCAGAATAAAATGAATAGCCTTTAACACTGCTTTGTGTTATCATCCTGACCTGGAATGGAGTAGTAATGAATGTTGCAATATTCTTTTTCTCTTTGTTCAAAAAATAGATTTATTTTGATTAAAATTATGGGTTTCATATTTCAACTTTATGTTGAACAAGATGAAATCTCGGTAAATAGAACACAAGAAGAAAAGTGTCAAATTTGGTTTCAGTTGTCAAATTTCACTTTCATGAAGGTTCATGTATGGGCTTAAGACTTATTAACAAATCCTGGCCAGTGAAATTTACAGTTTTTCATACAAATGAAGAAAAAGTAACACAAACGTAATGCATTGTTTTTATGAGTTACATTTTTTACATATAGGTATTATCGGTTTTTTTCTACAAAAACAGACAATTCAGTCCAACTTTGCTCTTCTTCATTTTCTATTTATTTATCATTTACAAAATATGGTCCCTGAATTTTTTCCAATATACTAAAGATATAAAAGCTTAATTGATTGGTACGAGTAAATGAAGGTGTTTGATTTGTAATGGGCTGGCACCTGGCTCATGTTTGGTTACTGCTTTGCACTCAGTGTTGCTGGGATAGTTAAAATAAGCAGTTTTACAGAATGGATGGACAGGTGGATGGAAGAAACTGTTATAAAGATTTGTTTTGTTTTCTTTCAAATTATAGCTGATTTACTATGTAGGAATGAGAATCTATTTACAAAAACAGTATTTGTTCAGAATGTACTGAACTACTGCTCTTGTAAATTGGCAGGTCTTGGTGGATACTCTTTATAAACAAGGTCACATTCAGAGAATCTTGGGAAAGAAAGCCACTCTGTATAGAAACTGTTTACAGAATTGGGTGGACACCTGGCTGAGTGAATATTACATTTGGTTGATAGCAGGTGAAGATATCAGCATTTGGAAATCGGTTTTATCCTCAGTATTGGAAAGTTTACTCAGTATATAATTTTTTTCTTGTCCTGTTTGCCTTTCTGTGTATTGTCAATTTCAGGTTTCACTGTGTATTGTCGAGGTTCATATGATGGCTGCCTTCTCTCTTCTACTTTCTATTTACTAAAACTTTGCATCTTTTTGAACCCTAGAGTTATTTAAATGCTATTGCTGCCTGAACCGAAACCACTGTTACTGTGGCATATTGAATTTTTCATAAGTCATTTAATCTTAATTTTATATCTCTTTAGACAATAAGTCCCAACATGTGACATGCTTACAAACCAAACAAGGAAGCAAAACAAAACAACTCTTTAGAATAAGGAGAGTGAGAATATAATTGATGACACAAATAAATCAATGAGAAATTGTTAAGGGTTAAAATGACTCTACTTATAAGATTCCAGTCACATCTACACGGTAAATGGGCTCATTATGCTTTTTTACAGTTGTCTAGAGTTGCCAGGTGTGAGGGTTCATGTGAAATGATTTTGCAATTCAGTAAGTGACTCTGTACTTATGATTTGGCAATCACGACTGTGAAGCATTTGTCGATGCATAAGGAGGAGGACAAACTGGTCAAGTGGTGGCACGAGAGCCATACACTATATAACATGTCTTCTGAGGTATTGTGATCACTTCTTCAAATAATAAATATTCTCCTGCAGTTACATATTCCTAATGGCATTGCATGTTTGTACTATTACCACATTAACATTAAGTAATATCATAAGATACAGTGAATAAAGTGAATGCTGAGAGCAAACTTAGCCTACTATAGAAAAGAGATACAGCTAAATATCACATTATTCACCACAGTGTCAAATTGCAAGGACACCATGGCCTCACCACTCAGTTGCACAAGATTATTCAAAAAGCCTCCATCCTTTCATGAGCCCATAAAATCATGTTGTGCCTCCAGTCGCCTCTCGGTATAAATGACACATTAACTGTGAGATGGCACTTGGAATTCCCTAATGCATAAAAAAATCATATAGTGTATGATGACCCATTTTGAAACTTCTCCAGCTTACCACGGTGACTGCATCATTGAAAAGGGACTCTCCAAATACTACAATATAAAGCTGCTCATTGACACCAATTTCTTCAAACACGGTCAGGACAGCCACTGGGTCCACTGCTGAAATGATAGATCCAAAAAGTAGATTCTCCTGCAAGCTGATATCTTTCAGACCAAAAGCTTCAATCTGACAGATGGCAAACAGTGAGATTCCAATACCAACAGAGTTCCAGAGTGTCCCCACAATTGAAAACCAAAGGACTGTCCCTGCATTTTCAAAAAATGGCCGAGTGGGCATAAAATAGCCTGCATCTAGTACAATGGGGGGAAGCAAGTAGAGGAAAAAGACATTAGTGGTCAGAACTGCAGGAGATTTCTCATGAACAGAAAACATTATGCCTCCAACGATTAATCCAATGGTAATTAAAAGGCAGCTTTCTGGAATCCATATGGTTACTTTGTGATAAATATGGAAACCTAAGGAAGAAAAGAAACAGTTTAAAGTAAAAAAAAAATAATGATAGTCATATACTCAGTTTAGTAAAATGACACACAGATAAAGGTGGCAGGACAGTGGAATATTTGTTATTTAAAAATTAGGGTTAAATAACCATAGGAGGAGTTGAGAATATACCATTCAGTCCATCGTAACTCAACAATCCACATTCACTTGACTTCTTAAAAATATTCCTTAATATTTCATTGTCTACAAAGTAATACAGGATGAGTATCCTTAATCAAAAAAATCTGAGACTGGAAGTATTTTGTATTTCAGATATTTTTTGATTTTTGGATTACTTCTTTTTTTCCAGTCCGTGCAATTTAAACCACAGGGGTTTCAGGGAGAAAGCAAAAGAAACTGAAGAAAAGAGTTGATGCTGTGAGAAAATAAAAATGTAAAATACCTGTTATCCATTCAGATTCTCAGTAGCACAAGGTAACAAGCTTAATGATTAATTTGTGCATTGTAATGAGCACAACAATTGAAGATATGGACAGAAACACACTTGTAGACCACTGCAGCTACTTGGCTACTGCATTTGAGAAGTGCTTCTGCCTCCTACGATATCACTATTGCATCACTACGTGGTATAACAACATCAAACAGAGTTTAGATAAGCATTGTGGTCTACGTATACAGTATACTGTGTGTTAACGTGCTGCAGCTATAGTCTGACAGGGCATGTTTGCATTTCCAATTAGATAGTAGTGTTAACTTACTTTAGTCACTCCTTTAGGCGTACAGTTCAAAGGTGGATGTTGTGCCACCTCATCTAGGCTTCTATTGATGTTGTTAGGCACATTTACTAATTTGAAGTGTTTTTAGTACTGAAATCTGCATCTACTCTGGCTCTTCATTGTCATCTCTTTTAAAGGCAGACCTTTTCACTTCCTTTTGACAGTGTGTGACGCATCATTTACTTCTAATGCGTATGGTTTCAGTTCCCTATTTTGGAGCATTTCAGATTTGGAATTTCAGATTAGGGATGCTCATCCTGTGCTGCCTACTACATTAATAGGTTAACTTAAATTGTTGTATCTGTGGTTTTCTACATAAAAATCTATAAATGTCTGTGTGAACTTTTCTTGTTGAAAAGTTTATTTCAAAGCAATAGTTTGCATCTACGTTACTAATTTCCTTCTTTACTTTTAAACACTTATCTCATGTCACATTTTCTTCTCCCTTTGGTGAGAATGGGAAATTTTAACTCCTTCAATCTTTCCTTTTAGTTTATAACCCAAAGTCTTGGAAAAAGTCTAGTTGCTCTTCTCTGGATTGTCTGTAGTGTTGCTATGCCCTTTTTCTAACATGAAGACTTGTAGACGTGTGGGCCAAATCAGTTTTTGCCAGCATGCAAGTAAAAGCATTCAAAATGCCAGAAATAGATTTTCATTATTTTAATAGACAACACTTCTTACTAGCACAAGGACTTGTTACCCATAGCACCTCTCAGCCCCTCTCCAACCAGTAAACTAGTGCTGTGGTGCTACAGAATATTCAACACTTCATTTACTGACAGAGACATATAATAATGATTCCCTCACAGACGTTCACCCTAGTGGCATATCTTTTACATATTACATTACAGTTCTAGAGACTTGGGTTCTACTCTTAACACAATCGCTGTCTGAGTGAAGTTTGCATGTTGTTCCAGTGTCTTTGTGGGTTTTCCCCAGATAGTTCTGAGAATGACATGTTTAGGTTGATTAGCAACTATAAATTAGCCTTGTTTTGGAAGTGGAATCCCATCTGACATTGATTTCTGCTCTGTATCAAGTGCTTATACTCTCCAAGGTCCATAAACAGAATAAGTAGATGCAGACAATTATAAATACATTATATGCCAATCAGTCTTAGATTGTCATAGTTTAAGTAGCTACTGCAGTATGACCAAGGTTTGATTATTTGTTGTGAACATTAGATCTGTCACCTGATATAATTAATAGTTGGAGTAAAGTATTGGGTTTTAAAGGTGTGGTACATGAAAAATGTCTGTGCATTGTAGTTTATTTTCGAAATCAGATGGCAATTTTCTCAGTGCCACCTCTGCATCTTTCCTGGCTCTCCCAGGGAATCCCCCATCCTGTGCAATACTATGAAAGGCTTCCTCTACTTCAGCAAAACCAGTTGAATGGTTTTAGATTACTCACGTCAAGTTTGCATAGTGCCTTACCAACACTCACAAAAGCGTAAGGAGCCCTTACTTCATTTTGTACTGAATACTACTGTAATTCCTGTATTACTGCATCATTTCATAAGATTAGATGATATGAAACATATTTACAAAACAGCCAACCTACTATTAGCAACAGCTATTCATGGATCCCATTGACGTATTTTTAAAATGACAGCTTATATCCCCTCTTAATTCTGAGCTCTGGACCCTTTCAAACTGAAATCCTTAAGGCTTAATTGCCACCCTCAAGACATGAACTTCTGGACAACTATGCCTATATGGTAGCTTCTAACAAAGTTTTATACACTGCAAATACAGACCAATGGATAGATGGCTTCTCTAACTCAATGGGACCTATTGAATTCCCCAACCGGTGCTCAGCAATGCTGAAAATAAACTCAATTTTATTACTTTTCCAGATGTTGCTCTTAATTTCCTCCAACTCTCTGTGTGTCCCCTCACTCCCTTAACATCTTCAAACAAAACTGCATTGCTGAGACAATGTCGATTGTGCATGTCTGATGCTACTTATTGCTGTTTTAACACTTATTAACAGTTTTGCAAATATCTGAGACATTTAGTGCCATTTTTTTTTTATTGAAATCACCCTCAGCGTTCAGTGTAGAGTAATTACAGCAACATTTTATAAATCTAAGCCATGATGCCCATGAAAGTCATATTTATTCAATCTTCTTTTAGTGACAGAATCATGAACTGTAACATTTACCTCTGTAGATCCTTGGCTGTAGCTTTGGATTCTTTGTGATTTCTCAGAGAATCATATATTCTGATATTTGGGTGAATTTACTGGGACATCTATTTCTGTGAAGATTAATAATTATCTTGAATGCTTCTCCTGTGTGAATAATCTCTCTTAATGTGGAAAAATGATTTTCTAATTACTTAGAAATGGATTTGTAACCCTTCCTAGATGCAGATGTCTTTTAATCTTTACCAAAAACATAAGTGCTTCAAACCAGACTGACAAAGCTTCTGGCTTTCTATCAAGGCTGCAGTACTTTAATCAGTCATTTATTAATCAAGTGCACTTGGCTTTAATTAGTTGTAATTCACATACAAGCAGTAAGTGTATATTTTCACACATGTCTTCTGTTTTTAGTTTATTTTTTTCTTGAATAAACAATGAGTTGTGTTTAGCTTGCCTCACAAACTAAGATGTATGCCATTTCAGCTAAGGGTAAGGACTAGGCAGGTGTAGTTATGCCCTAATATGCACAACCACAGAACTGAAAGAGTGTGCATTCACTTTTTCCTATCACTGTACTTTTTGAAAATGTACATGCCATTTTTGCAGATTATGAAACCTGTTGAAGGTATGTAATTAAGTTACTTCTACCAATTACAAATGTTTTGGCTAAGAGTTAATAAAGATGTTAATGAAATTAGCAACAATTATAAAGAGCCTTTGAAGCTACACTTATAAATATGTTTTGATTTAAAGTAAAATGTCAATTGACCAGCATCATTGGGTCCTTGAGCAATCAGAAATTCAACTTTACCATTGTTGCTTCTGCTAAACATAGTATAGGGCCAAAGTGTACAACTTAAATCCCAGGACCCACTTGTGCCTGTGGGTCTTCCTCCTAATCAATTTCTTCTTTTAATTTAACCCCTCTGTTAATTAAAAGGCTGTTATGTCCCAGTTTGTTGTGTTTTTTTTGTGTCAACCCAGAATAATAAACTGGTTTATATCATTACTCGATGAAAAAATCATTTCTGTGTGTTAGACTGGGATGAAGTAGTTATTTTTATCTTTCTATTAAATACATTGTTATTTTTTAATGTTCAAGTTACTTGGGTCATTATTTCCTAATAAGTACACAACTGGATAACAGTGCTGCCCTTTAGTATTCAGTGTCATTTGTACCTGTCTCCGCTGCACACATCATTAATCGTCACTATTCAGATACAATTAACACTGCAAACCCACCATAAAAGGTGAATAAAAAGAAAAATAGAATTAAGCATTTAAAGCTATGGCAAGAAAGGTCATCTAATTAAAAATAAGATCAATTAAAGGTAAAAATGTCTCACTGATTGGTTGGAACAAAACCCTGCAGCCACAGGGATGCCCCAGGACTGAATTTGAAAACCCCTGCCCTAAAGCATGAATCAGCTTATATAAAATGTAAGAAAGTTACTATAGCCAGTCTTAAATAAAACCTTTTCTATGCACATCATAAGTGTGAAATAAAAAACATTTGCCATGTAATTACACAGACTGTGAATTTCAATGTCAGTTATATCTATTTAGAACCAAGTAATATTTTGTTTTTCATTGAAATGCTTATTCATTTAGGTTTAGTGCATATAAAAGCTGAGTAACATAAAAGAGCAGCACAGACAAAAGAAGTTTGTTTTGCTAGAATTTGTTGACAAACACATTTTTGTAGTGAATCCCTTTAAAAGTTGAATCCATGTTCATAGAGCATAGTGTATACATTTGCAGGTACCAGATGGACAGCTTTGTATTTTCCTAATCTGTTACCATATAAATATTAAAATATTGTGATTTTTGTTAATTATATCCATGATTGTCTTCAAACAGTTGGTTCATTTTTATCAACTGAATGCATTTTAAATACTAAAATGAACATGTAATTAAAAGAAAACTGCAAACGTAACTGTCACCAGCTTGTTTCCATCAAAATTTCATTTTATCAATAAAAATGCTTTACCTAATGACATCATTTCCCGAAAAAATAAGCTGTTGCAAAAGTTTTACTTTGAAGGTTGTTTAATGTGTTTCCATTCTGAATTCATGTATAATACTGATAATGATGACCAAATCTAAATGGACAAAATATTATCAAGCAGATGATCAATATGGGCTGATTTCTAATAATTTAAATGTCTCAGCTAACTGCTCCAATTAATAAAATCCTAATATAATGGTGCTGAAATTAAGCAATTGTTCATGTACACATACTTTACAAGAAACTGAGCCTTTTAATGCACCACAAGTCATATACATGAGAAATTCATAATGTTCTGGGAGGTTGTAGTTGAGAACAATTTTAATGAATGCCTCTGACTACAACATTTTAGAATATCAAGATCAACATTTAAAATGCTATACAGTTGCATAAAACAGCACAAATGCCATGTCGCAAAAATGTTGGTATGCCTTGAATTAATAAAGTCTGACTGTGGACATGGAGAACATGCAAAGAGAGTGCCCAGATGAGGAAAGCTGCAGTGTTAAGCATCGGATCACTGGACCATAATTATTGATTACTACGCTATCTATCTATCTACTGCAATATTTCTTAAAAAATAAACCATCATTTTTATGGTGGATGTATGTGACTGCACTTGCTGGTCTATTGTGTTCATTTAGCTCAGTAGTGGAGTATAGTTTTGATTAGAAATTTCAGTAACCTTTTTCTCTGAAAATAGCCAATAAAAGTGCACTTTTAGTAGATTGCTTGTCATCGAAGCTGTTTACATTTCAAGTTTATCTGCCTAATGCCGTATTGCTAAAATGCCTGGGATGAGTAAAACTGAAGACTAGAAGCTATTTCTTTTAGCCAGGGACATTCTTGTATGACCACACTCTTTAAAGCTCACAATTATTAACAAAAGAGTTTGTCATTTGAGAAGCTGTTATTTAGTTTTGAATGCTGTCCTCCCTATGGTTACTTCTTTTAACTCCTATCCAAAACAAAGTTATAGCGGAGCAGTCTCACCAACAATA
The DNA here is from genome assembly GCF_900747795.2 of Erpetoichthys calabaricus. Classification (NCBI taxonomy): domain Eukaryota; kingdom Metazoa; phylum Chordata; class Cladistia; order Polypteriformes; family Polypteridae; genus Erpetoichthys; species Erpetoichthys calabaricus. Next base: position 253,745,500 of record NC_041397.2, on the reverse strand, counting down.
CAATATTTATTTTGCACCATTATCATGTTGTATTGCATAAAACTTAAAAAGAGCAGAACCTAGTTAAATACTTCATACATTATAACAGCAGTATATCCATTGTTTAAATAACTGGAACTACTGAAATAACTAGCAAATTGCTGTTGAGGTTGAAACAGAATGTGTGACAAACATTTTTGTATATATATATATTGTGGCAGATTGCCGGGGTCATTACCTAGCCGGGATGCCTAAAAGGACCAGAAGGTGGCAGGAATAGCTTCCGGGCCATGAGGGGGCAACCGCCCTGGAGCAGGAGAGGACCACGGGAGAAGAACAAAAAGCTTCTGGCTAGTTGAGACCTGTGGCCACCGCCAGGGGGCGCCTAAAGCCTCGTAAGGACTCTAAAATAGTTACTTCCGCCACACTCGGCAAGATGATGGAGCAACCTGTCAGGGACGCCCGGAGTGCTTCTGGGGCAAAGGGCAGCACTTCCGCCACACCAGGAAGTGCTGCCGGATGGACGTCATCAGACACCTGGAGCACATCCGGGCAGGGATAAAAGGTGCCGCCTTCCTACAGTCTGGGAGCCAGAGTCGGGAGTGAAAGCAGGATGAAGCTCCCAGGAGGAGAATAGAGGCGGCCAAGGACTGAATTAGGGTGATTATTGCTGAGTGCATTGTGTGTAGTGTTGGAACTGTCTTTATTTATGAATAATAAACGTGTGCAATTTATAAAGATGTGGTTTCCGACTGGTGGTGTCCGAGCAAATCTCACAATATATTGTAAGAAAAGGCGCTATTTTGCACCCAACCTGACACAGATTCACCCGGAGGCACGTATAAAAATAAATAAACTTTTATTTTTCTTCCCCTGTGGGCGCATGTCTTCCCCGTGACCCAGAGGCAATATGCAGTCCCAAGAACAGTACTAAGCACCACTACAACACATTCTCTTCTTCCACCACCACTCCTCACCAAGCTTTGTCCTCCTCCCACCCAACTCTGGCCGCTGAGTGGTGGACGCTGGCTCCTTTTATAGTTCACCCGGAAGTGCTCCAGGTGTTTGATCACGAGTTCCGGCTGCACTTCTAGGTGTGATGCATTTGCTTCCCACATGGGCTCAGGAGTCCCAAACACAGCACCCCCTGGCAGTGCCTGCGGGACCCAACAGGGCTGCATCCAACTCCAATTCACAGGGAGCCCTGTGGGAAACCGAGGCACTGCTCCACCCCAGGAGGGCAGCCATCTAGCATCCAGGGGGAGGTATTGCAGTGTCCGGCTGCTCCCCCTGAATATAGTGTGTGGGGGCGTCCCGGCTGGGCATGGATGTCAGCCGTCTGCCACTATGTATATATATATATATATATATATATAGAGAGAGAGAGAGAGAGAGAGAGATGGCTAAGTGAGTGTGGTCGGGGGGGGGGGGGGGGGGGGGGTGTATTGGGTGTAAAGTCTTGTTTATTATGAACATGTTTGCATATGTTGGATTTATGTCCAAGTGTCTGTTGATGGCGTTCTCATTTGATAACCAGGATTCGGCCAGCTCTCTGACACTTTTAGTATTGGCCTTAAATTTTACTTGTACATTGTCCCAGTTAAATGTATGTCCTGTTGATTTAGTATGCGTATAGATCAATGATAGTGAGTCAATTTGCGCACGGTCCTCTTTAATGCTAAAAACAAGAAATCAACAGCAGAAACACGAAACGCAGTTTATAGCATTCCATGCAGTTCTTGCCCAGCGGTATACATAGGACAGACATCAAAAAGAATTGCAACACGTATACAGGAACATCGCAACGCCGTCAGAAGAAAGGACTCACTGTCGTTGATCTATACGTGTACTAAATCAACATATACATACAGTAATTCTAAGTGATTGACAGAAACATTATTTTTCATATTTATACCTGTAAAACTGAAAAAACTCAAGGTAATGAGCTTAACAGTTAAAACATCATAGCTTGCACAGTGTGACTGGCTCACATGTTTTCCTGATAATGGAAGCTGCATTGTTTTACATAATATATTTAGGTGTCTATGTTAGTTTCAGAGATGTTTTATATATTTGAAAGGAAAATGATCAGTGCAAGCAACTGTTACAGTATAACTGCAAACAAAGTCATGGCAAAACCTGCCTTGTGCCTGATAATCATAATATGAGTAAGAGAGCAGAGCAAATAACCTGGACAAAGTCCACAGAAGATATAGTAGTTCAACTGGGGCTGGAGCACCATTGTATATATGGCATGCTAAACTAGCTAGAAAATGGCATTATTAGAAGTTTAAATAATTGGAGCTGGTGGTAATTCATCACTTAGGTTCAGAGGCAGTAAAATAATAAACACATAGCATACAATGTAAATGTGCTATGTGATGAGTGGACTTGTGGATTGACAAGTGGATTGCAGGCAGGAAGAGTTTTAAGTAAAATATTTTAAAAAAAAAGAAGAACTAAAAAAGTGAATGACACAGAATTAGTGATCTACTCAGGGTTGCAGATCCTTTGGAGGATAACCTCAGTGAGCAAGTATCAGCAATATAATAATGACCAGCTGTGGCAGAATGAAAACAATAACAAACTATAAAATTAAATAACAAGTTTCAATTAGCTTCTAATTAAGCAATTGAGTTGGAACTTTGGACGTTTGCAGCCCTTCAGGACCACACTTGAGGATCTCATCTATAGAGTTTGCACCTTCTCTGCAAAATTTTCTCTGAATTTCTTCCAGCATTCCAAAAATGTGACATAATGGGTTATTATAAATTGACCCAATATGAGTCAATGGGCCCAGCAAGGAACTGTTACTTCAGAGCTGATGCCTGGTTTGCTACTGATGCTATGGAGACAGGCTCCAATTCTGTAACTGGAGTAAACAGAATTAGAAAATGGATGAAAGGATGGTGGGCGGCACGGTGGCTCTGCTGCCTCGCAGTTGGGAGACCTGGGGACCTCCCTGCGTGGAGTTTGCATGTTCTCCCCGTGTCTGCGTGGGTTTCCTCCGGGCGCTCCGGTTTCCTCCCACAGTCCAAAGACATGCAGGTTAGGTGGATTGGCGATTCTAAATTGGCCCTAGTGTGTGCTTGGTGTGTGGGTGTGTTTGTGTGTGTCCTGCGGTGGGTTGGCACCCTGCCCGGGATTGGTTCCTGCCTTGTGCCCTGTGTTGGCTGGGATTGGCTCCAGCAGACCCCCGTGACCCTGTGTTCGGATTCAGTGGGTTGGAAAATGGATGGATGGATGAATGGATGGTTATGTTTGTGAGTATACAGCTTAGTGGGTTCATAGGAGGAGGTGTGCTTATCAGAGTAAACCTAACCTCCTGTTATCTCTGTTCATCTAGTCTGACATACCCAGCAATTCAGTCTAACCAGACTGATTTTGTCTTAAGTCATAGGGGCAGGCTCACAAATGTTTGTGAGTTGACCTAGAAGTACGATGCATGCAGTGCAGCAATGGGCAATGGACCTGACATACAGAACAGAGATACATTGGTCTGATGTTGCATGTTTCATGTACCATTACAGAGTGGAAAAGAGGGCAGAGATTGTGGCTGAACTCAGCATACTTGCAGAGCTTTGCATGGGCAACGTCTCCATCCGGCAGCACATTATTGGCTGTCAGGAAAATCAAGTTTTGTGACACTTTGAAAATGTAAAATGGGTGGTGCAGTGGGTAGCGCTGCTGCCTTGCAGTTAGGAGACCAGGGTTCACTTCCCGGGTCCTCCCTGCGTGGAGTTTGCATGTTCTCCCCGTGTCTGCGTGGGTTTCCTCCGGGCGCTCCGGTTTCCTCCCACAGTCCAAAGACATGCAGGTTAGGTGGATTGGCGATTCTAAATTGGCCCTAGTGTGTGCTTGGTGTGTGGGTGTGTTTGTGTGTGTCCTGCGGTGGGTTGGCACCCTGCCCGGGATTGGTTCCTGCCTTGTGCCCTGTGTTGGCTGGGATTGGCTCCAGCAGACCCCCGTGACCCTGTGTTCGGATTCAGTGGGTTGGAAAATGGATGGATGGATGAATGGATGGTTATGTTTGTGAGTATACAGCTTAGTGGGTTCATAGGAGGAGGTGTGCTTATCAGAGTAAACCTAACCTCCTGTTATCTCTGTTCATCTAGTCTGACATACCCAGCAATTCAGTCTAACCAGACTGATTTTGTCTTAAGTCATAGGGGCAGGCTCACAAATGTTTGTGAGTTGACCTAGAAGTACGATGCATGCAGTGCAGCAATGGGCAATGGACCTGACATACAGAACAGAGATACATTGGTCTGATGTTGCATGTTTCATGTACCATTACAGAGTGGAAAAGAGGGCAGAGATTGTGGCTGAACTCAGCATACTTGCAGAGCTTTGCATGGGCAACGTCTCCATCCGGCAGCACATTATTGGCTGTCAGGAAAATCAAGTTTTGTGACACTTTGAAAATGTAAAATGGGTGGTGCAGTGGGTAGCGCTGCTGCCTTGCAGTTAGGAGACCAGGGTTCACTTCCCGGGTCCTCCCTGCGTGGAGTTTGCATGTTCTCCCCATGTCTCCATGGGTTTCCTCCCACAGTCCAAAGACATGCAGGTTAGGTGCATTAGTGATCCTAAATTGTCCTGTGTGTGTGTGCGTGCTGGCACCCTGCCTGGGGTTTGTTTCCTGCCTTGTGCCCTGGGATTGGCTCCAGCAGACCCCCGTGACCCTGTAGTTAGGATATAGCGGGTTGGATAATGGATGGATGACAATGTAAAACTGTTTTGAAAACTTATTATGCAGTTGCCTGATTTGACATCCCCTGCGATTTCTAGCTGTATGTAACCTGACATACATAAGTGACAACTTCTGTAATCTCAGTCATCAAGTTTAATAAGCCCTCTGACTGGCAGTCTTGTAATGCGACATTGGCTTAACCTGCTCCTTGACAGGAGGAAGGACAGCCCACACAGTACCTGAAATACAAAACGCCATCCTACTCACTTCACAGTTAGAAAAAAAGGTTTATGACGCAGCAAAACTGGAATATATGTGAAATGCTAAAGAAGAGGAAAGTGTTTTTGACCTCTAAAGTACAGAATGCAACTCTGTCTAATCATTATCAGGTCTATGGCAGTTTCTTCTTTCTTTAATTGTCATTGCTGTTTGAAACTATTCCCTTATTCAAATATACTAAACCTGGGAAATATTTTCACCTGAACTGTATAGACATTATGGCTTTCTGTTTGAAATTTAGTTTCTATTTGGAGTGATACCAGTCTCTCCATCTATAAATCATGAATAAAATAAAATAATCTGAAACAGTATGCTTTCTTTGAAAACTTTATTTTCAGAGATAACGAGTTCGAAACAAGAAAATAATTTGTGCCTAAATTGACTAATCGGGTCAGTTACATTTCTTGAGTTTTGAATCCAGTTTCTGAGAATGTAAGAGCAAGTAAGACTCGTATCATTTACATTTCAAGAAACTAGCCTGACCACATTATTAATATTCTACTTAAATGCATTTAGTCACTTGCCATTGTTTACAGTGCATCTGCCAGCATGCTTCTCAAGTCACCTGCAATTAACTCTCTGTGTCAGGTAAATAAAAGGTCAAAAGTAGAAATACCTTTCAGAGTGTACCTCTGCATTAATCACCATTATGAGTCCAATGGTGTTACCAACTCTTTGTGTTTGGTTTTAAAGAAGTTTGATATAAAGTTGACTTGATCTTTACATTGTTTATCTATTTATCAATAGAATTTGAAAAAAAAATCATATAATTTTTCATGACCCAATTTTTGCATACAAATAAAGAAAATATATTTTAAACCATCCTTAATTTATTAAGAATAAAATGAATTCATAGCATTTACATGATCACCATGAAATAATGTTTTATATGATTAGCCCTTGACTCAATTTACAATTTATGTTCCTTTAAAGTTCTTGGTTCCTTTCATACGTTCTAGACCTTCACTCCTGCCACCTCTCTTTCATTCATATTAGATGTTACTACTTGGAAATCATCTTCTCATTAATGGATGAAAAGCATGAACTGTACAGCTGCTAAGATTCTACCAGGTGGCTCCTACCCCGTGCATAATACCAATGGAATAGGCTTTTGCTCCTCACGGGTTTGAAAAATGAATGAATGAACAAATACATTTTGAAAAATGCCTGAGGTTAGTAAATGTTGTATAGATGGATGAGCATTCATTCATAAAGTGGAAAGAAAATAATACAAAGAAGATTAAACAAATATGTCAATGTATGTGCTTTGTGAGTGTGTGAGTGCAGTCTCCACGAGCCTAGTGCTCCATCCATGCATTGTGCCTGATGCTGAAAGGACAGACTTCAGCATCTTCCACAGTGGGCTTAGAAAATGAATGAAATTAAAATACACATTTTTTTTAATGGAAAAGTTGTATATATAACTTGAAAGATATAATTTCAGATTGACTGATCCTTACTAGAAAATGGCTTATCTACTTAAAAAAATATATGATACACGCTTCATAGCATACACTGTGCAGCCTTAAACGGAGCTATCAAAAACAAGATATTGTCTGGTATCTCTTGTATGTAAAAGTGACATTCTTAATATCTATTAAGATAGTGTACTGTAGATTTTTAAATTCTAAATGCTGTTTTTATGTTCAGTAAATATGCATTTAATTAGCTGACTATATAAATAGTACACTTACCGATTTTCGCTAATGAGGCTAAAAGTACCCACATTGTTATTTCAAGTGGTATTTGTATCCGAGAGTAATTAATTTTGAAGATCGGCACATGGTGTTTCTCGTGCGGAGGGAGTGTGCTCAGCTGTCCTTTCGGAGTTGTGCCTTGTGGCTGTGCTGTGGTTATGACTGAATTGGAAGGATTTCCATGAGATCCATGAAGTGTAGACAGAAAGACAATCAAAAATACAAGGATGCCCAGGGTTATCCTGCGTAAAGCAAGAGATTTGTTGGCCATATCATAAGCTCTTAGAATGAAAAATCTCAGGTAATGCGACACACATCCAAATAATATACCAAGAAAGAAACTAAATAATAAATAAATAAGTTATACTCCAAGATTGGTTCCTCCTTGTGAATTCGATGAAATTAAAGTCCTTTAAGCTGTTCAGCTTAATCTCAGCTCATGCTGGATCAGACAATGACTGCTCCGTTTTTACTAAAGAACCTCTCATTTCCTTAAGGAACCTCTGTGTGGAAGTTCTCTTTGTACCTGTAGCTATTTACAGTCACTGGGGGGAGGAGTCAGCACACCTTTATCATCACCAGAAAGAAGACCAAAGCAGTTAAACCAGAAGAGGACTGAAGCCAACCAGTCTGAGGCACTCAATGCAATTACCTGCTCTGATCTCATTTTGTAACTTTTACAATAATGATAATTAAAAAGCAACTATTTTCTGCCTATTAGTAAGCAAGTTTTAGGAGTTAAACAAGGAGACAATCTGAATTCAACCTTCTCAGCTACATTTATTGTTTTGTCAATTTTATGTATATTTGCTAATGTTATGTATTTGCCTGTCTTTGTTACTATAGTGGATAGCATTTAGTCATACACAGTATTTGTTGAGAACCTGAAAGAAATTTGTTTTTGAACTTCTTGTAAGTCTAAGCCGGTTTTTGCTGGTAAACATTTTTCTCTTAGAAGCAGAACAAGGTCAGGACTAGTAGGGCTTGTTTCACTGGCAAAAGGTTTGTAGGGACAAATGCTCACTGGCAAATGAAGCTGGATTGGTAAGCTCAGTAGGTGCAATGGGTGCACCATAAGCAAATTCTTTTGGGAGAAGCCTTGAAGAACTGAAAGGTCATCACTAGAGCTTCCCTAAGCCAACATGAAACAGAAACAGCATATAGGATTGTGTCACTCAAAGAGGAGAAAGCCAGAAAGATGTCATAATGAGAATCTTCATTCTATAATTATTCCTTCCAGTATATTTTCAGTTATACCGTGTTTATATTGAGCTTTTTTGGTATTTTTTATTCAAGGAGCGTTTTCTCAAGGAAATATTCACAATAGCCACACAATCAAAAGCCACATATCAAAGCAGATTTGCCTAACAAAATGTTAGGTTTAGTAAGTTAGACATTAGGGAAATTTGTAAATTGTAAAGTGATGATTATAAAAAATAAAACTAAAAACCAGTCACTCCAACTGAAATGATAATACTGTAGCTGTGTCTTGTCCAGGATCTCAAAATCGATCTGCTACTGGGTTGGTAAGGCAGGATCAGCATGAGTCAAATGCATACAAAAGAAATTTCTCTGTCCAATAAAGTTTGTTTTAAAAGGGTTTAGTGAAAATTCAAAACAAAGCAGTTCACACAAAAATAGAGAAAAAGGTTGTTACACACCCAGAATGAAAGGCAAACAGAAAACAAAATGTATATTCTGTAAAATGTAGCTTTTTCTTATTAAACTTCAGTTGTTTTCTGTACTTAAAGGTTGTGTTATTTCTCTATGTCAAACTTATCTATACTTTACTTAAAACATTCAGTACGTTCTATACATACGGCACATTCAATTTTGTCAAAACAATACATTATGGGATACAGTGCATTCAATAGGGCAGGGGATGATTTTGTGTGCCGTCCAGGCCTTACCTACTGCAAGGCAGATCATAAACTGGGACATACTCTGTAGTCAGAGGGATAAGAAAAAGTTAAAATATGTCTAATCAGCTTGTGGGGATTATAATAGACTATTCATTAATATGTAGTTAAATATGTTAACATAACTAAGAAAATACTTCTATCGGTTTAACATAAAACTAAATAACTAACAAATGGCTCTTACTGTCACGGTTCTCTCCTACTTCCTGTAAGTCCTGGAAAGGAAGCACAGAGAAAACTCTAAGCTCACACAGAGGGACTCCAGTTACTTCCAAGCATTTTCTCTTTTTATCTCAGCTGAGGACCGGAAGTCTATAAAAAGGGGTCACGAAAGTGACACACATCTGGATCCAACCTATGAGATCCCCAGAAAGACGAAATGGGACTACCTCTTCCAGTCACATGATCAATGTCAGCTCCATAAAAGAACGCACTAGAACAGGGCTTGTCAGTTCTGGTTTGGTCGTTGACAGGCTGGTACTGGATGTGTGATTGATCTTTTATGGTACCAGGCTCATAAAGATAAAAAAGACCTTTGGACTTTTTCCATTTATGGGTAAAGGAAGGTTAACATTGTTGGTTTACTTAATTTTTTCCCTAATTATTCTCCTTTTTCCCATGAAGGTAGTGTATTCAGGTTTCACCACAATAATAGACTTAAACAGAGGCAGTTTCTGTAAACATGTCATGTCACGCTGATAAAGAAATGCTTGAATAACATCCTTGAGGTGGTGTAATTCACCAAAAGAAACAATGAAAACAGAAGATGGGATATTTGTATTGGTAATTGCCTTTATTATTATTATTTATGCACACTTACACTAATATTTTAGCATGATATTTAATGAATTGATAGGCTAAGACTTTTTAAACCTACACAAATTTGTTTTCAGGCAGGATTTGGGTACAATAACTAAAAAACAGATTTTGACAAGGCTAAGCATTGGAAAGCTTTTACATCAAACAGGTAAAGAAATACCATGAAATCAAAATGTACAAAACAAAGCTCAAGTCGATGTGAAGCCAGTTTCTTTAATACTATGACAAAGAATCCAAGCACAGGTTGTGTGGCAAATGATTGTTACTTGGAAACCAGAAGCATAGAGCAGCAACAGTTGGACAATTTCCTTTTCATTTTTTGGCAGGGGCTATATAAATGGGAGAGCACAATGTGCAGCTATTGAAACTTAATTTTGTCTCCTCATTCTCACAGGTTTTCACTCATCATCAGGTTTCTTTTATGTATCTACTCTAGAGAAAGACAACTTTTTACAGCTCTGACTACGAGAGATTCAAAGTGTGATCATAAGGTACCCAACCAACTATTGCAATGCTTCAAGTAGATATCAGTATTTTTCCCTATCTTGGATCTACCTGCGATTTCCCTTTGGTTTGTTTTAATGGATGCAAGTAAGTATCGCAGGTTTATGGGAGTCCAAAAAGGAAAGAGTTGTTACCTGGGTCATTTAAATGCTGATTGCAAATGAAAAAGGCATTATCACGGAAAACACTGGGATATCCTTAACAAACCAAATGCTTTGAATTCAACTGATCAAAAAATGAAAATGGAACTTAGAACTAAGGGTGGCTAAAGGTGTGGTCAAATAAATTCCAAAATATGAATCAAGCAAAAATTCTTATACAAAAAGAATCAAGATAAATGGTACAAGACAAAGGGGTACAAAAAATCACAAGAAAACACAACAAAGCCCAAAAAACAAAAGGAGAAACACGGCTCAATCAGTGAGTAATTCACTGGAGCCTACGTAAGCATTACAACAATGAGCAAAAATTAGTTTTGGGTGATGACTGTCAATAAGTACTGTTAACAGCAAATAGGGTGTGTGGCGAAGAGCAGAGATGGACACAGGGCACAATATAAAAATATGAACACTGTGATATGTTGCAGAATTGTTGCCTCATCAAAGGGACATCAATATCTTCAGGGTTCCTTGCAGTCTGTATTCATTTTCGTCTTTCTTGAGAAGATAACTAATATGTCCCCTATATACAGCATAGCACCCTAACCTAACCATGAACCTTTACCAGCTGATGTAAGCTCCAATGTGCATTTATCCACAGAATAAAATGTTGTATTCAAATAATAAAGTGGCTTAAAAATATGTATCCAGGACTGCTTTCAGAGCAATAAGAACTAACACACCCACATAGACAAACTTGGTTGCTGAAAGTCAATGTATTTTTCCAGTTTAGTGCATATTTACAAATGATTCATTATGAGACCCTAGCAATGTCATTTTCTGGGCCATGCTCATTTTTCATACCATTGGTATATCTTTCTTGACCTATGCTTTGGCTTTTCATAATAAAGGTTGGCCTATTAGAATAATTAACAAAAAGAAAAGACCTCCCCCCCCGCCACATATTTCTGCCGACCTCTTTCTCACTATAAACTTTTTAGCTGTATGTACATAACCTTTGGTGCTGCTTGCAGTTTATCAGTAGGGCTAGCCAGTTTCAGTGAAACACAATACTGAATGACTGCTGATATGAATGACATGTAGTCAAACCAGATTTCCACCAAGTAAGAAAAATATCCACTGCTGTTTACTAATTTCCAAACCCTCTTATAGCTCTGAAATAGTTATATTAGTAGTTTGTAGTCCTGTTTCAGGACTTCCACTGTTTCCAGCTAGAAGCCAGTCTCTGCTGTTAGCTGATTTTATCATTTCATTATGTGGCGTGTTATACCTACTTATAGTATGTGCCATCTCAGTATTGACTTTTAAGCCTAATGGATCAAGTTTATTTCTAATATCCTCATTATATCCATTTTTGCCAGTCACTAAGATTTCTGATTTCTCCTTATTTAGTTTTGAGAAAATTACTACTCATCCACTCAGAGACACAAGTAAGACATTAGGTCAGTGAACCAAGAGAGTCGGGATCATCAGGCACTATTGATAAATACAGCTGTGTGTCGTCAGCTTAGCTGTGTTAGCTCACGTTATGCCTTGAGATAATCTGACCTAATGGAAGCATGAAGATCGAAAAGAGCAGTGGACCCAAGATAGATCCTTGTGGGAAACCATATAGAATTTCATGTGTCTTCGAAGTATAATTACCACAACTAACAAAGAATTTTCTGCCTGTTAAGTAAGACTCAAACCAATTTAAGATATTACCAAAGAGGCCCACCCACTGACTAAGGTGATTTATAAGAATATTGTGATGAATGGTATCAAATGCAGCACTCAGATAAGGAGGGCGAGAACCGATATATGGCCTCTGTCTGCATTTACTACTTTAACAAGTGCAGTTTCTGTACTGTGATTTGTTCTAAAACCTGACTGAAACTTGTCAAGATAGAATGTTTATTCAAGTGATCATTTAGCTGTGTAATGACTGCCTTCTCTAGGATTTTACTTAAGAAAGGCAGGTTAGAAATAGGTCTAAAAGTTTCAAAAACAGAGGAGTCAAGATTATTTTTCTTGATCAGAGGTTTAACAACAGCAGTCTTAAGACAGTCTGGGAAGACCCCCGTATCTAATGATGAATTTACTATGTCAAGAATACTATCAATTAGCACACCAGATACTTCTTTGAAAAAACTTGTTGGTATTGAGACAAAAACGCAGGTAGAGGGTCTCAGTTGAGAAATTATTCTATATAGATCAGGTAAATTTATCCTGGTAAAAGAATTTAATTTGCTTAAAATAACATAAAAGCCAGTGGTAGAGGAGAACTTGGTAACATTTACATAAAAAATGTTTCAATGGAATGGAATACAGTATTTAAAAAGAAATGGGAGAAGAAAGGCTGCGGTGGGTTGGCGCCCTGCCCGGGATCGGTTCCTGCCTTGCGCCCTGTATTGGTCCAGCAGACCCCCATGACCCTGTGTTCAGATTTAGCAGGTTAGAAAATGAATGGATGGGAGAAGAAAGGGTGGGCTGAAAGATTATAATACATCTTTATTTTCTCACAAATTTAAAATACACACACTTAGGAACTTTTAAATTGAGAGCAGCCCTGAATATAAAAAATAGTTAAGAGACAGAAAATATGCTACTGGAAAATTCAAATTTTAGATGCAATGGGAAGTCTTTTTGTAATCAAATTTGTGTTAAACATGTTCACCAGAGATACACAAGAAAACATAAATACTTTTGTATCTTAGTACTGCAAGTAACAGAAAAGAAGGACAACCACCAAAATACTACTTTCTGACCAACCCTTGAGAAGTAGGAAATATTAATTAAATGCATCAGTAATAGAAAGGGAGAGCAGTCTGTCAACTAGCAAAGAGAAGATAATTGAAGAACAATGAAAAGGACAAGGGTAACCCCCTCCCAGTTCTTGATGAAATGAAATACATTACGCCATCTCTGAACTGCGAAACAAGAAATGTAGAACGTTCCAAGAGGGCTAGGTTAAGGAAGGATGTCTTCCAGTGAGCCAGAGAGTCAATTGATCATCAGTGGAAGGCCAGCAATAAGTCTGCAGCAATAGTAGATACACTGACTACCCTCTGCTGTGGTACCAAGAGGAAAAGAGTGGAGAAATCCAAAAGAAGGTTAACCTGAAGTGACAGGGGACCAAGCCCAGAAAGATTTGAGGAGGTAGATTTTGCCACATAACACTAGAGAGAAGCAACTATGAGACACTGACAGAACACAGGCAAGAAAGTGCAAGGGGCTTTTAAGGAACTGAGATGACAAAGCTGGTGTGGAGAAGCAGTGGGCAGTCCTAATATCAAACAGAACATAGAGTAATTCCATGCCATTCTTGTCCTTACATTCAAGCAGAAAGGTGTAAAAACAAAGTCTTAAAGTAGAGCCTGAACCTTTTTTCTTTGTTTACCTAACCCAGTATAGAAGTGAATGCTGATTTACACAAACTAGCTTCAACAAAGCATAAGATGCACACTACAGTGCTGAGAATAAGCAACAAAATATGGCACAAAAGGTCCAAAAGAGTAAAAAAAGAAAGTTAAAAAATAGGCAAAGGAAATTTCTAAAGGCAACAAATATATACTCCTTCTTAAGATCAGTAGCATTGCAATCTTTATGAACACCTTTATAGAAAAATGTTTTTTGAGATATTACATGTGACATGCACAGAATGTACAGCTGTGCAAACACTGTGAGCGTTTGTGCTTGTGCTCTGGAAGAACATGACAATCACACTAAATTCATGATACAAAAGTTATCTTGTCTAAAAGACAACAAGGAGCTATTCAGTGACAAAATATTAAATTATTAAAATTAAAAATAAGAGCAATTCAGAATGAATAAAAACAGACTTCTACAGATAATAATTAACAATGCAACTCTTACTCCATAAAAATAATTATAGTAAGGAAAAGTAAAGTAAATTTATTTGCTAGATTTTTTTTGCAAAAGGTCAACTTTATGTAATTGATTTTTCTGGTATTTATTTGTATTTGTAAAATCAGACTTATTATTTTGCTATGGCTTTCTATTTAAAGTGTATTAAAGGTCAAATGTTAAGAGCATGCAGATAAAAGGTTAGGTGTATAGTGCAAAACATTGCACATTTTGCCAGAGGCTTTCAAGATTTTTGATGTTTTGGTTGTTTTCTTTTATATATACAATAACAATGTGCACCATCACAGAGCAAAAATAATATAATCAAACTGGAAACGATATATGAGTAGAGTAAAAATTCAGCCTTTGTGTAAATGTTATAATGATATAGTGTAATGTAAAGATTTAGAGTTCTAGGGCTTTGACTTGTAAATATAATTTCCATTTTGATAATGCTGTGATAATTAAAGATTTAGGTGATGTGTACAGAGTAGGGTGGCATGGTGGCACAGTGGGTAGCACTGCTGCCTCGCAGTTAGGAGACCCGGGTTCGCTTCCTGGGTCCTCCCTGCGTGGAGTTTGCATGTTCTCCCCGTGTCTGCGTGGGTTTCCTCCCACAGTCCAAAGACATGCAGGTTAGATGCATTGGTGATTCTAAATTGTCCCTACTGTGTGCTTGGTGTGTGTGTGTGTGCCCTGTGGTGGGCTGGCGCCCTGCCCGGGGTTTGTTTCCTGCCTTGCACCCTGTGTTGGCTGGGATTGGCTCCAGCAGACCCCCGTGACCCTGTAGTTAGGATATAGCGGGATGGATGTGTACAGAGTATAGTAAAATTCTTACTTATATGTGTTAAACTCCAGTGCCATGATCAGTGAGTTTAAATACCTTAGTTGATCATATTATATAGTGTCTTTCATATCTGTTTCTGACATAATCATTTTCACATCTCTCTATTTATCATAGTACCTTTCACATCAGTCTAAATATTGTATGGTGCCTTTCGTACGTAATGGAAACTTAATTTTCTTTCTTGTACATTTATTACTTTTATCATGTAATGAATTTTATTGTTTTTAAAATTATTTTCATAGGTATTATTTGCTTTGTAATGTGTAATGTGAAATGGGGCTATCAGAAAATAAAAAAGACGAGCAACCGAAAGAGGAAGCTTCTTTATAAGAACTAGAGAGCAAATAAACAGTCACCAAAGTTGTGTTTCAACAGCAACAAAAACAATAGTTTTTTGGGGTTTTTTGCATATTCACGAGGAGTAAGATGTTTAGAATCAGTGTAAACTGATTATTTTTTTATAACTCTTTAAGATGTCAGTGAAGTGTTTTAGACTAATCTGTATCTGGCAATCTAGTAAAATGAGCTGAAATATAGTCTAGGTAATATATTTGGACAGACTGATGACACTGTGTGTTGGTAACTATGTGTTAACAAACTGGCTGCAAGTAGTGAAGTACATAGAAACAAAGAATTTAAACACCACTTTAATAGCTTATCAAAATTACATCTGTAACAGTCACAGGATTGTTAAACAAAGCAGAGATGGTCAGACACTAAATCTCTGGCTCTTTTTATGGGGAACTTCCAGGTCTGTGGGGAGACTGCTGATTTCTTTCCTTGGATTTCTTATGGACGTAATGTATACTGCGGTAACAGGCTGGCGTTCCTGTTGTTTTGGTCAAAATGGGACCCCTTTTTATATAGTATATTAATCAAGGTGTGAGTTGAAATGTTTTTTTAAAATAGTGAAGTAAAAAAAATTAAAACACAGAACATAGGTATGAATAGGGACTTTCAACTAGGTTTGCTCTAAATGTGAATCACTGAGACTATTACAGAGTGATTTGGTAAGTGCAGAGGGAAATGTTATATTTACTGTAGATTGAATAGGCTAAAATGTAACAAGTCACCAGGGGCCTCATGTACATATAAACAGTGTGTATCCACAAAAATGTTGCGTATGCCATTTCCATGCTCACATCAAGAAGTATAAAATCTAAACCTGGCATAAAGCCACGCACATTTTCACAGCAGTCTCAGACCCTGCATATGCACATTTCTGCTTGGTTTTGCAAACGGGCGGCACCCAGCGTCAAACCAGTGCTAGTGTTTCTGTGTGGTCTCCCTTTCTTTTTTAGATTTGCATTTGCAGGCTATATCAAATACACTGCAGTTAATTGCATATCATTAACAAATTTAATTCAATTGATTGTAATCATTCTATAACAATATAATGATGCACGGAATGACCAAACTATTCCAATTACCATGGCTGCTTTAGCATTATTAGAAGACATCGCAAATGGAAAAATTAGAAGACAGTGCATATTTACAGATCATACCCATGAATCTTGTCCCATGAAGATGAGTGGCTTCTAAGTCGATTTAGACTATCCTCTTGGAGCTGTATGCTGTTAGAATACTAGGATGTATACTTGATATCATTTTTATGATGAAATGCTTTAAAGTATGCATATTACATTTTACAGACAAATTGTTAACTTCATTTAAATAATGTATACTGTTAATAATTAAACGTGGGGGCACGGTGGCACAGTGGAAGTGCTGCTGTGTTGCAGCAATTGGGTCACGTCTCGGGTGTTCCCTGCCTGGAGTTTGTAAGTTTTCCTAGTGGGTTTCCTCCTCGTGCTTTGGTTTCCTTTCAAAGCTTAGGGGAGTTGGTGATGCTAAATTGATGCTACTAGTGTATGTGTGTGCTCGTATTCAACCTTGCAATGAGTTGATACCCCATCTTGGGATTGTTCCTTCTTGCCGGGACTCTGGATGGATGGATGGATGGATGGAGTAATTAAACATATATGATGAAGATTTTTCAATGTTCCTTAAAAGTTTTGAAAAGTTGGTGTTCTAAGCTTACAGCTGCTTTTACATTTATTACAGATGCTTACTGTGTGGTGATTGGTTACATTGAGAATGAATACAAAAGGACAGGGATTGTGGGTTGTTATGTTTGAAAGAGACAGTACTGCTGCAATAAATTATTCCATCCAGGGTCGTGCACGTCCCAGCAAGCACTGTGTGTAAGGCCACCAGCTCATTGCTACTGCTGCTCCACTATGCTTTTTATGCATTTCATCATGAAAATAATATCAAGTATACATCTTAATATTCTAAAATGTTCAGAGAGCTGTAATATCATGAATATAATGTATTCTGTGTGGCAGTCATAGCCTGCACTCTCTTGTCAGTGTAAGTGATGGCCCATTTAAGAAACACGTAGCAATTAAGAACTGAGTTGGAAAGACTTAGAATACAAAGAATTTAATGTGCTACTTTAGTTATGATGGGGTTTGAGAAACTCTAGTAAATTAAACATCGATATTAAGATGAAGATCACAATGTTGTACTTTAATTACGAGATTAGATATTTCGAGATTAAACATTTCAACTTTAATCTCTACATAGACCTTTTTTTCAGATGGTGGGCTGTAACTCACCTTTTCACATCAACTTTGATATGTGATCACTTCTTTTTTTATTTCGAGCACTATGCATCTTTCTGAAAGTGCCTCCTCCACCACACTGTTCCACTCCATCAATTTCCTTTTGTTGCTTATACCACTGCTTAAGATACCCAACAGTACATTTTTCCTTGCCTAGACTTCACTGAGCAGGACCTCCATTTTGCATTCGCTGAAATTCTTCTTTTTTACACCTGCTTTTGCCGTTATCTTTTAACTAAACATTGAACAGAAGAGGCTATTTATATTGATTTGCATATTCAAATAGGCATAATTCTGGGAGGAGTCGGGGTAAGGCTGTAGGCTTGTGCATGTGCTTTAAAATTCATGTTGATTGGGATTTATTTACTGTGCTTATGCACAGTTTTATGCATCTGAATATTTTTGTGCATACACACATTTTTAGTTTTGTCCAAACGCCATGTTTTAGTATGAATTCTACGCAAGGCGTTATACATGAGGTCCCAGGACCAAATAATACTTATCTTAGAGAGCCTAAGAAGGTCAGTGAGAACATATATAAATTCGTGAATCTTTTTCTAAAGAACTGGACATTAGCAAATATTCTGTTATAGGATAAGAGTAATCTGACTTTTCCAAGAAATTAAAGGCCAGTAGGTTTAACATGCATTCAGGTAAATCAATGGAAGTAATTATTAAGGAAAAGATCAAGTATCATGGGGAGACAAAAGATGTATCAATAGACAGTCAGCATGGGTTTAGATGTAGAAGATCATGTTTCACCAATATACTGGATTTCTGTGATGAAACATCAATAGCATATGATCAGGGAGGTGTATGTGATATAACTTACCTTGATTTTCAGAAGTCTTTTGATAGGGAAACGCCATGTAAAGGGGCCGCTCCTACTCCCTGTGTTGCTTAATAGGAACGTCCCTTCTCCAGCCCGACTCTTGAGTGCCAGCCTTTGCTTACCCAGGGCATACTCCAAACCACATACCTCCTTTCCTTCCAGCATGGGCACTCCCAATCCTGCCTCTTTCTTATTCCTTAACCTTTGTTTTTTCTTCCTTTCTCTTTCTTATCTCCCTCTTCTGCCATGCAAGCTCCCTTTATAGCCCTAATTGGTTACAGGTGCTGTCCACCTCCTGCTCCAAGGTGTGAATGAACTACTTGAGTGACCTGCTCGCATTTCCACGTGAGCCTGCTTGCTCTGGGATTCATGATTATTTATTAAAATCACGCTTTGCCACAGACTTCTTATCATACCACCCAGCGTGATGACTATTTCACATACTACAAAAAATATTTTTCTAGATAAAACATTATATTGAATGTATGATAGAAGATTGGAAATAATTGCTTAAGAATACAAATGTGATTGATGTTATAAACATTTATATTAGTTAAACAATAGAAGCAAACTTTTTGCTTATTTTATACAACATCTGATGAGGCTGTGCCCCACTGTCTCTTAATGCAGAAATGCCACTGAGAAGTTCAATCACTAAAAAATTGTCAAGCAGGGTGTTATGCTGACTAGTGACTCTAAATGAGACAGGTGTGGTTAATTATGGATATTTCCATTAAAATGCATAGTAACATGCTGTCACTCTTTCCAAATTTGGTTTCTGTCTTGAGGATACTGAAGCAAGATAAGTTTCAACTTCCAGCACTCCTATATTTGATATATATCCATTAATTTTCAAATCTGTTTAACACCATTCAGAATCATATACTCCTGGGATCTGTCCTGTCAACATCAATGTTTTATCTTAGAAATGTGTCCGTACCTTAATACAGCTGCTTTATAGCACCCCATATGCACATCTTTATCTACATGTGGACGGCTGAAATAAGCAAAGAAGCTTACTAGTTTGGCATATGTAGACCAAATGGTTGTTTTCAGACCTAAGCTACATCTGTGCCAATCATCAAAGCAGATACCCACTCACCACACTACTTCTTATTGAAAGTGTCCCTCCTCAGCTGCTAACCCCTGTGGGAATATGGCACTCACCCACACTAGGTGCTCTGTAAACAATATACCCTGACTCATTGCAGTGGGCTGGCGCCCTGCCCGGGGTTTGTTCCTGTCTTGCACCCTGTGTTGGCTGGGATTGGCTCCAGCAGACCCCCGTGACCCTGTGTTAGGATATAGCAGGTTGGAAAATGACTGACTGACTGACCCTGACTCAATCAAACAATATAAAATCAATAAAACTATAAAGCAAAATTAATAAAACACTGTAAAATCAATGGTAGCATAAGTAGGAAATGTATTTGAAGAATATTTTTGAAAGTTACAGTACTTATGCAAGGTTACAGAACATGGTGAAAAGGAGTCTTTTCAAGTCTGGATGCATAGCTGCTTCAGATTTTTTTTTTCAGTCCATAGACGTCTTGCTAGCTTTTTTGGTAATTAAGACACCTCATCTGACAATCTTCTGTGTTCTGTTTTTCTTCCTATCCAATATGTATTTTACTTTAAAATTACTAGTTGCTACATCATGTGTATTACAATCTGCTCACAATGTTGAAATGTAGCGTATGTAGCTAAGACCAGGAGTTCTCCTGCTAGATAACACTGCAAGGAAACTGCTTCTGAGCCAAATGTTACAGGTTTGCAACCTACCACTTTGCAAATTTGCAAACTGAGATTCTTTGTGGTGTGAGTCCATGTCAAAACAATTGGCCACAAGGCAGAAGTCAGCCCTGAATGGTCTGTTGGTGTATTATAGGGTGTACTGACACATACATCCATTCTCGCTCACATTTGGCCAATTAAGTGATGACATTTACAGTGCATCCAGAAAGTATTCACAGCGCATCACTTTTTCCACATTTTGTTATGTTACAGCCTTATTCCAAAATGGATTAAATTCATTTTTTTCCTCAGAATTCTACACACAACACCCCATAATGACAACGTGAAAAAAGTTTACTTGAGGTTTTTGCAAATTTATTAAAAAAAAAAAAACTGAGAAATCCCATGTACATAAGTATTCACAGCCTTTGCTCAATACTTTGTCGATGCACCTTTGGCAGCAATTGCAGCCTCAAGTCTTTTTGAATATGATGCCACAAGCTTGGCACACCTATCCCTGGCCAGTTTCGCCCATTCCTCTTTGCAGCACCTCTCAAACTCCATCAGGTTGGATGGGAAGCACCGGTGCACAGCCATTTTAAGATCTCTCCAGAGATGTTCAATCGGATTCAAGTTTGGGCTCTGGCTGGGCCACTCAAGGACATTCACAGAGTTGTCCTGAAGCCACTCCTTTGATATCTTGGCTGTGTGCTTAGGGTCGTTGTCCTGCTAAAAGATGAACCGTCGCCCCAGTCTGAGGTCAAGAGCGCTCTGGAGCAGGTTTTCATCCAGGATGTCTCTGTACATTGCTGCAGTCATCTTTCCCTTTATCCTGACTAGTCTCCCAGTCCCTGCCGCCGAAAAACATCCCCACAGCATGATGCTGCCACCACCATGCTTCACTGTAGAGATGGTGCCAGGTTTCCTCCAAACGTGACGCCTGGCATTCATACCAAAGAGTTCAATCTTTGTCTCATCAGACCAGAGAATTTTCTTTCTCATGGTCTGAGAGTCCTTCAGGTGCCTTTTGACAAACTCCAGGCGGCCTGCCATGTGCTTTTTACTAAGGAGTGGCTTCCGTCTGGCCACTCTACCATACAGGCCTGATTGGTGGATTGCTGCAGAGATGGTTGTCCTTCTGGAAGGTTCTCCTCTCTCCACAGAGGACCTCTGGAGCTCTGGCAGAGTGACCGTCGGGTTCTTGGTCACCTCCCTGACTAAGGCCCTTCTCCCCCGATCGCTCAGTTTAGGTGGCCAGCTCTAGGAAGACTCTTGGTGGTTTCGAACTTCTTCCACTTACGGATGATGGAGGCCACTGTGCTCATTGGGACCTTCAAAGCAGCAGAAATTATTCTGTAACCTTCCCCAGATTTGTGCCTCGAGACAATTCTGTCTCGGAGGTCTAGACAGTTCCTTTGACTTCATGCTTGGTTTGTGCTCTGACATGAACTGTCAACTGTGGGACCTTATATAGACAGGTGTGTGCCTTTCCAAATCATGTCCAGTCAACTGAATTTACCACAGGTGGACTCCAATTAAGCGAGAAACATCTCAAGGATGATCAGGGGAAACAGGATGCACCTGAGCTCAATTTCGAGCTTCACAGCAAAGGCTGTGAATACTTATGTACATGTGCTTTCTCAATTTTTTTATTTTTAATAAATTTGCAAAAACCTCAAGTAAATTTTTTTCACATTGTCATTATGGGGTGTTGTGTGTAGAATTCTGTGGAAAAAGATGAAATTAATCCATTTTGGCTGTAACATAACAAAATGTGGAAAAAGTGATATGCTATGAATACTTTCCGGATGCACTGTATATAACAGCAACAAGCCAGAGTATGTGACAACTCCATACTGACAGAGAACAGCCAAAATCCAAGAATTCCAGTCTCCTACAGCTATGAGGCTGTGGTGCTAAACATATCACCATTGTATCATCTTATTTGAAAAAGTGGTTCAAAAAATGGGTAGAAATATGCTTTCATGTATAAATGCCAAATTATTAGGCTTTTGAAACACTTAAACAAAAGTAGTCATAAGGAAGTCAAATGCACAGAAAAAATGTTTTGATCAGCCTTTAAAAAATGTAGTGGTAATAAAGGACCGTGGAGGTCACTTCTTACTGGTTATTTCTTATAGAAAAATTGTGGATAAGCACGGGATCTGCTGAAAGATTGCTCGTATCTAGTCATCTACTGTATATACTAAGGAAAGGCAGTACAGGCAGTGTTGTATGGTAGCTTAGTTGAAAATTTCTTCATTACGACATATCCTAGAAAATTAGATATTTGTCCTAAAATGACCAGAGTTTTTTTTTTACCCCCCTTCTATCAGCTTGTCACCGACGATGAGGTCACCAAATGTCGCCATCTATCCCTGTCTGCTGTTAAATCAACTGCTTGCCGCAGACTAATGTGCAGTGATTCAAGGTGTTCAATTATGTTATCAATCCAGCATTTTCGTTGTTGTCCTGTAGATCTCCTTCCTGTTATGTGGCAGTGCATGGAACTTTGTGGTAGCCGTCTTCCGTCCATTCTGTTGACATATCTAAACCACAGAAGTCATTGTTTGCAAGTTCGTTCACTTAGAGTTTGTTCCTGCTGTAGTCTGTTTCTTATGCCTTTGTTTCTTATTCGGTGCATTCTAGTTACTTTAAGAAGCCTCCGTAGCCAGTTCATTTCTGCAAGTTCTATTCTTCTTTCATCTTCATTTCTTAGGCACCAGCATTCTGA
Source organism: Erpetoichthys calabaricus (assembly GCF_900747795.2). Classification (NCBI taxonomy): domain Eukaryota; kingdom Metazoa; phylum Chordata; class Cladistia; order Polypteriformes; family Polypteridae; genus Erpetoichthys; species Erpetoichthys calabaricus. The sequence continues at coordinate 253,722,874 of NC_041397.2, read as the reverse complement.
TCTGTACAAAATAACTGGAATAACTAATGTTTCATACATTGTTACTTTTGTACTGATTGCTATATTCTTGAATTTCCACAATTTGTGTAGTTTTCCAACTACTGCAGAAGCTAGTCCGATTCTTCTTTTGATATCCAATGTACAACTTCCTTCTTGGGATATCAGGCCTCCCAGGTAGACAAATTCTTTCATCTGTTCTGGATCTTCTCCTCCAAGCTGTATTTTCAGTTGTTGTGCATTTGACTTACTTATTGTCATTGTTTTTGGTACTTGTTGATGAGTAGCTCATATCTCCTGCTAATGGTGTCAATTTTGTCAGTGAGCAATTGCAACTGTTCATCTGTCTCGGCAATGAGATTGATGTTGTCAGCGAATCTAAGGTTATTTACCATTTCACCATTGATCTTTACACTTGTCTCAATTCCTTCCATAGCCTCCTGGATGACCGCTTCCAGTAGTAGGTTAAATAGTTATGGGGACAAGTTGCAGCCTTGTCTCACTCCTACTGTCACTCGGAACCATTCCATTAGTTCAGCATCCACATGAACTGCACTAAATGATTTACTGTATAGGTCTTCTAGTAGTTGGATCAGATGTTCCGGTATACCATATGTTCTGAGTATATGCCATAGCCCCTCTTGCCACACGCTGTCAAACACCTGCTTGAAATCAATGAAATTATTATATAGTGTGTGGTTTTGTTCACAAAATTTTTCTGCTAGCTGTCAGACCACAAATAGTTGGTCTGTAGTACTTCTTCCCATTCTGAATCCCGCTTGTTCTTCTGACATAACATTTTCCATATGCTATTTAAGCCGTTGCTGTAGCAATTTGGTGTAAACCTTTCCTGGTATGCTAAGTAGACTGATGCCACTGTAGCTACCACACTCTTTTTTTGTCACCTTTCTTGTAGATTGGTACTATTATTGCTTTATCCCAGCACTTTTTCTCTGCATATATCACATTGTATACTGTGTGCATCATAAGCACTGAGTTTTCTCCGCCAGCTTGAATCATCTTGGCTGTGATGGTGCCTTCCTCTGCTTCAGTGCTTTAATTGATGCCTTGACTTCCTCTTCCAAGAAATTTTCCATCGTTACATTTTGGTTTTGTGCTTCTAGCTCTGCAAGTAGTGAATTGTCACTTGCGTTTTGCTTGTTGTACAACTCATTAAAGTACTCTTTCCATCTCTTGGTTATGTCGTTTTTGTCCTCCAGTGCATTTCAGGATTTGTTCTTGACAGTAGCCAATTTCAGTAGGAAAGTATCACGGATCTCATGCACAGTTTTGTATAATTTTCTTGTGTTGTGGTAGATGTCGTTCATTTGTATTTCTCAACATTTATGTTCTATCCGCTGCTCCTTGCAGAGTTTTGAGTTCTTTTTTATTTCCCTTGTTATTTTGTTATATTCTGTCCGATTTTCAGATTTTGTTTGCTTAAGTTTCTGTCTCTTTTAGCTGAGTTCCAGTATTTTGTGTGATATCTGTTGTGCTCTTTTTTCTTTTCTTCTGTATCCAAGTACTTTCTCTGCTGTTTCAGTGTATATGTCTTCGATCTTTTCCCACATTGTTTCCACCATATCTGCCTGATCTTCACTTTTCACTACTGTGTTAAATTTCACCATTTTCTTTTGTAATATGTTATGATATTCTTGCTTCACTTCCTCCTTGTTTAGATGTTTGACATTATATCTTTTTATTGGTGGTTGTCTCTTTATTTTAGTTTAATTCTGACTGCCGCCATCACCAGCTGGTGGTCTGATCCTACATCTGCTTTGGGGAATGCTCTGCACATGTTTACGCTAGTTTCCCATTGTCTGTTTACCAATATAAAATCTGTCATGTTGTGTGTTTTTCCACCTGGCGACTCCCATGTCCATATTCTGTTTGTTTTCCTTTGATAGGAAACTGTGTTTATTATTTTGAAGTTATTATTCAGGCAGAACTGTAATAGTCTCTCCCCTCATTCGTTCTCTTTGCCAAATCAAAATTTCCCAATTGCTCCTTTCTATGTATTCCAGTCAGAACCTACTTTGGCACTGAAATACCCCATAATGATGACAATGTCTGTGTTTGATACTTTACTAACTGTCTGTTGTAGCAGTGTATAGAATTATTCGATATCACTGTTTGGTGAACCTGCTGTAGGTGCATATACCTGTATCACTGTTAGTTTCCCATGTGAAGTTTTAAACTGAGCTTTTATCATCCTTGGTCCCAATGTGTCATAGCCCAGCAATGCTTTTATGGTGTTCACAGATAAAAGCATCCTAACTCCTTGTTGGTCTTTTCCATCTTCTCGGCCACAGTATGTTATCTTATATTCATCTTTATCAAATTCTCCTCCTCCTGTCCATCTGGTTTCGCTCAGTCCGATGATACTCCATTTATATTGCTCTAGTTGGTACAACAGGATGTCCAGTTGCCCTGGGTGGTACAGTGTCCGTATATTCCATGTTCCAATATACATTGAGTGTTTGGTGCTGAACAAAACATCACAAGGTTTTTGCCGGTTGACGACCTGAATAGCCTTGTCTCCATTCCTGCTGGACACAGCACCTCCGTGTCATTGACTTGAAGTACTGTTTACGTCGTTGACTAGATTACACATATACTGGCTAGACATTTGTGATTGCAGAAGTCTGTATGCCATGCGGTGACCAATCCTCTCCTGACTGGATAGGGAAGCCGGTGGATCTTAATTGATCTCATACGACCATAGACGTCCCTCCAGTACCTTACCTCCTGCGTTGGCCAGTGTTTTCAGGGTTCCTGCTAGGCCTGCCCACCTTGCATAGCACCCTAGGTGGTACTTCAGTCTATGACTTTCTCCACTGATTGCATAGCCCTAGCAGGCAATCCTCTACTTACTGTTCACCCTTCCACCACAATGAGGAACAGGTAGGACTTTGGAAGAGAAAAAATCCACACTGATAAATGGAGAGTATACACACACCGCATTATTAATCATTTTGTTCATCTAGTGAGTTATTCATTCATATATTACCTATTTATTTCATTGTACAAATTGTGGAGAAATACATAATTTGACTAATTGTTGTAAATGAAGGAATATGAGGTACTGCTGTACTTTGGGCAGGTTAATCTTATCAAGACCGAAACTTTGCTTTGCTGTTAAGTGACTAGCACTATTACTTTGCAATGTTGAGCAACAGATAAAAATCTCTCCTACTTGTTGACACTGTTATAAGGATATCTCAGTCACAATCAAATTTGCACTTATTACTTGACTCTACCCGGAAAGAACTTGAACAGTGTACACATTAATAAGAGGGTGTGAACATTGGCTTACACAATCTCAATAAGATCACTTGAAACCAAGAAACATGTAAAATTAAATAATCCGTTTTATTTTTTATAGTAATGTATATACAAAGATGAGCTTAGCACAACTTATGTAAACAAATAAAGCTCTAATAGCCCCCCTATCCCTAAAGGTCCATTATTATATTATGTAGCTTTTGGGAGCAATTAATCAAGTCACTTGCACTTTACCTGAGTGTGTTTTTGTGAATATGTCTGCCTTATGCTGTAGATTCCTACGATCCTACTACAGTACAACTTAACAAAAAGTGGACATGAAAGCCTTGATATTGCAGGTGTGCACCCCTCTGGATCCCTCAAACATGCAGTAAATGGGAAAAGGTTTGGAGGTAATGACAAAGTTACCGAAAAAGTTAACAAGTAGCTGAAAGAGCAGGATTTACACTGAAGGAAGCAGATAATTTGTTTTTCTTGATTTCTGGTGGGCTGTCTCTTAAAGCTGACAGAAATTCTGAAAAATAAGGAGCGTAGAAAATATGTTGAAATAACATGAATATGTTTAAACAATTATCATTATTTGATTGAATAAATATTTTTTATCTATCTATCTATCTATCTATCTATCTATCTATCTATCTATCTATCTATCTATCTATCTATCTATCTATCTATCTATCTATCTATTCAAAAACAGGCTATACAAAATGTTGGCTTTTTTTAAAAATACAAGGCATTCTTATTCATTTTAATTGTATCAAAGTTTATATTCTAATGTTATTAAGCGTTTTCATGAGCAAAAAATGTATAATGTCTGGATAACAAACTTTAAAAACTGTTTTCTTGCGTGACCTAAGACTTTTGCACATTACTGTATATTCCATACTAAGTATTATACATTATATGGGTTTCAAAATACGTTGGCAGAAATATGGGATACAAGGAAGAAACCAATCCTGAGCAGTATTGCAGTAGTAAAATAAAAATTTGATTTGTTGATTAATTTAAAGACTGGGCGTCACCGCAGCGCAGTGGTAGCGCTGCTGCCTCGCAGTTAGGGGACCTGGGTTCGCTTCCTGGGTCCTCTCTTTGTGGAGTTTGCGTGTTCTCCTCGTGTCTGTGTGGGTTTCCTCCGGGTGCTCCGGTTTCTTTCCACAGTCCAAAGACATGCAGGTTAGGTGGATTGGCAATTCTAAATTGTCCCTAGTGTGTGCTTGGTGTGTGGGTGTGTTTGTATGTGTCCCGCCTGCCTTGTGCCCTGTGTTGGCTGGGATTAGCTTCAGCAGACCCCTGTGTTCGGATTCAGCAGGTTGGAAAATGGATGGATGGAACTTAAAGACTTTATAGTTTTTCATAGTCATGTTGTGATCATTTTTCTTTAATGTAGATATCATTGTGCCTTAAAAGGCATAAATACTAACTGTAAATTAAGATTAATGTAAAAAACAATGCATCTTAATTTTTGTAATAGTCAAAATAACCACTAGGTGGTAGTAGTAGATCAAAAACAACTAATCAATGTGCCATAACATGCCATTCTCAAACTTACTTAATCCAATTTACTGCCCTACATTTAAGATTCTATCCTAATATTCTCAACATTCACTAACTGCACAGACTGAGGAATCATTTCCAAACCCAGAGGTGTCCTGTAACACTCCATCACTTCCAATTGATATTTAGGACTGACTGCATCTGCACCTACACCCAATGTCAACTTCATATTTGTCTGCTATTTTGCAGCAAAAGAAGACTCCTGCGAAGCTTACTTACTGTGTCTTCAGGAGTAGTACAGATGTCATCCCAGCCTGCCTTGGCCTGTCTCTCTTTTGGATGTTCCCAATCTGAATTCCCTTTGGTGCAGTATCTATGTTTACAAGTCTTAATGCTTCTTAGTGGCTACTGTCTACATACACATGACTGCACAATAGTAATTTTTTAGAAGTTTTTATTGTGGGTTTCCCTTTATTCATATGCCCTCAGGCTGGACCTTCTGATCTCCTGTTGCCTTTTACAACCTAATACAATGCTCTTTTATTCAGGTATCTTCTTTTTTACTTGGTGTATATTTAGGAATTTTAGTATCTTTTATTTGCAATAATCACCCTTTATTATTCATTGTGTTATATACTTATGTGATAATTAATTTTATTACTATAGCCGAATTAACCTCCAAAAAACACCTGGACCTTTTCACTTTAATGGCATAGCTAGGTTCATGGCAAAAATCATTGTAAACCTGATAAAATGTTCCCTTATCTCAAAGTCTGTAATATGTAAACTGGAATGAGGGCTGCCATTGAATACCATAACCCCAGTGTTAGATTAAGGGAAGGAAAAACAAGGCTTCTTGAGAAGCAGATCATAAAGAGGAAAGGCTACAGCTGGCCCTGGATTTGAAGGACTTGCAGCTCCTCACTCATTTCACATGACCTTTCTCCTTTCTGAAGAGGATAGTATGACACATTCCCTGCAAGGAGAGATTACTTTGGGGTTGGTTGTCACACAGTTGTATGTGTACATTACTCAGCAGCATCCCTATGGGCTGGGTTTAAAAAGTGGCATATTATACTTCCATGGTGGCCCAACCAAGGTCTTCTTGTGATCCCACACACAAAAAACAATCCAAAATGGGTGATCATTTGAATAGCTATGCTCATTTTTATTCAGGAATATCAATTTAATTTTCCTTTTGTTACACAGTTTAGAGAAAACCAACTGAAAAACAAGATGGTAGAAGAAAGGTCACCTCTAAAGTATTAATTTTCTGTTAAGAAGTATTCTAAATCATGAAGATTTCCCTTGGGATTTTATCTAATTAAGAGCAAATCTCCTAAGAACAAAACTGACAACTTTTATCATGTTCTTTTCATTGTCACTAACTTCATTTTAAGCTAATAGATGACGACATATAACCTGAAACATAGATTTTTTTTCAATGTGAGTTTATTTAATTTATGCTAATAGGCAAGTGTATAAGACATATAGTGTATGTTAGTCTTGATGGGGGCGGCACGGTGGCGCAGTGGGTAGCGCTGCTGCCTCGCAGTTGGGAGATCTGGGGACCTGGGTTCGATTCCCGGGTCCTCCCTGCGTGGAGTTTGCATGTTCTCCCCGTGTCTGCGTGGGTTTCCTCCGGGCGCTCCGGTTTCCTCCCACAGTCCAAAGACATGCAGGTTAGGTGGATTGGCGATTCTAAATTGGCCCTAGTGTGTGCTTGGTGTGTGGGTGTGTTTGTGTGTGTCCTGCGGTGGGTTGGCACCCTGCCCGGGATTGTTTCCTGCCTTGTGCCCTGTGTTGGCTGGGATTGGCTCCAGCAGACCCCTGTGACCCTGTGTTCGGATTCAGCGGGTTGGAAAATGGATGGATGGATAGTCTTGATGGAGACATTGGTGGAAATAACAGCTAATATTCTGTCAAACATTTTCCAACATTTGTTCTTTGTATAAGAACACAAACAGTCCATTGAACTCATGAAAGTAGTGACTTAATCAACTGTGCATCTTTCGCATGTACATTTTAAAACAATAGACAAAGACTCTTTTGTTGTCCTTATATTGTCTCTATGAGAAAAATATTTAAGTATCCCCTAAATAAAGCTCATTATAGCAATTGAGTCTCAGTCAGCAATTAAGTCTTTACACTCTAAGATATTAAAATAAATTAGGCACTTTTTGAACTGGAAAGCTTGTTTCAGTCGATCTTTTTTCATTTAGTGTTAAAGTGTTCAGTAATAATTAGCATTATGATGAACTATAACAGGTTGTGCATACAATTAATCTTAAGATGATGGCACATATCATATCGCTTATACACATTTCAGACTGGAATTTCCTTTAACTAGGTTTTACTGTAAAGGTGTCATGTACGAAGGAAACAAAACATCAACAGTGTCCTTTCTTTATGGACCATTTAGAAGGATAGTCAAGGTAATTAACTAAGCTTGATGAGCACAAAGCTACAGTATAGATGGTTCACTAAACTTTAAGAGACTACACAAAATTCAAAGCCAAAATAATTTTTCCTAAATAGTTAAGTTGTTTAAGCACAAGCAATTTAATTTAATTTTTTAAAGTTTGGGTTCTTTATAATGGACATATTTTACAGTGTAACTATCATTACATCACACATTGTATAGATTATTCATCATGTGCCTAGCAATGCATCATGTCTGAAAATATAAAAATGGTGGCACCCATGAAAACAACTACTCAAAACAGTGAAGAGATGGCTTCACCAAAATAATGATACAAATTTGAAAAATCCTTAATAAAAGGAAAAGTGACAAAAACAAAAACAGAAGCCAGAAATAAATGAGTAGCACTTTCTTAAAAAAGTGAATTCTTGGCTGGCAAACAGATGTAAGGGAAAGGGCCTGGCAGAAGGCAGTTACAAGCCAAAACCTCGAGAGAGAGAGAGAGAGAGAGAGAGAGAGAGAGACAGAGACAGAGACAGAGAGAAAGACCAATACAGGCAGGGACACAACAAGTAGATATAAAAGAACAGGAAAGCAGAAGGGCAAAGATGGGGACGCTACTGCAAGAGAAACAGAGCCTTGACCTGAACCTTCTGAACATTCTGAGTCCTGAAGTAAAGATCTTGAGGAAATTCCCCCAAATGTGAACATGTTAATATAGGCTCTGAAGTGTGTTAACATTTTGCATGTCAGTCAGTAGTTGGTCATGCAAGTAAGAATTTCACTATACACTCTAGTAGTAGGCAACTTAAGCCCTTGCCTGACAAAGGGACCTAAGCTGCCTCGACAGCTTGCATATTGTAATTTGTTTAGTTAACCAATAAAAGGTGTAATTTTGCTTGACCTCTCATTACCATAACACAATGCTACTCCTGCTACCACTGCTAAATAGAAAATCACTCCTATACCAAAGTGAATAATCATGGTGGAAGTCACACGTAGTACAGCAGAATAACATACAGGATTTATAGGTATCTGCCTTGTCTTGGATGACATGTCAATGACTCCTTGATCAGAGGATACCTGTATTTAGATGAGATTCATGGGAATGAAGATAAAAAAAGAAGGACATTTATTGCTCAATAAGAAGAAAAATAATCGTGCACATCGTAACATTTTCAAACCTGTTTAATGCAAATTAGAGACATGGGAGCAGCACCCTATCATGGGCAGAACTGGGTGCGAGGTCCACACTGGTTGTTCAGGGTTCTAATTCAAGTACATAGCCTATCATTGCTCTAGACTCTTAATAACCTATGTATGAAATGTTTCCTGGTTTCTATCTTGAATGTACTTCTTAATATCCACCAGTCTCCTCTGGTGAATGATTCCCTGTTTAAGTAAATGAATTTTATTTCATAACATTTACCAACACGAATATTCTGAAGTCCTGGATTAGTTCCACATTTAGCCTTTTCTGTTCAAGACTAAAGACATGACATTTAGCCCAAGAATGTTGCCTAATGAAGTCCTTTTGCAGTATCTGCACACATTTATTCAGATCTATGTAAAATTTTACATAACTTTTGGTTACTATCTGAATATCAATGTACAGGTTTGGTTCCTACCCTGCAACAAAGTACTGTTTGGATTAGATCTGCAAAGTGGGTTGTGAGAAGGGAAATTATAAGAACAATACTAAAATGGCAAATATTGTGCTTTAATAGTTTAATCTACAGAGTGATCTATCAGACACTTTAAACCATTTAATAATTTTTGGATATGAATGTGCTTCTCATGTTTGCAGTTCCTCACAGCAAAAGGATGTAAGAAATATAATAAGGTGACATTAAAAATACAGGATATTAAGCCAGATATTACAAAGAACAGTGTATGTTTGAGAAGACTGATGTAGGCTTATTATGTATGAATAGGCTATAAGGATCTACAAACTAATTTAGGGAGGAAGCACAGCACTACCCATGAAATAGATCAATATAACAAATCACACTTTTAAGGGTACACCTCTAGTTAATATAGAACCAAAATAAAATTGTACACCAAGGCCTGGTCATTTTGGCCTCCTAATCATCCCCTGTCTCTAACTGCCTAACTATCTCTCACCCTTTCACCACCTAATAGCTAATGTGTTGTGAGTGTACTGGCACAAAATGGCTGTCGTCGCATAATCCAGGTGGATGCTGCACATTGGTGGTGGTTGAAACAGTTCCACACTCTCTGTGTAAAGTGCTTTGAGTAGTGAGAAAAAGAGCTACAGTATATAAATGTAATGTCTAAATGTAAATCTAAAAGAGTTATTATAAATCTTATATTATAAATCAAACTCCTTTTCCAAACTTGGGAGAAGGTATCAAAGACAAGGAAAGAAAAGTTAATATTGATAGAAAAAATGCACCATAATTTATTGGACCACATTAAAAAAGGACAAAAACAGAAATTAACATTCGTTTGAATATATTTTACTATTATTTGCATATTTTTACTTTTGACGCCAAATTACTATACGTGTAGTTCATTGGTGGGCAGCACGGTGGTGCAGTGGTAGCGCTGCTGCCTTGCAGTAAGGAGACCTGGGTTCGCTCCCCGGGTCCTCCATGCGTGGAGTTTGCATGTTCTCCCCGTGTCTGCGTGGGTTTCCTCCCACAGTCCAAAGACAGGTTAGGTGGATTGGCAATTCTAAATTGTCCCTAATATGTGCTTGGTGCGTGTGTGCCCTGTGGTGGGCTGGCGCCCTGCCTGGGGTTTGTTCCTGCCTTGCGCCCTGTGCTGGTTGGAATTGGCTCCATTAGACCCCCGTGACCCTGTGTTAGGATATAGTGGGTTGGACAATGACTGACTGACTGACTGACTAGTTCATTGGTACAAAAGTTAATTAAGGTTAGGATAGTCAAAACACCCTTGGGTTGCTCTAGTCATCTGTGTCATCACACTCGCAGACCTGTGTTAAAAAAAACTGTGTGTTAGGGGGTTAACCATTGACTATTTGATCTGGATTACATGCCAGATTGTATTGTATTTCACAAAAATTCAACATGTTTCTTTCATTTTCCCCTGTAGATAGTTTCAAGATCCTTAAGGTACCTTACTGCATACTGAAAACAGTTACATCATATGTCCTTAGTTGTGCTGTAGTCATACCTGCGAAACAGAACTAATGCCAAAATGAATTAATAAGATGCAATGAGAACCAATGAGTAGTTGGCTAATGACGAAGGTGTTTAAGAATTGATAAATTCCTATTTTTCAAAGATGTTTTCTAAGCTCTAAATAGCATATTTTTTAAAAGTGGAGACTGTTACAAAATGCTATTATTATTATTTTACAACAAGACTGGTCTTGTTATAGTATTAAACTTTCACTTCTTGTTCTCTTTACTTCAGAGAGAAGTACAACTGAGAGGGCTACAATATTTGGCAAAAAAGTGTTCTTCAAAATGTTTCCTCAGTTCATTTTTCAGATTTTATTTTATTTTAATAATAAAGTTAGTTTAGATTCACTACATGTCAATGTAACTCCACTTCTTCTCAGTATATCTGTAACAGTGGTCTACAAGGCCCCTGAATGTCGCCAAAAGAAAAAAAAAAGGTTGAGTGTGGAGCTTCTAATGCACTGCTTCCTACACCTTGTAATCATCCATAAAATGACATCCTCCCCTATTTATGATGCAGTTTCTTCTATCACTATTATTTTGTAGCTCTGTTATAGTGGAGGTTGAATTTTCCCTGACATAGTCCACTGATTTTTAGACTGAAATGTAAATAGTAATAAAGCAGTTCTTGTTCTCACTGATCATGTCCATTCTATTGCACTTGTGATGTGGCTATGATGCATATTTAACAGTGTAGCATGGCCATCAGAATAAATAGATGACAAACTAGCTGAGCACTTTGACAGATTCTGGAGTGCTGTTTGAATATTGTTTTCCACCAAACTCATGAAAATACCACATGATGAAATTTCTCAAAGATGAATGGTTCCAGATTTCTTCATTACAGCTCCAGGGCATGTGCATGAGTGAGTGTGGGGATGAACTGGCAGCAAGTTCAGGGGTGCTCTCCTGCCTTGCACCCAGTGATGCTGGGATAGGCTCTGGCACCTCATCACCACAGCTTGGATTTCATAATGTTATGTTGTCACAGATATGGCTAATTAAAACTCAAGTGATAAAAGATGAGGTTTGTAGCATAGACTTGAATGTAAGCACTGGTGAAAATTTACAGATCTGCTAAAGGAAAAGTTCTAGACACTAGGAAAAGCAAAGTTAAGAGAGTATTAACCTAATAACTGGTCTTTTGAATAGTAAGATGGTCCTGGTTGTGAAATGTTGTCAAACAAAGGCCATAGGTGGAGTGGTAACCTCTCAGAAACACTGGACACCAAACACAAACTTAATAAAGGTTTTTAAACTAAAGCTTGGGCAAAAATGATATATAATACACTTGATCCAAAAGAAATTGAAAAAAAGAATTACAAAACATTAACTCCAAAAAATAACAATACAAATAAAAAAGTTTTCTAAAGGCCAAAAGGCAAAACAAAAAAGTCTGAATTAACATAATCTGCTCAAATTTGAGGTGTTCATAAGAAATTAAATGATTTAAGTACATAATAAACCAGTAATAAAATAAACAGTTGCATCAGATATCCATCCATCCGTTATCCAACCCACTATATCCTAACTACAGGGTCACAGGGGTCTGCTGGAGCCAATCCCAGCCAACACAGGGTGCAAGGCAGGAAACAAACCCTGGGCAGGGTGCCAACCCACCACAGGGCGCAAACACACACACCAAGGACAATTTAGAATTGCCAATGCACCTAACCTGCATGTCTTTGGGAGGAAACCCATGCAGACACGGGGAGAACATGCAAACTCCATGCAGGAAGGACCCGGGAAGCGAACCCTGGTCTCCTAACTGCGAAGCAGCAGCGCTACCCACTGTGCCACCGTGCTGCCCTGCATCAGATATTTGAAATAATAAAATATGTGCTTCACTTTGTATGTTTAAAATCTAAATATTCTTGATTGTAATAGAAATTTGTCACTTTCCATCCTCTGATAGAGATCTATAGATGGACAACAAATCAATAGTGGGATCAAAAATCAAAAATAACATCATAGTCGTAATCCCTTACCTTGAAATAGTCTAAAACAATATCCCACGTGCTTATGTTTGAACTTTGTCATATTTACCCTTCTGGGAGTGGTTCTTATAGGCTTAAGACCAATGCTATCACATTAGTTATCAGTAACCTCAAAATAGTATTAAAAGACACTACGAATGCCTATATTACTGATTCCCATTTTTTCAAAGTTTTGTGTAAAGGACTAACTTTGACCCCTCATATCCTATTAGGAGGTGAACCCCTTGGGTCAGTTGATGTGGTATGCAAAACATGAAAAAGTCCTTCATTTTTTCTAAAGACACTGATTGGTTTACTCTTTACCATGAGGGTGTAATTTCCAGCACAAATTATGGTCCACATGGTCTAAAAATTAAGTTTTTTTAATAATGGAGGGCCAAAAATAGTGGGGAACCTCAAAAGGCTTGATGTCTTGCATAACTAGACATAAAGATGAGTCAAACTCTATATCACATGTGAGTCAGGAGGCTCCACATAAAAAAAAACTGAAGTGATTTCAAAGCATGCATAATTAATTCTTATGAACACAATATGATCTTATCTTAAGCAAGATTACAAAAATACAAAGATCCAGAATACCACAGTTCTAAAAAGGTATGTCAAAGAGTGAAGTGAAAGTAAAAAAAATCAAACCAACCCTAAACAATTCTGTCAAAAAAGACCACAAAAACCTAAAAACACTAGAGAGCAAAAAAGGCATAAAATTGTGCAGGAAAAACAGAAAAAAAATTTATTGTATGTGAATGTTAGCAGTGCCTGTCTAAAGTTTATATAGTACTCTAGTCCTGTAACCAAAACTTATTACAGCACTACAAGGTTGTTACTTAGTCAATAGTAATATCCCACTATTAATCAAATCAAATTAAACAATGAAACAATACCATAATAAAAAAGAAAGGGAACAAAAAACAAAAGAAATCTTGCACAAAACAAAACCGAGGGGCAAGATCAAGGTAGAACCATGACAACCAGCATTAGAAAAGCTCAGATATCTGTCAGTAGCTATTTTGCTATATACAAATGAGAAATTTTGTTAAAAGAAACCTACTCAATTTTCCACATCTCACACATATATCATTCTCAGAAGCCATGCTGGTTATTACTTTCAATAATATATAAAAATATTTTAAGTTATCTGCCTTTCAAACATTCTTGGGAAGGGTGGGAAAGGAACCTTTCAATTGGCATCTCAGAAAAGAGTAGAAATCAAGTCATACACAGAATACACTCCAGTTCTATATGTGCCAAGCATTCCATCATTCAACTAAAGTTCTTTCATTGATCAGATTTATCTCATTTAAAAATTGTCCAAAATATACCAATGGCAAGACCCAACCTGTGAGCTCCAGCTTAATTACGCCATATGTTTTGGGAATGCACAAAATAAACATAATTTTGACTCAAAATCTTTACACACAGGGCCATTAAAAAGTAAATGTCCCTTTCCTAATTTCCTCTATTTTTGCTCATTCATAAAGCTTAATTGTGTCTGATCTCCAAACTAATTTAGTATAATAGTAAAGACAACCAGAGTAAACACAATATTCAGCTTTGAAACTATCATTTGATGCACTGAAGGAAGATTGTTCACCAGCACCTATATCAGCCATGTGAAAAAGAATTTGCTCTCTAAACTTAATACCTATGTTGTGCCACCTTTAGCTTCAACAACTGCAATCAAATGCTTCTGGTAAAAGGTGATCAGTCTTTGGCATTGCTGTAGAGATATTTTGACCCACTCTTCTCTACAGAATTATTTCAATTCAAACATATTGGAGGGTTTTCAACTATGAACTGGCCATTTAAGGTCCCACCACAACATTTGAATCTGGTTAAAGTTGGGACTTTGACTAGGCCACACCAAAACCTCAATTTTGTTTTTTTCTCTTTGCTCTTGTGCTTCAGATTGTTGTCCTGCTGGATAACCCAATTGCACTTGAACTTCAGATCATGGACTGATGACAAAATATTCTCCTTCAGTATTTAGTGGTAGAGAGTTGAATTCATGCTTCTCTCAATTATGTCAAGTTGCCTAGGCCCTAAAGCAGCAAAGCATCTCCATGCCATCACACTAGCACCATCATGTCTGACTGTGAGCATGGTATTTAAATTGTATAAAGCCTGGGTTAGCTTTATATCAGTTCATCTTTTGAATCATCTGTCCACAGAACATAATCCCAAATATTTTGGGAGTAATTAAGGTGTTTTTTGGCAAATATTAGATGAACCTTTATGTTCCTCTTGTTTAGCAGTGGTTTTCACCTTGCAGCTCTCCCATGGGTAGAATTTTTGCCTAGTGTTTTTCTAATGGTGGAATCATGAACGTTAATACTGATTGAGCTGTGAGAGGCCTGTAGATCCTTAGATGTTCATCTTGGTTCATTTGCACTTGCTGGATGATATTTCTATGTGTTCTTGGAGTAATTTTGATAGGCTGGCAACTCTTGGGTAGATTTACCACTATTCTAACTTTCTCCATTTGCAGATGATGGCTCTCTCAGTGGTTTGTTGGAGTTCAGGGGTTTTAGAGATTGCTTTGTAATCCTTTTCGGACTGATATATTTTAGTAACTGCTTGTTAAGACCTTTATTCTGACTTCACATTGCTGGACAGGTTCTATTTAAGAGATGTTTAAATTCAACAGGGCTGGCAGCAATGCAGCTTGGGTGTGTCTAGTCTAATTTAACTTGATATCATTTAAATTTGATTTTTTGCTTCACTGATCTCCGAAGGGGGCAATCACTTTCTCACATGGGTAATTTGGAGTTGGTGATTTTTTCCTTCAATAAATCAAATGATCATTTAAAAATGTGTATTGTGTCTATACAGGCTGCCTTTTGTATTATACCAAATTTGTTTGGCTCTCTGACACAATTAAGTGTTATGAATAAGCAAGAATAGGGGAAATTAGGAAAGGGGCAGGTGCTTTTTCATGGTACAGTACTTCTCAAATAGTAACAGTGTCACAGTCATTACTAATCCATTAACAGTGATATTTGATGTACACCTGGATGGCATCAAAGTACATAGGGAAAAACTGATTGTAATAGCCAATACCACACCACCAGCCTGCAGACTTATTCTGCTCAAATGGAAGAATCCCATCCTACCTTCTATAACTTGGTGGATAAACAACATTCTATATTATCACAGATTAGAGAAAATCCAATTCTTTCTTAGAGGATATTTCCAAAACGTTTTAAAAACATGTCAGAATGCATTAATATTATTTTAGAATAAACATGCCGTACCTGTGATTGACTCTGTTATTAATCATTTTATCATTTCTGAAAAACCATATTTATTCATTTTTTACTGTGTTGCTCTTCTCTTTCTTTTTTTTGGTTGAATTTCATTTTGGTTTTTTTTTTTTGGTTTTTTTATTTTTACTTTGCTTTTATTGTATTTAATTTTGCTTGTGTATGTATGTTATTATTACACGTTTGATTAGTAAAATGCTATTGTAATGTTCTGGTTTTCATAAAAAGAATATTTAAAATGATGGCAGCTTTTAAATTCCTTTTTAAATCTCTTCATACATATTAAGTTGTCAATGGCTTATCCCCAGCACTGTCCCCTACTTTAGAGAGCACTGTTTCAGGCATTACAAGAAGCCTAATTTAATGTCAATATACACATTGTGAATGAAAACATTTTTTAGCACTATGCACTTCTTACAGCTTCTGTTTACATTTTTTGTAATAATTGAGACACTTATTGTTAAAGAACCTTTAGGAGCCTTATAAGAAAATGTCTAAAGGTGCATATACTGTACATATTGGATTATAACATTAAAATAAATATGATAATCCCAGGAAAAAAAACACATCAGTACTGTTCACCTAATTTCTCCAAAATGGCATCAAGTCAAATTTTGAAGATCCTCAAAGTAATATTATTAACAGTCTATTTGGTAACTTATTTCACATATCTATGGTTCAGAAATTTTAATATTTGACATGGTGATTTTTATTAACTGCACCTTTTTTATTGAGTGTTTTCATTAGTTATATTTTTACTACCATGTATTACGTTTGTACAGCTCTCTGATCTTGTCATTTTAATGTGAACTTTTGAACCAGAAATTGCCTTTTTGTCACCATGTATTAGTCATAGCAGATAAAGAAAACCCATGAATGCACGGATAACTAAGCAATGATAACGTAATTTAAATATAAAATACAATAGCAAAACTCTATGCTAGGAGTCATGGTAGTAGAGTAGTTGGTTTTAGTTTAGTGGCAGGGGACTGAGAGTCATTTTGGTCACTTGTCTATGGGATATTGGAACGAACTCCCCTCATAGGTTTGGGCGTTTAGCTGGGTATACCAATATTTCTCCCACATCAGAACACAATACACAGCATTTAACATGTATACTTAAAAGACTGACTAAATAATCACATGTTCTCCGTTATTAAACGTTGACCCATCTATAGTGGGCAACTTGCAAAGCAAAGCTAAGCTGCGAAAGTGCGCTTTGAAGCAGAAGAGGAAATGGGCGTGTTTACATGACGTCAAGGTTACGTCATTCGTGACTAGAGAGAGGCTGGGCGGAGTGGTACTGCGGAGTGTCAAGAAGGCAGGTTAGAAGAAGAAAGGGAGGATATTTGAATATCTGTATGCATGTATGTATATAGAACATTTCAGATTTGATATTTCGGGTCACTCTAATTTACGTGATACCGTCCTCTATATGGTGCTGCACGTTTGTTCTATCAGTCTGTGAATTAAACCTCGAAGGTTAACACCTGCGGGAGTCTGCAGCACGCTTGCATTGTTCCTGGCCGACTGTTGTCCCTGCTTTATTTTACGCATAAATAGCAGCTTGGAAGTGATTCACGGTAAGGTCACCTTTTTGTGTCTATTTTCGATTTGACCGTGTCAGGAGGGAGAGGGTTGGGGTGGGGTGGACAGTAGCTGTCAAAATGTAATTCTCGATTAACGGTTTGCTCTAAATGGGGAAGAATCTTGCCTAAGATAAGCTTAGCAATGGAGATTTAAAACTGTTTTTCCTTGAACCATAAGGCTGTGTGTGCATCTTTTCCTTGATCTGTGCTAATATGACTAATTTTGTTTCCTGTCAGCCGCCGTAAAGCGGCCCTCTCTTAAGGCGAATTGTTTACATATGGTACGTAAATTTACGCGAAGGAAGATGCAGGAAGGTGGTTTGCAGACAAAATCTTGACAAGACTACACTGCCTTTGCTAACTGCTCACGAATTAACTGTCAATATATATCACGTATCATTGCTGACAACTAGGCACATGATGATCCAAATAGCGTGGACCTTTGAGGTGGTAGGCTGTAGAGTCATTCATTCCTTGATGTTCAATTAAATTGCTAATGCGTTTGCTGTTCTTCTGACCACATATATTTTATTCTGACATTATCGGAGCGTCTTAAAACGCGAGGGTTATGCCGTGGGTATATGTTGTTCATATCTGGGGACCAATAAGCAGCGCGCTGTAATAATCTCCACCAGTTCTGCACCAGTTCCTAATTCACATGCCAGCGCCACTTGCTGAATAATGAACAGCCCAAGTACTTGCCGTCACTGGATATTAATACCATATACCGTATGTCGCAGTGTTTTGAGCATAAATCAGAGATCTGTTGTCTTTTCTTCTGTCCTTTGACAGTAATTCTGTGGTCACATTTTTATTCCTTTGTTTCACACTTATTACTTGATTTGTCAAATAAACTCACTGAGCATATTGTTAGGAATACTTGCTTATCCATACAATTATCTAATGTGTCAGTCACGTGGTAACACCACAGTGTGCAGATACATGTTATGAGCTTTAGTTAATACACACATCAGAAAAGGGAATCAATGTGATCTCAGTGATTTTTACTGTGTTATGATTATTTATGCCAAATTGGTGATCATGTGAGATTTTTGCATACAGCAGTCTATATAGAGTTTACAGTACTCAGAATGGTGTAAAAAATCAAGAAGCATTCAGTGAGCATCAGTTCTGCAGATGGAAACATTTTCTTAATGAGACAGGTCAGATTAGAACCGCCAGATTTGGTTTGATCTGACAGAAAGGCTTCAGTAAGTTGGATAACCACTCTGTACAACTGTAGTGAACAGAAAAGAATCTCAGAATGAACAGCACATCAAATGTTGAGGCGGATGGGCTACAAAAGCAGAAGATAAGTCAGGTTCCATTCCTATCAGCTAAGAGCAGAAGGCTGAGGTTGCAGTGGGCACAGGCTCAGTTGCAGAATGGAAAACTAGCCTAGCCACATGAATCTTGATTTCTGCTGAGGCACACAGATAGTAGGAGAAGAATTTGTCACCAATAGCAAGAATTCATGCAACCTGCCTTGTGTCAACATTCCACACTGGTGATGTAACATGTAGGAAACGTTTTCTTGGCACACGTTTTACCTATTAGTACAAGTCAATCAACACTTGAATGCTACAGCTTATTTGAGTATTGTTGCTGACCATATTAATTTCTTCATAGTCACAATTTACCCATCTTCTAATGGCTACTTTTAGCTTAAGTAATGTCTTAGTCTTGTCACAAAGCAAAAGTTTTGCCAAACTGGTTTATGATAGTTTGTTCAGTGCTCTTTCAGTCACCTTTCCAGTCACCAGGGATATCATGTATAAACGGTACATGCTCACAAACATATTGCCTACGACCATTTCCTTTCTCCCATCATGATGTATAAAAACTAAACTTGGTGTAAAGCCACACACATTCTCATGACAGCACCCCACCCCTTCATTGCATATATGCACGTTTCTGCTTGATTTTGCAAACTGAGGGCACCCAACATCAAAGCAGTGCTACTGGTTTTGTATGGTTTCCCTTCCTTTTTAGATTCCCATCCATGACACAGGCTTTATCAAATACACTGAAATTAACTGTATGTTGTTTATAAATTTAAGGCACCTGATTGTAGTCAGACTACAACAATATAATGGTGCACAGAATGGCCAAGCTATTCCAAATACCATAGCTGCTTTAGCATTGTTACTGTCAGTGCACCAATCAGAGTATTTTAACCCACTGTATCTGAGTGTGGAATCACGGCTGTACAGCAGGTGATTGGAGGGCTCTGCGACGGGTTGTGTTGAAAACATAGAGGATTATCAGGATACAGCTTCCAGCTCTGGAGAACATTTATAGCACACACTGCCTCAGGAAAGCCACCAGCATCTGCATGGATTCTACTCAGCCATGCATACAGTCTATTTGAACTTCGCCCTTCCGGCAAACACTTCAGAGCCTTTCTTTCATGGACCTCAAGGCACAGAAACCGCTTCATCCCAAGAGCTATAAACACACTCGATCAGTCCATCAAGTGCTCCTGGTGGAACTGTTTGTACTGTTCTTATAATTACCTCACTGTAAACTTGCAGTATAGCATTAATATAGCACAACGTGAGATACCTTATGATCCATTTGCACTATATGCACAATATGTACATGTGTATTGTACTTATGCTTTCATACTGTATATTTTTCATTGTTTTATCTTATTATTATCTTATTATTTTTATTATTGTTATTATTGTTATTTTATCATTTTATAGGAAAACAAGTTTATGGAGAATTTTCATATTGAATCTCATTGTACCATACAATGACAATAAAGGAATTCAATTTAATTCAATAGAAGAGAGCACGTATTTATAGATAATAGATATGACTGACTTCTAAGTCGATTTAGATTTCCAAGAGCTATCCACTTGGAGCTGTGTGCTGTTAGAATACTAGGATGTATACTTGATATAATTTTAAGATGAAATGCATTAAAGTATGTGTTTTATACTATACAGATAAATTGTTGACTTCATTTAAATAATGTTTATTGTTAATAATTAAATGTGGGGGCGCAGTTGTGCAGTGGTAGCAATGAGCTGGCACCTCATCCTGGGATTGTTCCTGACTCGCGCTGGATGCTTGCTGCGACTGGCGCGACTTTGGATGGATAGATGGATGGAATAATTAAACACGTATTATGAAGATTTTTCAGTGCTCCTTAAAAGTTTCGGAGAAACGGTGTTCTAAGCTTACAGCTGGTTTGACATTTATTGCAGAGCTTATATTGTGGCGATTGGTTACGTGGAGAAAGAAAACAGAAGGACAGGAATTGGGAGATGGTATATTTGACAGAGACAGTACCACTGCAATAAATTATTTCATCAAAGGGTTGCGCATGTCCAAGCAAGCATCTTGAGGGAGGTAGGAACAATCCCTTTCAAAAACACATGCCCCCAATTTCTCCAGTCCGTACACTTTAAACTGCCAGGGCTTTAGTGAGAGCACAAAAGCAACTGAACAAAAGACATGATGCCGAGGGAAAATAAAAAGTTAAAACTGATCAGTATCACAAGCTAATGAAGCTTAATGATTAATATGTGCATTGTAATGGGAGTGGAAACAGAAGAGACAGACACACACATACATGTAGACCACTGCAGGTACTTGGCCCCATGTGTTTGAGAAGTGCTTCTTTTGTTACAATATAATTCAGTCATTTTGACTATTGCATCGCCATATGGCATAACAACAGCAAATAGAGTTTAGATAAGCATTGTGGCCTATAAATATACTTCGTGCTAAAGTTGCTATGACTTTACTCTAGAATGGCATGTTTGCTTGCATTTCCCATTAGAAAGCAATGTTGACTTCTTTTAGTTATTTATTTAGACAAGCAGTCAGAAGGTGGATGCTGTGCAGTCTTCTGTTGGTGTTGGGCACATTTAATGATTCGGGTGTTTTGTGTATAGAAACCTGCTGTTTTGAAATCTGCATCTTGTGTGTCCCTTTCTTATACTTTGACGGGATATGACACGTATCTTGAAATTCATATTTTCACAATACAGCTGCCTGTTCTTTCAACCTTACATCAACTCCTACACTATTGTCATAACTGAACAACAGATACAGCACCTATAACAATGTATTTGATTTCACCACTAGTTGTTTTCACTAGGTTTTCCCCTTGCAACAAGTTATGTTTTTTCCCTTAATACATGCAATATGCTCTCTGCATACAAGATATATATTTAATAGTTTGTCATAATAAAACGTTTGCTTTCTGTCTGACCAAATTAATAAAATTACCATTACTCTTTTGCAGCACAAAATCACCATCCCTATATTCAACACTGCCATTCATGAGACGTTGGATTGGTTTAGAAATGTGACACTCGATGAGCCTTCTAAATGTCCCCACCCAGTTTCAAGCAAAATTCTCTCACGATTGTCTCCAGACGTAAATATTATATGTCTGGCTCAGTGAGACTAATGGCTGTCTAAAAAAAAAAAAAGCTGTTAAAGGAGAAGAAATTTTCTCTAAAGCTGAATAATTCTACTATGATATTTCACACCTTCAACTAAACCAGCAAACTGTTGGTTTATTTTCAGTTACAATTAAGTGTGATTTTAGGCCAACAGCACCACACTTAACTATATGACTAGAGTTTCTGGAGACATAGGCAATGTCAGTCAACCATTACGCACTTCATATAACACTAAAAAAGGTCAATCTTTGTTTGACCTTAATTGCAAGCTTTTTTTCTAGCTCCAGCTAGATTACTTTCTTGCCTTTTAAGATAATTAGTTTCCAGCATTTTCTTTCTTTCTTTTTCTTTCTTTCTTTCTTTCTTTCCTTCCATAAAGGTCATCATTATGCAGAATTTTCTTACTCTTTATTGATGAACACTGTCAGTCACTTAATTCTGTATGCACTGGACTTGAATTTGATGCTTGGCCTCTTATTGGTTTCTCTTGCAGTTGTTTTATGTTTGGATGCTGAGTTTTAACTAATCTGCATGATGTGATGCAGTTTTAGTTTTTTGATTACTGAGTAAGCAGGATGCAGATGGGGTTGTAATCATTTGAATTTTGTACTCTTCATCTATTCCTTTCTGACTTCTTTATAAAGTTCTGTTAATTTTGATATATTTTCTTTGAAATATTTTTTATAAGTAATTACTCTTAAACAGAATGAGGATTTCAGGGTTGCATAGCGAACATTGCCAGTAAAGCAGTTTACTTCAGATGTAGATTTGTCAAGCAGCCAGAGACTGGATGTCTGAATCCTTATGCAAGGTGCATTTATGTTTTTGCCTTAAAGATATCTGCTAACAAATGCATTGTTTTGTCTTAGGCATTTCTGTTTGCAATAGAAATTCAGAATAGAATGTGCAAGTACCATTTGAATCCAGAAACAAGCATTTGTAAACAGTCTTAATGCAGTATATATGCCTGATTCTACTGTATACATTTTTCCTGGTTAATCCATTTAAGAGTCAGTTGGTCTAGTTTATACTTTCTCAGCATCAGGTGCAAGCTAGGGGCCATCCTAGATGGGACACCAGACCATTGCAGGGCACCCACCCATAGCCAGTAAATCACATAGATTCAGTTCAGACTTGACAGTTAGCCCATAGTTAAGTTTCAGTGAACAGAATTTCAGTAGTAGAGTTTGTTTTTTTCTCTGGCATTGGGATCATGGAAATGCAGCTTAAAATCAATACAGTCTTTCAGTTCACATTAGGGAGTAACTAAGTACAGGTGGAATTATGATACAATTATTAGTGTTTTTGTATTTGAGTTGTCAGTAACACTAGTGTACTTTTTCCTTTACTTGTGACAAGCTTGTCAATTAACAGCTTGGGCAGCATCTTAACAAAGTTTGTAAAGTTTAGGTCTTGTATGGTTTCCTTGAGTTTATGTTAATGTGTGTATGATTTGTAAAAATGTCCCCAATAAATTTACAGATTGTGTCACATTTAATTAATTAAATTCATAATGTATTATTGTTAAAGTTTAATTAATTAATTAATTAATCATTAAAGTTTTTTTTTGTTGCTGAATATTTTTCTAAGGTAAATCAGGAAGCTAAACATAGAACTCACTAGAAAATTAAGCACTTGTATGGCAGATAGGCCCTAATTTTGCTGTTTGCTTTTACAAAATGTTGCATCTTTTTCAGTCGTTTCTCACGAATCTGAGCTGTAAATACAGTGCATCCACATTTTGTTATGTTACAGCCTTATTCCAAAATGGATTAAATTCATTTTTTTCCTCAGAATTCTACACACAACACCCCATAATGAAAACTTGAAAAAAGTTTACTTGAAATTTTTGCAAATTTATTAAAAATAAAAAAATTGAGAAAGCACATGTACATAAGTATTCACAGCCTTTGCCGTGAAGCTCAAAATTGAGCTCAGGTGCATCCTGTTTCCCCTGATCATCCTTGAGATGTTTCTGCAGCTTCATTGGAGTCCACCTGTGGTAAATTCAGTTGACTGGACATGACTTGGAAAGGCACACACCTGTCTATAAAACCAAGCATGAAGTCAAAGTAATTGTCTGTAGACCTCCGAGACAGGATTGTCCCGAGGCACATATCTGGGGAAGGTTACAGAATAATTTCTGCTGCTTTGAAGGTCCCTATGAGCACAGTGGCCTCCATCATCTGTAAGTGGAAGAAGTTTGAAACCACCAGGACTCTTCCTAGAGCTGGCCGGCCATCTAAACTGAGCGATCGGGGGAGAAGGGCCTTAGTCAGGGAGGTGACCAAGAACCCGATGGTTACTCTGTCAGAGCTCCAGAGGTTCTCTGTGGAGAGAGGAGAACCTTCCAGAAGGACAACCATCTCTGCAGCAATCCACCAATCAGGCCTGTATGGTAGAGTGGCCAGACGGGAGCCACTCCTTAGTAAAAGGCACATGGCAGCCTGCCTGGAGTTTGCCAAAGGCACCTGAAGGACTCTCAGACCATGAGAAAGAAAATTCTCTGGTCTGATGAGACAAAAATTGAACTCTTTGGTGTGAATGCCAGGCGTCACGTTTGGAGGAAACCTGGCACCATCCCTACAGTGAAGCATAGTGGTGGCAGCATCATGCTGTGGGGATGTTTTTCAGCGGCAGGAACTGGGAGACTAGTCAGGATAAAGGAAAGATGACTACAGCAATGTACAGAGACATCCAGACTGGGGCGACGGTTCATCTTTCAGCAGGACAACGACCCTAAGCACACAGCCAAGATATCAAAGGAGTGGCTTCAGGACAACTCTGTGAATGTCCTTGAGTGGCCCAGCCAGAGCCCACACTTGAATCCGATTGAACATCTCTGGAGAGATCTTAAATGGCTGTGCACAGACGCTTCCCATCCAACCTGATGGAGCTTGAGAGGTGCTGCAAAGAGGAATGGGTGAAACTGGCCAAGGATAGCTGTGCCAAGCTTGTGGCATCATATTCAAAAAGACTTGAGGCTGCAATTGCTGCCAAAGGTGCATCGACAAAGTATTGAGCAAAGGCTGTGAATACTTATGTACATGTGATTTCTCAGTTTTTTTTATTTTTAATAAATTTGCAAAAACCTCAAGTAAACTTTTTTCATGTTGTCATTATGGGGTGTTGTGTGTAGAATTCTGAGGAAAAAAAATGAATTTAATCCATTTTGGAATAAGGCTGTAACATAACAAAAGGTGGAAAAAGTGATGCGCTGTGAATACTTTCTGGATGCACTGTAAGCTTGATTATGCAGTAGTTCATCCCTAAACACAGTATGTGACATATAAAGCCACAATGTTTAATATAGTAATTAAAAATCCGATTTGGTTATATTTTTACTAGTAAATATTTCCGGATGGGAGGTAGATGTTGGACATTGAAATGACTTCTCCATACTCTTGATAAGTTTACACTAAAACTCCAACCCACACTGCAACACTGCGTACTGTTAAAGTACCTCCCTGTGTTGAAAGTTGTTTCTGCCAAATTTTCTATCCATCACTGAAAGATAAGTTAAGCTCTGCTGTTCAGTTAAGTTTTAAGGTTAAAGCTTAATGTTTAAACAGAAGACATGAACAATAAATTTGTTAATGATGTACATGATTCTTTGAAGTGGAAACACCATAACAATAAATAAATAAATAAACATATTGATAATTATGTTCGAATTATGGTGAGTCTCATGTATATATGGACATTGAATCACACAGTTTTTGCTGGTCAGTGTTTATATATGTAAATATGTGCACAAAAATAAAATTACAAAGCATATTTATTGTACTTGCAAGAAAGAGGAAATTCAGTGGCATTTTTTTCCCCCACTCTTTATGCTGGTGGCTTAAGTAATGTCAACTCGCACACTGAAACTTTGTGAGAAGGAAAGTACAGTTTTAATTAATATATATTTGCATGCTATTCCTTTTCATGTTAAAGATGGTGATATAAGTTTGTTTGGCAAGTATAGCCTGATGTGGACTGGCACACCCTTCAGGACTTGCAAATGTCTAATGCTTCTCGGGTATGCTCCAATGTTTGGTTTTTGGTGTAAGAATTTTCATCCTTTATTGCAGCTTCTCTGTAATACAGTAAACAAAATTTTAGCAGTTGTTTCAGGACATTTTCTTTGCACTTGTTTTCACATTTTTGTGATAATTTTAACACCAATATGGTTTTTCAATACCAAGGCAGGGGAAACTGAAGGGCATTCACAAAAACTAGGGAAAGAAAAATAGAATACATTTCCTTGCAACAAAAAGTGTAGTGAATGCTATCTGAACAACTGATTGTTTTTTTTTTTTCAAAATTAGTTACAGTAAGGAGACCAGGGTTCACATCCCGGGTCGTCCTTGAGTTTGTATGTTCTCCCCATATCTGTGTGGGTTTCCCACAGGTTTCTCCCACAATCCAAATACTTGCAGTTTAGGTGGATTTGCAATACTAAATTGGCCTTAGTGTGTGGTTGGGATGTGTGTGTGTTTGTGTGTTCACATTCACTCTGCAATGGACTGGAGCCCTGCCCATGGTCTATATCTGCATTGCACCCTCTGCTTGCTGGGATAAGCTCCAGCACTGTCCATGATCCTTTTCAGGACTAAGCAGCTTAGAATGTTAGTAGCTAGTAGTAGTTAGTAATAGGTTAGACTGTTAGTAGCTAAGTAACTGGAAACGACTTTTGACTGGGTACTATGTAGTTTCATATAGTATAATACATTTATGGAGTATTGTCCAAAATTATGGCTACCCAAGAAACATGTTTTAAAGCTAGTTATTTGGGCAGTAAGCATTTATTTTTGTGTAAAACCCTGTATGGTGATAGAACAAACATCAATGACATGTTTGTAAAAAAAAAAAGTCAGTATTTTGTGTGACCTCCATTAGAATGCAAAGCTGAAGCAATTTACTTTGCTATTTTGCTGTTTAATTTTGTCATGTAATCTTGTGGTAAATTCTTGCAGTCTTCTTTTGAGTTTGGCAGGTGGTTGTTCTTTTTCCTTTCTACGTGATCCTGCTTCACGCATACTGGAGTTGGGACCCCAGCAACAGCAAAACTAACACTGTTAGTTTTCTGCAGACTTCCACTCCATGTAGGTCTCAGTTGTGTTTGCAGCATGTTCAGAAGTTATTTTTGCCAATAGTTTTTTTTTTTTATACCTCTCCGCCAGCAGTTATTATTCCTTTGATTATAGCCAGACCTCATATGTCTTTGGCTGAAATGCAACCCCACACCACATCAGAGCGGTTACCATGCTTTGCAGAAGGCTGCAGATAGGCATCAATATACTGCTCACTAACTATTCTTCTGACATACTGGCGTCTTTGTGAACCAAGAATTTAAACTTTGAATTATAAGATCTTCTGTGACTGATTGTTGCCACTGCAATCCACTGCTCTGGATTTTATTCTGTCATTTTAGGAAATGACCTTTCTATACTTTTTAATAGATACAGACATCATTTTAGGTCTTCCATTGTGGTCTCCATGTTCTATCTGCCCAATTTCTTCAAATTTCTTTATAACAGCTTGAAAATCCAGTTTGTTGTTTTTTTTTGGATGATGAATATAATGTTGTGGGGGAAAAAACAAAAAAAAATGATTTAAAGTCTTTCAAAGTATTGAATCATTTCCAAACCTCTCTTCAGGCGACTCGATTATTTGTGGTTACCCACCAACACACCTATTTATTTGTTAAATTGCCCGTAAAACACACCAGCTCAGCTCAATACTACAAGATTAATTTGAATTGGGTATCCTGTTGATGAAATTTAACAAAGCAAGGGATGGCTGTACAGTCTTGAAATGTGGATTGGAAGCAAACCTGAGTTGTTCCAGACATCTCATGAGATATTAGTAAGGTTTTGGAAAACACAACTCTTGTTAGTATTATGATAACATTTCACCAGAAAATAAATTCTTAATGCCTAGATAACTCACTTTAAAAATATTTTTTGGGAGAAATAAAACAATTCCATATTACTGTATATAAAGTATTTTGCATTATATTATATATAGAGATGTGACACCTCTAGATTTCAGTCAAATATATATTACACTGGAGGCTTTATCCGAGATGACAGGTGAGAGACACACAACAAGTCAGGGCCAGGAACTGAAATGACCATCTTCTGGGTTTAAAACCCAATGCCATAGTGACTAGGCTACACTGCCTGTCTATTTGTAAATGTTACTTGTACAGATGAATTGCATGATAAAAAAATCCACTAATTAAGACATGGTTTCTAATCATATTTATGAACTTAATTTGTATATTAAAATTCAAATTCAAGATTACAAATTCAAGAGTTCATATGGCATTTTGTGAGTAACTGTATTAGGTGTTTAAAGCAACATTTTCTGAATTATAATTTTAAGAACTGTAAACGGATATGCAAATGTGACACTTATAATGTGTGAATTAGGTTTTAAACAAGGGAAAAAATCACTTGTTGCAAGCTTATTTCAAATACGAATCACCATATACAAAATTATTTTAGCTGTAAGTAAACTGATCTTTAATCACAATGTGGTGCCATTGCAAAGTTCTTTTTTGGATGTAAATTTCTAATGATCATTACGCTGTTAACCTCTTTTTATAAAGCACTGGTGAGGTGGTATTACAGCTGTTATTTGTATATGCAAAAATCTATGTTATCTTTTTTTGTGTTCTTAGGTAACCCAAAAAGTACTGTATAAGAGTAGTATTAGAAATATGGGGCTTTAGAGATGGCCTTTTTAATAAAAATAAATAATGGGACAAAGGCCTTACCTGACCAGCTTGATGAAGCAGTGATTTTTATGGCTCATTGGCTCCCTAAAAGATGATTGATTGACCATCTCATTTTCTGTATTATGATGCCACTGGATCCTTAGATGTGCATAATTGTAAGATAGTCTTGAATAGATTAAGGCAGTATGAATTGAGTCTAAAGTGAATAGAATATTATTGTGATCCTTAAAGTTAAATTTTCTGGAATCGGGGCTGAAATGATATTTCATAGTTGAGATAATTTTTGCTTTTATAATGAGGAAACAAATTAATTCCAGGTAACTGAGCTACAGTTTAATTATAGATAGGATGATAGACAGTGTGTAGAGCTAGAGTATGCATAATATAATGCGCTCTTAACAAGCTTAATTTCATGCCTTACAGGCAACATTTTGGTGCCTCATTTTTTTTTTTTCATGTAGTTATGCTCTGCGTTAAAGTTAAACATGCAAAGTGGGCCCCACTTTAAAATTAATGTATTTTGTGGGCCCCATTCAAAATAATCATCTAAAGAGTGACAGACATATGAAAACTGCTGTGGTTTATTAGTCCATGGAAGATGTATAAAATGGTATGGATCATTAAACTGTGTTAAAATCTGTCTTTGTCAGTGTTGTTTTTATAATTTGAGCAGCATCACTTATCTAGTTGTATATAGACTGTCAGAAACAGTGCTAACTAAAGTTTTCAACATGGTGTTTGTAAAGTCAGGTGACTGTGTAGAAGTAAATAATCAGTACCCCTTCTTGGAATACAAAAGTGGTACATGAAAGCTTCCGTAACTGATCTGTTCTTCTGCCTCTTACCAATGGATTTACAGTATTTAGTGTCAAAACTGAACTAGGCGTCTATATATTCTATAATTCATAGTCTATTCTTTAAGAAGAAGGTTTGTATTTTGAGGGAAGTGTTCACTGAGTTTACACATTTTGTTTCTGAAACATGTTCCCATGCTTCTGTACAAGTGTCCGTCTTCTCATTCTGCCACATTTTGAAGTTTAATTGCACTCTAGAAAATCTACTTTATTAAGTTACTTTGTCTTTATTTTAAACTTTGTCCCTGAGACATTTTGCTTTTGAATGGTAAATTTCCAAGCCTCCAATCTTGTGCAAACAAACATCTCTTCAAGGATTTGCATGTGTTTAGCTCCATCTGTTGTGCCCCCTAGTTTGATACTCAATCATTGCCAACTAAAACAGTTGTAATAAAATGATACTGCTACAGTCATAATTTCATGGAGTTGATGTTTTATGGAGTAACTGTTGTTACAGGGATATTTTATTGAATGCCTTGGCACAGTTTTATTCTAGTGTTATTTTCAGGGTTTATTTGTACAGCTTTGAATGCACTGTCTAGCCATTGACTCTCGCACAGACAGAAATGTTTTATTGAAATCTTGTAATCTGCATTAATTGTACACAGCCTTTGATGACATTATGATGACATGGTTTGTTCACTGAAGATAGCTGGTTGCACTTTACCTTACTTAGGAGTTTCATTCCAAAGATTGTTAATATTCCATTAACTATGAATTTAAGTGTTATATTTTTTATTCTTTTATTTCTTGCACTTTGTAATACTTAAGTTTAATGGAGGCAGTCTGATTAGAATTTCTTGTTTGTAGCTTCAGGATTCCTGAGCGGATTACTTTCTGTGTGGAGTTTTTGTTTTCTCCCAGTATCCTTATTTCTCCAGGTACCTCTGTTTCCTTGTACTGTATATCTCCTATTTGCTTAATTGGTGATTCTAAAATTAAACAATATGAATCAGTTTATGTCTGTATTTTTGTAAGTATGCCCTGCAATAATTTAGTGTCCCATTTAGGGTTAATTAGTACTGCTTACAGGGCAACCTCAGGCACTCCTTGACATTGTAATTAAAAGAAAAGAAAAGACAGCTCGGGCCACACAAATATATGTATGTCTTGCAGTGGAATCTATGCATGAACATGAAAAGGATACCTTATGTTTAGATTTTCAAGCAAAAACAATATTTTAAAAAGTTGCTGGGTCATGCTTTATTTCAACATTACAGAAAATATGTTATTAAAAAATAATAATTTACCTAATTATGCCTAAGTAAACATTTTTCTTTTGCTATAATTATTACCCTCAGTGTTTTTCTGTAGGCCTGGCTCCATGTTTAAAAGCATAATATTAAAAGATGATGGATGTCTGGAGGCTGTAAACTGGCAGAAAACCAGGCAGACTGATATAATCAGTAAATACTCTGATGGTTGTAGCTTTGTCTGCACTGTTTATTATATAAATTGAATGAATTAAGTTATTGCTTGCACAACAGCAAATATTGGCGCTCAAATCCTATGCATTAGTAGTGTTTTCACTACTGAAGAAGGTTCTCCTAAAGGCATTTGTTTGATTTCTTCAATTGTTTTTAAACATATGAATGTGGATAATTCTGTAGAAGTATGTAATTCCTAGAAAAGTTCACGTTGCTTACGTTTTACACCCTTGAAAATATTTGTAAAGTCTACTCATAGATTAACCCTGTACATTTGTTGTTTAAGTGTCATTCTGCAACCAAAATAATAATAGAACTACCTATGAATAAGAAGCATTTAATATTAAAGGTACAGTATACAGAGCCATTTCAGATAAGAATGATCCTTGTAAAATCAAGTCAAATTTTCCATGGGGAACATGTGGTGTTAGAGGCTTTGCCCAGGTGAGTTAACAACAGTACAGTCACTATCTACATTTGCAGGAATACAAGGATAGTCAAATGTTGTACTCTGCTTACTCATATAAATGTTTTTACTTCATCACTTTTTTCTTCATGTTTGATTGTACAATTCTTTGCTAAGAACAATTTATCTGAAAAAACACATTTAACAGCATGTCCTTTATTTATATACTATGTGTGTATGTGTATATTTACTTAGTGTATTTGTATATAATATTATGACGCCAATGGTACAAGCTTTTATAGTGTACATGCAGTATTGAGGTGTATGTCCTGTGTAAAGAGGATATGTGAAGCTTAAAATGTAAGATAAAGCATTAACATCACCATTTCATTAGTGCTACCACAGTGCCAAAATGGCAACAGGAGAGGCCATTGTTGCTTTATCTTATGCGCTAGCATGTAGCACAGCTTGGTAGAGAGTGGACTGCATATGCTATGTCCATATACTGTAACTTGGCTGCATGTTCAGACCTTATAGGTTGCACATCACTGTGCTGTAAAGTCAGCTTCTGTCAAGTCTTGGGTACATTGTTTAGATGGTAAGGTGGCTGACCAATAACACAAGATCTGTAGAGAGCCTGACTTAGATTTTAGCAAATCCTTAGTTAAAGGGCTTAATGCCCCGATTTTCTTTTAGAGAAGGAGAGATACGCTCAACAAAAAGGCATGAATTCCTAAATACAGATACAAAAGTACAATAGAAAATTGAATCCAAAGACAAAATGCAAAATCCACAAAACAGCAAGTAACAAGCAAAAATCAGCAGAAGTTAGAGGTTAAACTCCTGACTGCCTCATAATGTTAGCACCTAGAACTGTGAGATCAGGTTGTTTGCAAGAAGACAGCCCTAGACAGTACCTAACAGCATCGTCTTCCCTACAGAAGCAACACAAGCGTGACACTCTACACTGAGCACTTTTCTCCTTCCCACAAGACAAAGATAAGTCCTCACCACAGTGATCGAAGGGTGGAATTCTGTTTAGAAGAAAGAGGCATACTTGTACATGCATGGTTGCTGTTAGAACATAATTAATATGACATAGTGGTACAGCAGCATGTTGATTTTTGAAGTAAAGTACAGTATGCGGCAAAATTGTGTTTGGCAGTGTCCAAAATGTCTTTAATCTTCTTGGACAGCCATTCTCCAGACAGGAAAACAGCATCAAAAATATGCTGTATCCATATTGAAAAGAAAACTATTCTGAACATCTCTCAGGTAATATAAGAAAAGGCTGTTGTACAGTAGTTAAGTGTTAGTAAGACATCACAAATCATAATATCAGGAGTGTCGAGTGAAAGTTAAAAGCAGTTATTGCGTGCAAGGTCACTACAACTATTGTACATGTTAACCATACATAATGTATGTACAGCATTTTTTTGTTATGATTACAGATGCAAGATTGAAAAAGCAGCAGCTTATTCTGTGCTTTAATATTTGACATTAAGCACAACTGTTGTGCAGTAATGTTTTCCAGCTCAAAACACATAAAGAATTACAGAAAAATAAATATTGAAAACATGGAATATGTCTGACTGGCTCAGTTTATTAATGTTCATATTATTCATTGCCATTTAGTGACAGGCCTGCCACAAACCTTTTTTGTCAGACACATGCTGCAGGAAGACCTTTGTTTTCCCCAGATGAGTATCCCTGCTGCAAGCACCGAGTGCACCTTCTTCAAAGCGCATATTGACAATACATAATTCACACAGAAACTACTAATGCAGTATGATTAATACTTGTGGTTGCTAATCCCTAACATACTATCAATGGTTAACATATTAATCTGTGATTATAGTTAAATAAATAGACTGACTATAGTAGCTCCCTTGTAAAAAGTGAATTGTGTTAAGCTATGCCAATGGTGAAGACATTAATGTGACTTTTATGTGTGTTATATACCGTAATTATTTCCCATTTTGCAATACAAAATTTGTACCATGCTGTTACTTAAATAAAAAGAATGCTGAAAATGTCATAACACTATAGCATATAATAAAAGGCAACTCCTACTTGCTTGAGGAAGTTAGATTGTAAACTGAACTCCAAGCAAGAACAGAGCATCAATAGACTTTTCTAAAAAGTGCAGGAACATTTAAAGATTATTAGAATTATTTTCTTTTTTATAATTTTTTGCTGTCATTTATATTAGAAGTTAGAAATTGCCAAATTAAATCATTCAGTAGGGTTTGAGTAGTAAGGTAAGGTTGCTGAACATGTAAATACTAGAAAAGCAGCAATGAAACATAAGAAAATAATAAAATATTATATGGATGGCTTTTCAGGCAAAGTAGTGTCTTAAGATGATTTTAGAGGAGGATTTAAAAAAAATGGTTGCAATTATAACAAAAAATACTGCACTTTAGGTTCACTGATTATTAGGGAGTGTGTATATGATTTTTGCATACTTCATTATTTTGACCAGTCTGCATATGTGTGTACAATATTAAAATGTTATTAGAAATATTTTATGTGTTGTTAACCCTGTTGTCTTATAGCATAAGAGAACTAGGTTCAGTTCCTGACCCAGTCACTATCTTTATGGACTATGTACTTTCTCCCTATTTGCTTGTAATTGTTTTTCTGGTACTGTAATTTCCCTAAGCCATTTGTGGAGATATTGCTAAATTCTGAATTATTATTATGTATTGTTTGAGTTCTTTTCTTTTTCCAGTTTGCACTGATGCTGTCATCATGGCCTGACCCTGTCACTGACACATGTTCCCAACATCTCTAAATACATTACTTGGTTGTAAAGATGTCTGTGATATCTGCTAGGGAAACAAGACAACATAAAACATAATCAGCACAATATACAATACAAGAAAGAGAGTGAGTGGGCTTTTGAAAATGGTGATAAGTGTACTTATATTAACTTTTAATCTGGAATTCATCTTGCATGCTGTAGTTGATGCCCAAGGATAAGACATTGAAACTGCAAGACATTGCACTAACTGGGCGTCTTCTGCTGAGTGCTTGACTTGCAGTCCCATTTTCACCTCACATGAAAGTCGATGTTAAACTAAGGTTGTTTAATTTGAAGGAGCTCCTCTTGAGCACAGTAGCTTTCTCTGGACACACAGTTGATGCAGCTTCAGAACATAGGACATGACAAGATGACAAAGGTAAATTATCAGCGTATTCAGTTTGGTAGATTATATATAATATATAAATAAATACTGACTACAGTGGGATCAGTTTATGTTGTGAACATGGATGACTAAACTGTGAATCATTAAAATGCCAAGTCAGTTTAGCTCAATTAAAGTCACAGTTTTCTTCAATAATCCTAATTCATTCTTTTACTTGAAGCAGATCTCTAAAGTCACAGTGACAGACTAAAAATATTTGTAGTTAAATATATATATATAAAAAAAATCGAACATAATTGTTGCTTTGAAAAGCGAGTTTAAATAATCAAAAATTGTTTTGATCGATAAAAGGAAATAACAATAATTATAATGGTAGAAAATGTCTGTTTTTATTATTGATCTGTTTAACATTCTGTTCTCCAACATAAGCCGTGCTTCAGGAGACGTCAAAGCTTTTAGGGTTTTAATTACTATTTTCTGACTAACAAAATTAAATGCTTTAATTATTCCTTTAAAATTTTTGTTTTCACTTCAGATGTGCTTCCTCTATATTCAATTTGTAACTGAATAAATAATTTGTGCCCTAAGGTTTTGAAAGTTTTTTCTAAAAATAGACACTGTAATATAAAAAACAGAGGTCTTGTAATACAATTTGCATGAATTTATTACTTTACTGTTGCTGTTTACGTAGAGCATATAGTTTTATTCACTATTGTCTACTGAATTGATTTGGGTGGTCCTTGCAAGTAAATAATTAATTCCTAGCCTGGATATTTTATAAAATAGCATTATTATTTAACATTTTAACATTAGTATAAGCATTCATTAATTCATTAATGCAAAAAGGGCTGAAATGCCACCAAAAAACCTTCTTGCTTGTTTTTAATCCTGATGGCGTATACATTTTTCACCGCAATACTTCATTAAGTCACAAATGTATTTTTGTTGGATTCTCTAATATTTGCAAGTCTGTTAAATAAGTCCATGGGCACTTAATATGTTTTTCTGTAGAGCTGCTTCTCATTCCAAAGGGAAGTCAAGGAAGAAAAGAATTTTCTCAGCAGTGTACATGTACTGTATTTTGTGATGGAGCTGGGGATAATAGATAGACCTGATGGGAGGACTAGCCTGCAAAAGAAGTGATATTCTCTATGGCAGATTGTGGTTTGAGCCCATGTCTTAAGTCATGCAATCATCTTCCCTTACCTCGGACCATTTATCAAATGTGCACAGCATTCACCATTATATCCTTTGCAAGTTACTCTCATACATAGGCCCAGGAATTTCCTCTTCATCGTATTAGGAATTTATTTTTGGACTGTTTAGTGGGTAGTGGTCACCTAAATCCTGCTCTTGTTCCTATTTGTTTTTGGTTTGTAATTTTTGCAGGTTTTCTGATATGTGGGCTTATTGTTGTTTCACTTATTTGTGGGGATTGTGTTCACTTCATGTTAAATTCTCTCTAAACACTATTGCTCCCTTAGTTTAGTGGTTGATGTTCCTTTGCATTTACATTTACATTTACATCATTTAGCAGACGCTCTTATCCAGAGCGACTTACAACAGTGCTTAGTAGTCTACGACTGTTCTTCGGTCTTTAAGGCTAGGATTAAATCTACTGTCATTAAACAAGTTACCGCTGACCAAGTTGTATACAAAACCCTGCTAGAAGAAAATAGTAAGTTAGTACAAAATTTTTTTTTTTTTTTTTGAAAAAAAAAGGGTAGAAAAAAAAAGTATGGGGACTTTAGTCCAAGTGCTGTTGAAAGAAGTGTGTCTTCAGGCGACGTTTGAAGACAGTGAGGGTCTCCGCTGTTCGTACAGCAAGAGGAAGTTCGTTCCACCACTGAGGAGCCAACACTGCAAAGAGTCTTGATGCATGTCGTCCTCTTCTTTTAAGTAAGGGTGGTTCGAGACGTGCAGTGCTTGATGTTCTGAGACAGCGAGAAGTGACACGCTGCTTGACCAGTGCTGATATGTAAGGTGGTGCAGCTCCAGTTTTGGCCTTAAAGGCAAGTGTTAGGGTTTTGAACCTGATGCGGGCAGCCACAGGGAGCCAGTGCAGGTTCCGCAGCAGAGGTGTAGTGTGCGAGAATTTGGGAATATCAAAAACGAGTCTTGCAGCTGCATTCTGGATCAGTTGCTTGAAGTGGTCGTGTTGCCTTTAGTGAAAGTCCAGACAGCAGAGAGTTGCAGTAGTCCAGCTTAGAGATGACCAAGGTCTGGACGAGAAGCTGAGTAGCCTCTGTAGTGAGAAAGGGGCGGATTCTCCTAATGTTGTAAAGGAGATATCTGCAGGACCTGGAGAGGTTGCTGATGTGTGGAGAGAAAGACAATTTTTCGTCTAGAGTGACACCAAGACTTCTTGCCGTTTTTGAGGGGACGATAACCGAGTTGTCAAGAGAGATTGCAAGGTCAAGATTCGGAGATGAGTTGCCTCTGATATACAAGAGTTCAGTCTTGCTGGGATTCAACTTGAGGTGGTGGGAAGTCATCCAAGAGGAGATATCAGCAAGGCAGTTTGAGATGCGGGTTGAGACCTGCTGGTCATCGGGTGGAAAGGAGAGAATGAGTTGACTGTCATCCGCATAGCAGTGGTAAGAGAATCCATGTCCAGCTATTACCTTCCCAAGAGAACCTGTGTATAAGGAGAAGAGAAGGGGTCCTAGGACAGAGCCCTGAGGAACACCAGTGGTCAGTCTTCGTGGAGCTGACTGGGAGCCTTGCCAGGCAACCTGGAATGTCCGGTCAGCAAGGTAAGAAGCAAACCATTGCCAGACAATGCTTGAGATCCCAAGACTAGTGAGAGTTTCCAGAAGTATCTGATGGTTGACCGTGTCAAAGGCTGCAGATAGGTCCAGAAGTATGAGGACTGAGGACAGGTTGGTAGATCTGGCTGTGTGAAGGGTTTCAGAGACAGCAAGAAGTGCAGTCTCGGTAGAATGAGCTGCTTTGAATCCAGACTGGTGAGGGTCAAGAAGGGCGTTATTGCTTCTCATTATGAAATATTTTGATTATTATATGCAGTTTCCAGTTTAGTCTATTACTTTGTGCAAAATTTTATGTCAATCTAATTGAGTTTGAGGTGGTGGTTGTGATTGTCCTCTCTGTTTGGATCTTGTAGAGTCTGAATTGGGTGTTCTCAAGAGGCAGTTTTGTTATCAGCCTAAAGTCCACACTGTAGCTTTTCCATAGCTTTACAAGATTAGGGGCTAAAGATCTGTGGCAAAATGGTTAAGTACCTTTAATTCTTTCTTTTTGAACTCCAATGAGTAATTATGAATCAGACAGCACAAATGATTTGACTGTTACAGTCAATAGTATTTAGCAAAAAAAGATGCCTAGTCTTTGAATTACTGTATGACAGAATCATTTTTGATTTTTTGAAAAACTTAGTCTAGGTAGAAATGCAAATAACACACACTCACAATCACACAATCTGTGAAGTTCAGGAAGGAGTAGGCTGCATCTTACCTGAAACTGTTAAAGAAAAATTAAACCATGTAACAGAATTAGAAATCAAAAGCACACAACAGTTTTAAATTACTGTATTAAGATGTTGTACAGACCGTAACATGTATAGAATAGTTTTATGATAGTCAGACACTAGTCACAGTGATGTAATCCTTGTTTGTTACTGTAATGGTAGTTATGCTACACAATTTTAACAGCAGTCCTTTCAAGTGCTAAGACTTATTACTTATAGTGTACATAAAAAAAAATTAAAATCACATATGTGCTGTTTGGCAAAAAATCATACTGTTTACTCTCATTTTCTCCTGTATTTTAAAGTTTACATGTTTCCCTGACATTTTCTCCCATATACACAAAAGGTTTCATTAACAGTGTAAATCAAACTAAGAGTGTCTCCTTCTAAACATGGAATTAACCAACCTGGCTGAGATTCTATTATGTGGCACAGTAAGATTTGTGAATTTCCACATTTAAAATGAGCAAAAATTATTTTGATAGTATTACTAGACAGTGTTGTTTTTGGTTGTTTGGAACCCTAAAATTATTGCAATTGCTGTAGCATGTGATTTCAACTAGGTTAAACCTGGAAATGAGACTACAAAATTAGTCGTGCTAGTCTACAAGTAAAAAAGAACTTTCAAAATTTATCATACGTTTTGATTAAAACATCTGACTACATTGTATTCTCACAGTACATGCCTGCTTACATGAGTAGAGCTGTTGTTATGGTCAGTTGTCATCTTCAAAGGTTGAGGTGCTTACTTGTCTCTCAAAACCTCTCTCTTAAAAAAGAAAAGCTTATAAAGCCAGAGGCCATGTAAGCATATCACTGTTTACTGTTGGTACTACTTTGGCAGTCTACTGCTATCGTTTGCATTAATTCCTTTTTTTATTTTGTGCATTCAGTTCTACATGCTAAATCTATCCAAAGACTAGCTTTTAAATGAAAGATCTATCTATCTATCTATCTATCTATCTATCTATCTATCTATCTATCTATCTATCTATCTATCTATCTATCTATCTATCTATCTATCTATCTATCTAATATAAGTAAAATAAAGCAATGTTTACTGATTCACTCATCAGCAAAAACATTATTTCCCATTTCAATAAAAAGTTTAAAAGTGACAGGATGGTACATCTAGGGCTGTAGATATCTGCTAAGAAAGGACATTTTGATACCTCAAACTGAATAAAAACTAAATACCCCAAAATCTTAAAAATGCTTTTACTGATTTAACTGAAATTTGCTGATGTTATAGAAAAAAACAAATTAGCTGACCCATGTTTTTTTAATTTGTCATCGTTAACGTTGTTGCGAGTGGGCTATTCTTAGGCACCACGTCCTTTTTCTATCTCAGTGAGACGAATTGGGCTTGTGGTTCTTACAAATGAATCCTGCCAGCACAACAGCGCCACTGACCAGGCTGAGGGTGTAATCACACAGAGAAATGGGGCTGCTACTTTATAAAAATGAATGCCACTACTAGAAGTGAAGCTCAAAAAAGACGTGTTTAGCAAGTTACATCATTGGGTACCCGTATTACACCCTATTCTGTCAGCTTCTTTTACTTCTTGTGATACAATATAAAATACATCCAAATTCAAAGGGGGGAAGGGGTGTTGTCCACCATAGATTGTGTAGTGTGCTTACATACATATGTACATACATATGTGGTTCTTACCTCATTGCAGTTCATTGCAGCTCAGCCCCTGCTCACTTTGTTGTTTTCTCTGAATTGAATAAGAGGTATTACTGTCACTGATTTCAGATTTGCCCATCTTATTGTGATCTCTAAAATCATTTAAGAAATATATCTAAAAAGCTGTTTCTCCTACGCATGACTAACCCCACAAACTCCTGATGCTCTGGTGCAAAATTACCTTTGAGCTAGTTGTATGGAAATCTAGTCATTTGTATTTTGACTTATTAAAGAGATGTGTTTTGCAGCAGCCTGAAGAGCTACATCTGTTGTGTTGTGAGTTGTGGGTGAGGAGCCCCTCCTTTCAGCCAGGATCTTGTGCTGTGACTCACTGCACTTAGTCACGCTCTGGCAGCAAATACACATTTTAAGATACACCAGAATGGTATTGGCTGGAGCAATAGCAGGCTTGTATTGATTAGCTGCAGCAGCTGCTGTCGCTGTTGCAGACAGGGATGCACCTTTTTCTCAGCTGTGTCTTTTTAAAGGACGCCTTTAAAAAATACAATGAAATACAGCTTGAGGTAAGATTCTTTTTTTTTTTTCGTAGTGACTTGCTTTGTTAATGTTCGCAGCTTATCAGCGCAAGGTCTGTATGTCTGGATGGCCTGCTAAAAATAGAAATAGCTGTGCCTTTTTGTGATCCACTGAGAATTTTTCTGTGGAAGAGTAAAACCAATGTGGTGAAAGCAAATAAGCAAAGTGGGGGGCATATAGTATGTAATGGTAGAGTCTACCAAGATGGACCTGTGAGACCCACTTTTTACCTGCTCAATACCAAAAAAAAAAGGAGCAG
The DNA here is from genome assembly GCF_900747795.2 of Erpetoichthys calabaricus. Lineage (NCBI taxonomy): Eukaryota > Metazoa > Chordata > Cladistia > Polypteriformes > Polypteridae > Erpetoichthys > Erpetoichthys calabaricus. The sequence goes on along the minus strand of NC_041397.2, from coordinate 253,682,692 downwards.
TAGCCATCAATGGTTTTGCCCTTGGCAAAGCTTGCAGATCATACGTATCAAGATGCACTGCAGTAATCTGTTTTTTCAGGCACTGTAAAGCTTTTTCAAGACAGGCTCATTTGTGTAGAATATATGCTTGGTTGACTTGGGATATTTTTGCAATTATCTGGGATATACTCTAAGTTATCAATAAAATTATAATCACTAGTATTTGATTTTTTCCTCATAACCTCATGTATATAATTTAGTTGGTTTGTTTCCTCCCTTGTAGTGTAGTTTTATGCATTTGAAACAGACTTGGTTTACCTATTTTAATTTTCACTTGCGATGTACAGTAGACTATAAGACATTGCAGTAGCTAACTTTTTAACTATGGTGTCTTTGAGTTGCTCTTATCCAAAGATTTTGGACATCCAGCTAATTAAACATTATGCTTGTTTTCTTATTGATCACCTGTTATCATTTTAAACTCGATAGGTATTCCTTGCAGTATAAATAAGACTTGAAGAACTACACTGAGATATACTAAAATAAATACTATGTATGTGTGCTAGAGTGCAGCTAATAAATAAACATGTAGCCATTAATGTTCTTACTTGATTATCCAGTATTGGAGAGGGATAGTGCTAGCCCAGTAGCACTGGGAACAAAGCAGGAACTGACCATTGAGGATGATTTGTGTCATTGCCATTTGGAATGTACATTTATGTACATGCCCACACATAACTTATACTGGTCCATTTTAAACTTACCAGTTAACCGGGGCAGGCACATCTTTTGGATGTGAGAGGAAAATCATATGTGAACATGCCTATGAGAATTCGTGAAGTCTACAATGGGGTAATTGTTGATTAACATTGATCATTATTAAAATAAAAATAAGCTACACAAAAGCACAGGAAAATAAAGATTTTAAGTTATAGGTTGTGTGATGTAATGAGTTCAGTACTATATTTTACAAATACATTCCTTAACATTCTTCACAGGAAGTAAATTAAGTGAGAATCATTTCTTCTTATAAAATTAATATATGTTCAATTCTGTTAGCAATCTTTTTCTATGAAAATGGATGAACAAAAAGGCTGTGCATGTCAAAAGGCACACTTTTTGGATTCTCTGTTTAGACATAGAAGTGGATGCTTTCGATTTAAGTGTGTGATGTGATTAATGCATGTATAGCTAATAGAAATTTACAAACAGAGTAGTAGGCACCTGTTTGTATCTAAAGAGAGTGTATGATGTCTTTATATTTAACTAGCTAGAGCATACAGTATTATGAACAATTACTTTTTAGTACTTCGGTGCTTAAACTTTTTGTAGTGTATAAAAATTAGGTTTTAATTCACCATGAGTTGGTTCCTCATTACAATATACCTGAGGAATCAACTTTCAGAACGTAACTGAATGCATTTACTAATGTTTGTTATCAGGGAGGCTGCTTGAATCTGTTACCTGTGCTGCTATTTTCATGTACGCATACTGTCTTTTCTAAGCCTTGCCCACATAACCTGAAAAATTTGTGCTTATTTTTATTTATTTATTTATTTTTACTACTCCCAAGTGAATTTGACTCTGACGTTTTGGCAGCTGTGTTCATTTAGCTGTATGCTAAGGCTGGTGTGACACTTTAAAATCTTTACGGAATTAACAGTAAGTAAACTTGAGAATATTAAACCTCAAGATGCCTTTGTTGTGGCTGTGGCCTGCAACAGCTATAATGTATAGTATTGTAAACTTTATTCTTTCAAATTATGCAGTTTTTTGACCAGAGGGAGTTTGGATCACTCTTCTTTTTCTTTTTGAGGCACTAACTTTATTTCAGTAAGCTTTATAATGCCTGTGTTCTTGTGCTTCCAGTTTCAAAAACTGAAGTATTCCCCATGTGTACAATAAAAAACTATTGGACCGTTTTGAAAGAATTAAATGGAAAACATTCAAAGATCTGATGTATACACCTTAATGACTATACAGTGGTGTGAAAAACTATTTGCCCCCTTCCTGATTTCTTATTCTTTTGCATGTTTGTCACACAAAATGTTTCTGATCATCAAACACATTTAACCATTAGTCAAATATAACACAAGTAAACACAAAATGCAGTTTTTAAATGATGGTGTTTATTATTTAGGGAGAAAAAAAATCCAAACCTACATGGCCCTGTGTGGAAAAAGTAATTGCCCCCTTGTTAAAAAATAACCTAACTGTGGTGTATCACGCCTGAGTTCAATTTCCGTAGCCACCCCCAGGCCTGATTACTGCCACACCTGTTTCAATCAAGAAATCACTTAAATAGGAGCTGCCTGACACAGAGAAGTAGACCAAAAGCACCTCAAAAGCTAGACATCATGCCAAGATCCAAAGAAATTCAGGAACAAATGAGAACAGAAGTAATTGAGATCTATCAGTCTGGTAAAGGTTATAAAGCCATTTCTAAAGCTTTGGAACCCCAGCGAACCACAGTGAGAGCCATTATCCACAAATGGCAAAAACATGGAACAGTGGTGAACCTTCCCAGGAGTGGCCGGCCGACCAAAATTACCCCAAGAGTGCAGAGACGACTCATCCGAGAGGTCACAAAAGACCCCAGGACAACGTCTAAAGAACTGCAGGCCTCACTTGCCTCAATTAAGGTCAGTGTTCACGACTCCACCATAAGAAAGAGACTGGGTAAAAACGGCCTGCATGGCAGATTTCCAAGACGCAAACCACTGTTAAGCAAAAAGAACATTAGGGCTCGTCTCAATTTTGCTAAGAAACATCTCAATGATTGCCAAGACTTTTGGGAAAATACCTTGTGGACTGATGAGTCAAAAGTTGAACTTTTTGGAAGGCAAATGTCCCGTTACATCTGGCGTAAAAGGAACACAGCATTTCAGAAAAAGAACATCATACCAAAAGTAAAATATGGTGGCGGTAGTGTGATGGTCTGGGGTTGTTTTGCTGCTTCAGGACCTGGAAGGCTTGCTGTGATAGATGGAACCATGAATTCTACTGTCTACCAAAAAATCCTGAAGGAGAATGTCCGGCCATCTGTTCGTCAACTCAAGCTGAAGCGATCTTGGGTGCTGCAACAGGACAATGACCCAAAACACACCAGCAAATCCACCTCTGAATGGCTGAAGAAAAACAAAATGAAGACTTTGGAGTGGCCTAGTCAAAGTCCTGACCTGAATCCAATTGAGATGCTATGGCATGACCTTAAAAAGGTGGTTCATGCTAGAAAACCCTCAAATAAAGCTGAATTACAACAATTTTGCAAAGATGAGTGGGCCAAAATTCCTCCAGAGCGCTGTAAAAGACTCATTGCAAGTTATCGCAAACGCTTGATTGCAGTTATTGCTGCTAAGGGTGGCCCAACCAGTTATTAGGTTCAGGGGGCAATTACTTTTTCACACAGGGCCATGTAGGTTTGGATTTTTTTTTCTCCCTAAATAATAAAAACCACCATTTACAAACTGCATTTTGTGTTTACTTGTGTTATATTTGACTAATGGTTAAATGTGTTTGATGATCAGAAACATTTTGTGTGACAAACATGCAAAAGAATAAGAAATCAGGAAGGGGGCAAATAGTTTTTCACACCACTGTATATAGAGTCGGGTCACATTCTACTTTAAATTTAATTTGAACAGCTCTGCGCTTATCAGGAAAACCTGAATATAGTTATGTAAAATTCAGATTGTCATATTTCCTGACCATTTTGTTCAGGAACATTATTTGCTTTGCACTGTCACTGTCTTTTGTACTTGTGTGTGTTGTCGAAAAGCTGTCTTATTACCAATTATAATATAATATAATCCCTTTCTGGTACAACTCAAAAGCATCTATATCCAGAGTAAATATTATGGTCCTGAGCTGTATTTATGCATATTGTAATATTTTAGTTAAACTTCAGTTCAGCAAGATTTCTCCAACATGATCCAACACTGCTCACTGTTCACACTCCTTATTAGTGGTAGGTCAATTCATAAAGTCTGCAAAGGCCAGGATTACAAGATTTCATAAACCTACTATTCGACAAGATGTGAGATGTATGAATTTAACATCTTGATCTGATGAATGTCTATGTGTCCTTCTGTTAAACTGGTTATTTGTTCACTAATGTGGAATTGTAGTTGTTGCCATCTTTATCTTGCAAATCAAAGATATTTTTCCTATGGTGTCTAGTTTTTGATATGTAATTTAATGGATTGGGGTAGAGGAGTGATTGAAATAGCCAAAGAGCATATAAGTGATATACTGTAGTGTTCTGTTTTTTGCAAACTCAGAAAATATATTATTCATAGGAATATTCTCTCACAATATGCATTCACATGGGCAATACCTATGCAGCCGTAGATCACTTGAAATAATCAATATTGTCATTCACCCATTTGCTAAATCCACCAATTCTTGGTCAAATAATGTTGGTGTTTTTCAGTATTTTTTCGTTACAAGACGTGTGGTGATTTGATAAGTGTCATACTTTTATATTTTTAATATTCTTACTAATATGCTTAGAGAGAGATTGTGATTTTTCTGTACACTTGATAAGTTTAAACCCAAAATTGTATTGTGTGAAATCCAGAATTAGAGATTTGCTGATCTATGCTCTAAAAACTTTATCTGCATTTGTAGTACTGAATTAATTTTAAAGAATGCATCATTAGATTGCTAAGATTAAATAAAAGTACAACAAATAGTGAGATTACAGTGTTCATAATTTTATAGTTATTTCAATAAAAAATTTGTCATTCACAGTTCTTCATGTAAGAAGAAAATGTAGGTTATCTGTTTAAGGATTTTTTTGTACTGACTTGGCCCAGTTTTCACCCTTCTGGGAACTGCATAAATATAATTAGCCAGAAGAATAGCCTCTGGTTAATTATAGTTTTAGAAGTTCAGTTGATTGTTATAGTTTTGGGTGTCACACAGTAAGTATAAACTTATCACCATTCCTTAACCCAAGTAAAGTTACTAGCTGACATACCTTCTGTGTGGAGTATGAATGTTCTGCTTATGTCTGTTTGGGTTTCTTAGTACAGTTCTAAGACCATTAGTTAATTTACAAATACAAATTGTCCAGTATGAATGATTGTGGACAAGCATATTTGCATGTTTCTGTGTCTCTTCCAAAGGATTCTAGTCCAATTTATGAATGACTCCAGCACTGTACCTGATGGTGCAAGTTCTGTAACCAAGTTCTAGATGAACGTTCATATTCTTTTTATAGGCTGAAATTACATCTCAAGATTCTGATCTGTTTCTGTTCATTTTCAAGTAAATCTTTATGTATAATTTCAAATATATACTTAAACCCACCAACGCAGCTTCACTCCTGGAGTGCACTTTTGTTTACTCATGCTGAATGCAAGTTGAACAGAACAATATATCAATATATAAAAATGAATTTAGAAGTATAGATTTAATGGGCTCTCATTTTTCTAGACTGTGTGTATTAATGCTACTTAAGAGGCTCATTGTTTAAATGCATTTAAGTCACAGTCTGTACTTTTGTTGAGCTAATTTCACTTTATTGATTGAAAGCATAACAAATGTTTTGGAGAAACTAAAACTTTCATGCACTATTAGAATGGGTTTAAGTCAGTTAAAATTGATCCAAGATATTTTTAATACTTATAATTAAAAATAATTTGTTGGCCTTATTTTAATTATTGGTGAGTTCTTTAGTAATTTTGTTGTATTTTTAGTAAAGGGCAGTTGTTCAGTTCTTTAGCAATATTTAAAATTTGGTCCATTTAATTAAATAACATTTTATACAGTGTATAAAGTATATTAGCCATTTCAGACTGGAAACTGAAAATGACCTCAATTAAAAATTAAAAATATAAAAAATACAGGAGAAAAAATAATTTTAGAAATATTTTTTCATTCATAAAATAGTAAAATCGATTCATATGCATTGAGTAGCCACATTATTTTATATACCTGTAATAGTGGTTTGGTCCTGATTTTTTTTCAGTCAAAATAGCCTGAAATTGTCAGGGCTTGCATTTAGCCAGGTGAATTATTACATATTACCCTTCATTAGCTGTCTATTCCAAAAAGCTAATTCTGTTTCATCCAACAGGTGTACAATTAGATTACGTTATGGTAACTGTGGAGGTGACTGTATTAATAATAAAATAAGTCAATGTTATGTTCCTGGAGTCATTCCATAACTTTCGTTACCTTTTGCCTTCAAACATGGATCACTATCCTACTGGAAAGCTCATTCACAAAGAGATTAACCTGGTTGACAATAATGTTCTCATATCCGGTTGCATTCAGACTTTGCTCTTCTTGTGTACAGTGACCTAAAATGTTTGATGAAAACACACTCTATACCATTCCACCACGTTTATGAACTTTTTGGATTTTTGCCATATCCTAGTCCACTAATCGGTATGAATCAGCCAAAGCCAAAATTCCTTGGGACAAATAATATTTGTGCACAATTTCTGTTCATGTTACAAGAAAGCATTCTAGTATACACTAATATAAAGAGTCTGTTTCTGCACCACTATTAGACTATGGCTTGTCGTTTGCTCAGCCTTTGTTTTTTCTAACATTTCCAAATACAGGAAAACCGTTTGTTTTTATGAAGGGAGATCTAATCTATATATTCATAAAACTGTTTTATATGAAGACCACAGTAGTGATGTTGTTCATGATCCACTCATGATGGTGTGTCTGGCACCCACCCCCATTTAACTTAAATATAAAGATTTGTCTATTTTCCTTTCAAACTTCAGTTTGTTGTTATCCGCCTCCCTACTTTAAAAAGAATGGTGTGTACAAATGGTGTTCTAAATGCTCAGCAGTCATTTGGCAAGGGTAGCTGAACTTAATAAAGTGTCTCCTTTCTGTGAATGTGGTGCTTGGTAATTGCAATGTTATAGAAATGAACTGTATATTAACTGTCCAATAGCAATACTGCAAAGTTGTTATTTTGTTAGGATTTTAGATATTACAGTATAACATATTCTGAAAGTAAGATCAAATAGAAAAAATACTATTAGGTGATTAACTCCTTAGTCTTTTTTAGATGCATTTTGTTGTTGCATGTGTTATGATTCAGCCTTAATGGTGATAATGAAATCTTAAGGAAACCAATAAAAACAGTCCCAAAACAAGACTTTTAATTATTCTTTTTTCTATTAAAAAAAGGAATCAAAGCAAAAGGAAAACCAACAAAGCAGTAATTCAGGAACGAAAAACTCCAAGAATTCAAAAGACAGCAAAACATACAAGGTTAAAAAGCTGAATACAAGAAAAACATAAAAAATACACTGAAAATAATTGATGATAACGGCATGGTAGCACAGTGGTAGTGCTGCTGCCTCATACTAGGGTGGTTAATGTCCTATGTCCTCCCTGCGTTGAGTTTCCATGCTCTCCCTATGTATGCGTGGGTTTCCTCTGGGTGCTTCTGTTTCCTCCCGCTGTCCCAAGACATGCAGGTTAGATGGATTGGCCTTAGTGTATATCTGGTGTATGTGTATTTGCCTTGTGATGGACTGGATCCTTGTCCATGATTTGTTTCTACCTTGCGGCCTATACTAGCTGGAATAGGCTCCAGCACTCCCGTGACAATGGTCTGGAATAAGTTGGTTAGAAAATGACATGACATTATGAAAACAGTTGCCAGTGACTTTTCTTCCCAATTTAGTGCTTTGCTGTGTATTAGGCACATTACTTCATAGACCAAGAGTAATGTTAATCTCAGTGTCAGATATGGCAGAGGGTGGAGAGTTGAGGCTCCAGCATCACTCTCAATGTAACTTTCTTCAGTTTCTTCTGGCAGCTCAAAATCTTCATCAGACATTGAAGAATCTTAGTCATCAACAATATGTAAAACTTCATTTGCAGAATATTTCTTTTGATGATAGCAGTGACTGTTATTTAATTGTGTACTATAAGCAGTATTTGAACTGAGGATGAAAAGAAGTCCTGGGATTCTGTACTTTATGCACAGAACAACCACCCCCACCACATGCTGTTGTTTTTTACACTGAAACCTCTTTAAAAACAAACTGATTCAGTAATGTAAATTCTGTTTAAAAAGTGTTTATAATCAGATTCATATAAGATGCACTTATTAATTTCTTTCTTCCTGAAGAATTTTTAAGACTTTTTTGTGCGTTTTTGATTCTTTGTGAATATTTATGTTCTTTCTTAGTGACGTTTTCTGACAAGCACCGTATGGCCACTACAGGAAACAGTACACTGTCCTTGGTTTTTAGATTGATCAGGGAAATTCAGTGTCTCTTAGATTAGATTAGATTAGATTAGATAAACCTCATTAATCCCTTGTTTAATTAATTAATCCAAGTTTATCATTATGAACTGGCCAGTTGTAACTTGTTTTGAAATAATAAACTGCAGATTTGTCTAGCATTCTGCCATTAGAAAGTAAAGGGATGGTATGAGAAGTGAGGGAATTGTTACATTAAAATGTTTGAAGTAGTTTTACAGCATTCTCATCCTTTTCTGTCCAATTCTATAAAGAAAAAGCATGCATGAAACTCAGTTTGCCTTTTGGTTTTTGCTACGCCCTTACAGATGAAATTAGATACACTCTAGGCAATGTTTATTAATGCATAACAATTGCGTTTGCCTTTCATTCCTTGATGTTGACAACATCCTTGAAAGAGTTACTTAGAACTTAAAGTTAATAACATGACTTGTTTTTGTGCATGTTTTTGGTACATTTAGAGCATATTTGTATTATTGAAATGAAGGAAAGCATCGAGCCAGGAAAAATAGTTTCATTTTTGAATAAAATGCTGGCAATTTTGCACAAACATTTCATTTAATCTGATTAATCAAAATAATAATCAGTCAACTAACCAAATGGCAAAAGAGTTGTTAGTTACAGTCCTAGCTTCCATATTGTCAACCTAAAAAACATTACAACAACAACAGCAACCACATTTATTTATATAGCGTATTTTCATACAACTGATGTAGCTCAAAGTGCTTTACAAGATTAAAAAAGAAAAAATATAAAAATTAGGCAACATTAATTAACCGATGGCCAGGGAGGACAGAAAAAACAAAAAAAACTCCAGAGGGCTGGAGAAAAAAAGCAAAATCTGCAGGGATTCCAAGGCCATGAGACCGTCCATTCCCCACTAGCCATTCTACCTGACATAAATGATCTCAATCAGTCCTCATGGTTTTCAGGTTTCACATGGAAGAATTAGACAATGATGGTCTTATGGACCTCTAGCCTTCAGTCCATCAATGTAGGGACTGCATGGTACTTTGTTGTGGTGCAGATGGCTACCACAGAAAACTGGTAAAAGAACAGTAGAGAAAGTAGGGGTTAGTACAGATTTTGGAGCCATGAAAAAAAAACATAATTAAATGCATATACAAAATATCAGGGTTACACTAAAATGAAGCCATGAGAAAGCCATGTTAAAGTAATGGGTTTTTAGCAGTTTTTTAAGGTGCTCCACTGTATTAGCCTGGCGAATTCCTATCGGTACACTATTCCATATTTTAGGTGAATAACAGCAGAAGGTTGTCTCACCACTTCTTTTAAGTTTAGCTCTTGATATTATAAGCAGACACACATTACTGCAAATCATCAGTAAAATTCTGATATAACCGATAATCCACAGTTTATTTGCCTCTTTAGACAAGAACTGGACTGTTTTCCTTATCATCTCCTCCTGCTTGAGACACTATTTGTGGAATTGGGAATACCGAGAGATGGTCTGTCTGAGGTGAATATAGGATAGAGGTAAATTTGTTCTGTGGAGTGTAAGAGGGATTCACGGTATTAGTATCTGTGGAGGGTACCTATGTTCAGTAATTTAGTCAGCATGATGGCTGCTATCATCTGGTGGTCCTCCTTGAGATGGTAGTAGTGAGTTTGTCACTCTGTAAACGTGACTGTAAGGGCCCGATATACCTATAATGCAGTCAACCTGAACAAATTCCTCTGCAGAGACACTAGGTTACTTGACATACTCGTTACATTTAGAGTAAATTCTCCTTAAATGTCCTTTGTTGATATTCTCCCAACAATAAATAGTCCCTCAGAATGTAAATATTCGTATTCTGTAATGATGTTTAGATCACTTAGTGCAATGCTGCTGTTTGCTTGCTGATGACTGTAGACAGCAATCAGAAAAATGCTGTAGAACATCCTTAGAAGGCAAAGCTGGACTTTTCTTCAGATTGTACGATGTTTAATAGTAGTTAGGGTTTTATTTCATTCTGTTTTATAATTTCTGAAACTCCCTATATCCTTTATACCATTAAGCTGTTTTGCTACATGATTGTTTATCTTGGCACTGGACAGTGTCAACATGTTTGGTGCATGTTGGTTGGACATGTAAGTAAGAATTTTAATATGTCCTTTACACATATTTCCATTTGGAAAATACCAAAGGAAAGCATTAGGCATATTGCAGTCATAATCATTGCAGTTCTTTATTGGCTATTTTGTTATAAAACAGAATATGTTCATCTTGGGTGCACTTTCAAATACTAATACAGGGGTGTGGAAATCAAATTTTTTTCTACTTGTCCATGGACAAGTAAACTTAGAAAATCCACTTGTCCGCCAGTTAAATTCACTTGCCCATAAACAAATAACAAAAGTGAAAAATAGTTTCTGATCTCTTTTATTGATCCCAAAACTGCCTTCCATTTTAAAACTGAAAAAAGTTATTTCAGGGAGTAGTATTTTGCCACCTTGCTCTAGAACATTATATAAAAGATTCCCTTATCATTTTAACTCACTAATAAACAATGCCTTCATTATAGCTACACTAGTTCTGTTTCACATATTACAGTTACATAACAGAACACTGCCCTGATTCATTTTCTGCCATGTTCTTCAGCTTTTGTCTTGCAGCATCTTCTCCCCCAAGAATCTTTACCATCTCAGACAGCATGGGCTGAATGCTGTTCATTTCTGCTTGAGCTGAACTGCATGGTTCCTAATGATGCACGGTAATTCCTAATGGCGTACGGTAATTGCTAATGACATATTCAAAATTCCGCAAGATGGTACATTTCCAAAGAAGTAAATATTACCGATGTTGTTGAGAAAAAATAATCGCGTCTAAGTGAAGATTTTTATAGATATTTCATAACATTTGGAAACCGTTAGAATGTTTTCTTCATTTTTAATAAACTGACAGCGCGAAACCAACTTGTTTTATATGAAAAATTCTCTAATCAAAAACGATCTATAGACAGCTCATCAAAATTGATGCTGTCATGCAATAAATTTCTTAACTCCTCAATATATCACAACCTACGCGAAATCGCAAATTTCAGGAAAGATTAACTGCCTAACAAGCTTTGTTATGTGGTGAAAACATTTGCATTGTAAGTAAAATGACCGCATTTTTATGTAGAAACAATGAATTTTATCAATAATATATAAAAGTTATCGATTATAATGAAAAATCATCAGATTACATCGTAATGTCGGCATGAAAACAAATGACCACATCTCCAAGCATGTAAATAGTAGGGTAAAATACTTATGTAAGACCGTAAGAGTGCTTCCCCTTTGAAAAATCAGCCGTCATTTTGTAAACAATATTGATGACCAATTTGAGACATGAAGAACATGCCTAAGTAGACTGTTTCCGCATGAAGTACGTACCCAAATGTTTAAAATTTGAAAGAAGTGGTAAAAACGTGCCCTGCACAGCATATATAATTCTCTTTTCTCCAGAAAATTGCACTTGTCCGCGGACAACTGAAACCAGAAAAACATGCTTGCCCCACGGTAAATTTACCCGTGTCGGACGAGTTGGGCGTTGGATTTCCGCACCCCTGTAATAGTAGTAAAAATACATAAAGGTTTAAAAACTAAGGCCCAGTGTAATACTTCACAACTGCTGTCTTCTAGGCCACTAGCAGCTGACAAAAGATTAGTTTCAGTTTTAGCACCAAAATGTATGAAATGTATCCATATAGCTTAGATCTAACTTGAGCAGAAAGGTTCCCAAACAGTTTCTATTTTGAATAAAAGTGACTCTGATCTTGGTGTGTGCACCAAAACTGCTGATATTACTACGACAGGATGAGAAACAGTGTCCTCAATGTATTGTATTGTACATGTATATTGTACTTATACTTTCATATTGTATGTCTATATGAAGGATGTTTGGAGAACAATGGGATAAGGGAAAGGATTGGCCTTTATACAGCCTTTTTTCAAGAACAGCTTTCTGTTCCTGATTCCTGCCTTTATAGGGCATTGTGTAACTAATGGGAAAGTTGTAGTTGTATAAATACAAAAACCTTATCATCTGTTACATCAAAATGAGTAAAATTAATGCATTGATGCACTACAAGTGGCACTTGCCTCCCTGGGATGTGTCCCTTATGAATCGTTACCTTATTGACACTGAACCTTTTAAGAAAAGGATACATTGAGCTGGCTTCTAATGAGGCTTACATTTCCTTATATGAACAGCTGAAAAATCCCACAAAATAGTTTTATAATGTCTTAGGGGGATACAAAACAAATTGTTCTCAAGAAGGTAACATGAAGCATTATTCTAGACAGTAGTTTAATTTCAGTGTCTGTTCATTGATGAGCTTCACATATCCACTTTTATATTCCTTAGACAATTTTTGTTAGATAATTAACTGCTTAAATTTCAGAAAATGATTGCTGCTTAACAGTTTTAAGGAGGCAGAATGATTCAGTCTCATCAGCACACTTAAGCACAAGCTGGCAAAAGGTATTCTCCTTCTCAGCAATACTGTCCATTCTCTGCATTTGTCAGCATAAAATTCAGATTTGCTATAAAAATACCAGCATCTTCCATCTTCTGACAAGAGTCCTTTCTTCTCTTTTGTTATTGTTAACCTTCTGTAAATACCATTTTCAGTGTTGCTGTCTTACAAAGAGTAATTGGTTCAGCTTCCCTGCTGCAATCAGATTACAGAGTTGCAGCTGCTGGTTTTAATTAATATGTCTCTGTTTTCATACTAAGTGAGGCTGCTAAAATAATTTATCTTAATATATAGATGTACAGTATATGTATGTATGTATGTAAGTTGACAGAACAATTAGGTTCACAGGCCACATTGTCAGTTTATTTGTTCACCTCTGACCACACCACTGTTGTTACTGAAGTTTAAAAAAAAAAAGTCTTAGTTGCTTGATTCAACATTAATACTACACTGCAAATTTGCTTAGTTATGTTACTAATGGGTTGATGTGTTAATACTCAAGTAAAAGGGGTTTAAGGTAGTAAAAAAAGGTGGCAAAACAACATAGAATTGGATTTAACACAAAATTTAACTAGTTGGAAAATGTAATCAGTGTAGGGCTGCTTATAATTTACTCATATTGGTAACTCCCACAGGTACAAGCATTTTTATTTAATTGAAATGGCAAGGTCTTTCTGAATGAATATGTATTGATGTTACAGTTAGTCACATCAAAGACTAATTCTTCCTTAAATGTAATTGTTAAAACTTAGTTTCTTCTTTTTCTGCCTTGACTAGGGATTAATGAAGAACCCACAATTTGAAATTTAGCAACGAGGTGCTTCAATATTGTGACTTTTACTTCAGAGGAGTGCATTAGCTTTCAGTTTCCTTTGACATTGTACTTTAATTTATACATAGATAACATGTAAAAAAAAAAAGAAAGAGAAAATAGGCAATGAGCAGTCTAATGCATCAATAACAAAGAATTTGCCTCAATGTCAGTTCACCAAAAACAGCCACTGAATATTTTGGTAGAGAGAATGAGAGTAATGGATACATTAGACTGAGAAACAATGCATTTTGCTGACTTTTTTTTTTATCACATTTCACTTTTAATTAATTCAATAAATGTTAAACAAAGAATGTGGGGTATATTTTTAGATGTGCATAAAATGCATGGGAAACCTTAAGTAGTTCAGTTGAGGATGTTTTATTGGTGCATTGTTAACAAGCTCATCAATCCAGTTAGAGGCAAGTTAGGTCAAGGGTTTGGTGGAAAAAGGATACAAAATATTATTATTAGCCATATTACCTGGTGAAGCAACACTCACACTCAACCTCTATTTTACTCTTTGTCCCCACTGACTTCCTTTTCAAATTCTCGGACCCTTCTTCCACTCCACAGCTCCTCATGGAGCACCCAGTCTTCACCTGGTTGGAAGGACTCCTCCCTTTAGTTGGTTTGTGCCGTCTTTGCAGTTCCACATATAACTTATGCTTAAGAGCCTTATTTTTATAGCTGGTGACTTGAAAGCAGCATCTTCTTTCTCCTATCCCCCGATAATATCCAACTGCAGAGCCAGAGCACCTTATGTCACCACAGCTCTATGCCAGCAGTTCTAGACCAGCAGTTACAGGATGGACGTTAAGGTTAGGGGTTAGTGTGTAGGATAAATGGTTAAGGTTTGGGATTTGTTAATGTTAGGGGTTAGTTTTGGTAAGGTTAGGGTTTGGTGTAGTTAGCGTGTCAAACAATTTGATTTGTGATGACATATAAAATGTTTATTACCAAACTGCTGTTCTAGACATGCAGTGACATATGGTGCTATGGCTCTGCAGGTTGATACATCTCCCTAGCCCTGTCTCGGCACTCCGCCAATCATGCCAAAGTGTGTTGGGAGGTCCACACGTGTGGCTGTATGACCGAGTCCACACAATATCTCCTCACACCATGATCTTCCTCCAACTTCTCTTCTTAATTCCTGTGTATCATTTGTTGCTTAGCTCATTTCTCTCTTATTAATACATCTCTGGCTCTGGCCACCATGCTTCTCTATGAGAATGATGTTCTCAGAGTGATGGGAAGTGTTGTGTTTGTGACACACTAGAATGATGCCATATTCTTTCCATTTTGTTGTAATGGATTTACTGGTGCTCCGTGGGATATTCAAATTTTGGGATATTGTTTTATAACCCAACACCGATCTATACTTCTCCACAACTGTGTCTCTCACCTGTATGTATGCTCCTTGGTCTTCATGTTGTATGCTTAGTGGTGTTGCAGAGTCAGATGCCTTCCAGAACAGGTGTATTCATACTGACATCATGTGACACTTTGATTGCACACAGGTGGACCCTAATCAACTAATTATGTGACTTCTGAAGTTAATTGGTTGGACCAGATCTTATTTATGGGTTCCATAGCAAAGGGTATAAATACATAAGCACTTATAACTTTTAAGTTTTTAGTTGTTTTTTTATATAAATATACAATGTATTTTATTTTCATTCCACTTCAACAATTTGGACTAGATTATTAAGTACATTACATAAAATCCAAATGAAAATCTATTTTAATTCCAAATTGTAATGCCACACAACACGACAAACACTGAGGGAGTTGACTACTTTCATAAGACTATGTACTTTGCCAGTAGTTTACATTAATTTAAATTAGCAGGTAGCCACTAAAGGTAACCAAGTTTGTACAGGTGTTCATCTCATTGTATGCCCTGCTGTGTCTTGAGATGAACAGAATGGTTTATTTTTCAAATGTACCTAGATTTCAGAATTTAATTATATATTACTATCTGTGTAAGTTCATAAGACTATGTACTTTGCCAGTAGTTTGCATTAATTTAAATTAGCAGGTAGCCACTAAATGTAACCAAGTTTGTACAGGTGTTCATCTCATTGTATGCCCTGCTGTGTCTTGAGATGAACAGAATGGTTTATTTTTCAAATGTACCTAGATTTCAGAATTTAATTATATATTACTATCTGTGTAAGCCCATGCTGTAAAAAGCCTGGGCTCCTAGAAACCATGGATTCTGGCACTTCAATCAATCAATCGCATCGGGTGTGCATTAGCGGCTAAGTGAGGTTCTCTTTCCTTGATGGTTTCATTTTGCTGACGTACTCCCCTCCGTTGTCTATCAGTGGCTAAGTGAGTTTCTCTTTCCACAGAGGTTTCGTTTTGCCTATATGCTCGTCTCACTTGTACCAGCTAAGCGAGTTTCTCTTTTGTCGGCGGTTTCACTTTGGCAACAGAGTCGATTTCTTTCAACTTTATGTTATAGCCTCACACTTTCAGGCCAGTCAGACAGCCACACACCCTTCCATGCATAGACGTTTATATATAAGACAATATACTAATGGCCAGCATGGTGGCTCAGTGGTAGCACTGCTGCCTCGCAGTAAGGAGACCTGGGTTCGCTTCCCGTGTCCTCCCTGCATGGAGTTTGCATGTTCTCCCCGTGTCTGCGTGGGTTTCCTCCAGGTGCTCTGGTTTCCTCCCACAATCCAAAGACATGCAGGTTAGATGCATTGGCGATCCTAAATTGTCCCTAGTGTGTGCTTGGTGTGTGTGTGTGTGTGTGTGTGTGTGTGTGTGTGTGTGTGTGTGTGTGTGTGTGTGTGTGCCCTGCGGTGGGCTGGCACCCTGGCCGGGGTTTGTTCCTGCCTTGCGCCATGTGTTGGCTGGGATTGGCTCCAGCGGACCCCTGTGACCCTGTGTTAGGATATAGCGGGTTGGACAATGACTGACTGACAATATAGTAATTGTTTTGTATATTTTTTATTTAGGAGACAACTCCACTTTATTTATTTTTTTTATTTATTTACTTAAACATTTCTCCATTGGAATCCACTTAATCCGTTTGGGTAATAGAAAATATAAAATTGAATATATTGAAACCAAAAGAATCTTAATACTGTAGTTTGTTCTAAGATTCACTATTATTGTATAGTCTAACAAAAGCATAGTATGTTGATGGTCATAGCAATTTATAGATATCTATGGGATAGCAGAGAAAGAGAAAACCTAAGCAATCCCAAGGTAACTAGTGAAAAGAGGATCATCAACACCTAAACATCTAAAGACATATAGCAGTCTACTACTTGGCAGCAAGAACTGAGAAATGGTGTATGTATTTGTATCTGTAAGTAAAGAGGAACAACAGTTGCTGTGCAAGCTGGAGCAGAACAAAAACTTTTGGAAAGCCAGGAGGTAGTGGTAATGACCGTGTTTTAAACTTCAATTTATATTAGGTTTATTCTGATTTTTTCTAGAATAATAGAAGAATTTACAGAATTTTGAAGAATAGGCCCCTTGTTTTTTAATTTGGGTTAAATATTTAGTCAATATCTCCTAATGTATAATTATTAATTCTCATTTGATTATGATATGCTTTGTGTGTGTGTGTGTGTGTGTGTGTGTGTGTGTGTGTGTGTGTTTGTATGTATGTATATGTGTGTATAGTCTAGTACCCGGTTGGTCCACCTTTTAACTTCAGAATTACCCCAATTCATAGATTCACCTAGATTTTCCTTTATGCTCACAGTGTACCCAGCAGGATAAACCACTATGTCACAAAGCTCAAATCATGTCAATCTAATGGAGCACCTTTGGGTAATGGATGAACAGGAGAATTGCATCATGGATGTGCAGCCGACAAATCTGAAGCAACTGCGTGATACTCTTTTTCAAGTCAATATGGACCAAAATCCCTGAGGAATGTTTCCAGCACCTTGTTGAGGTTATGCCATGAAGAATTACGGCAGTTCTGAAGGCAAAGGGGAGTCGAACCTGGTAGTAGCAAGATGTACGTAATAAAGTGGCTGATGAGTGTATATTTTCCGGGTCAGGTAGAAGCTCCCGAAAGTAGGGACCACAGATCCCTGCAGCACCCTCTGGTGGCTGGGTGGAACCCCAGAGGACTACAGTTCCCAGTGTACCCTGCGGGTATCTGTATGGGTACCATATCCCAGGACTGCCGCCAACTAACATATCAGGAGAGTAAATAGCCCAAACAGGCAGCCTCTCCATATCCCTCTGTTACACTGGCCTCATAATCAGGTAAGGATTTAGGTCCATCACTGCCAAGATGCCAGCATATTCACACTGAAGATGTCACCTTTTAGCCATTCCATATGGTGACCTCCCAGCCAGGTAAAAATCCTGCACCATCACGGTCAGGATTCCAGCCCACACCTGCTGTTCATCACAATATATGTAAAATGTGTAGACTGTACAGTGTACTATTTTTGATTATTTGTTTTAATATAGTAGCTGCAAAGTCTTGTGTTCAATGTCTGGCCTGGTCACTGCCTGTTCTATGTATGATTTTTGTACCTGTATGGGACTTTCTTCAGAGTTTTTATCTCTCACACACCAAAGATACACAGATTAGTTTGACTGATGACTGCAGCAGAAAGTATGTGTATGTGTGTATGAATGTGCGCTGTGTTAGACTCGCATCCCCTTAATGGTTGATTCCTTTCTTAACCCAGTGTTGCTAGCATACTCTTTAAATTAGATTAAGTTGCTTCTAATGAAAATATTTTAATTGTCAAGCTTATAAGAGACATAGCAGTTGGTATAGTTTTAAATACCAGCATTTAAAATCCCCTAATTACTTGTAATATTTTACTTTCCTTATTTCAAAATTGACCAAAAAGTGTCCATCTAGTCATAGTAATATGCATCAAGTTTTTCTTCTCCCAATGTAGTATGTGTCAGAATGTTCATGAAGTTAAATGTAGATTTTTGTTGTTTTGGGAAGTTTTCAATGTTGTATTTCCGCTAATTTTTAATAACCATTTCCATTCTGTTGTTTTTCGATGGCCTGATGACATCATGCTGTGTTTTCACCTTACTTTTTACATCCATGGGTGCATCCTCCTTTGCACATGTTGCTTGTGTGAACTGATGATATTTCAGACATCAACAACAACATTTATTTCAATGTAATATTTTTGCAAGATGTTAGAGACAAATGAATATATAAACATAATAAGTAATGCCCAAAATAATAAATAAGATGAAATAAATACAAAATTATACAATACAGATAAACAAGTAATAGATAAACTAGACTCCTTAATTGTGGATTAAATACCAAAATGTATTTTTTAAATATCTATAATGAGTATAATGATAAGTCCAGTGTTGTGGTCAGATGGTCAGTGAGGACAGAAAAATGAAAACTCTAGGACGTGGGATCCTGGAGAAAATAAACCTGAATGACTTCCAAGGCCAAATGACCACCAAGCTTCTGCTGCTATTTTTGCCAAACATTAATGTGCTTATATTTATATAATTTCTTAAATTTTTATGCATGATTTATATAAGAGCCACAGGTTACAGCACAGATTTTGTCTGTACTTAAAAATAAGACTGAAACAAAAACAGCACATATACTGTAGGAATTCTATTATTAATTCTTTGCTTCAGTGAGAATGATTTATGTTTTTGCTCAATATACATGGCTATGTTTAGTCTTTGTTTTCAGCTCTCTGTTACCTCTGAAATAAAATAAATGAAAGAACAAGTGATACATGCATTTTTCTGAAACATGTTCTCAATGGAGACAGTATGGATCCTGTACACTGCATTCATTTTTGATATTGTAAACATTCCTCTTGAATCTTACCCCAGCATGTAACAAGAACTATTAGTGCAAAGCAACAAACATTACATGGTTTCTATTTAATCTGTTAGCTTTATGTTGTCTTATCAAGCTAAGAGAAGTATTGTATTGTTTGTAAATTGCTATAGGAAAAACATCTCTGGTAATAGACTTTGTCTTTGGTGAAACAAAATAAAACTGAAACAAAATGTGGGGATTTGATTGGCTGAATTAAATTTAATAAACGAAAGTGGAATTACGTTATAGCATAAGCACAGTTTTTCTTATTTGGCACAATTTAATATATGTGATCTAAATAAAGTCAACAAGTGTATGGTCCAGTCTGCCCAGCTGAGGTTTTGGTTTATTGAACTCACTTAAGAAACATATTTTATTAAACATTCATTTGACAATCATATTAACATTATTGTGGGACAATGAGTGCAGTGTTTATCTTGTTTATTTGCTCCCCTACGAATTAGATTCATTTTTCAACTGCAGGTAGATAACAAATAACTTTTACTATCTAAAGACAGGCCAATAAATTATATTTGTAAATAGTATATATGTATAAACTTAATATATCATAGGTGGCATAATACCTCACGGATTCAGTGTCTGCAGTTTGAATCCCAGATGTTGTCTGTGTAGAGCCCACACATTGTCCATGTGTCGATATGGCTTTTCCTCTCCTGGTTCTCTGGTTTTATTCACAAAGAAATATGTTTGTCTTTCAGTCCACATGGTGCTACTTCAGTGTATCATCTTGAAGTTTGTGACCAGGAACGTTTATTGAGGTGATCTACTCTCGCCCTGGAAGATTAGCATACACACAGATACACACACACACATAGAGAGATCCTATCCAGACCAAGTCTCAAGTGGTACCAATTGCCTGTCACTATACACCATTCTGTATAAAATTTTCAATATAAGGATTCTCTATCACCAGCTCTAACAAACATGGGGGTGTTCTCATGGCACACATAAAAGTGCAACTCTTTTTGCTGTATGCCACTTACTGTCTTGGGAAGGCTTTCCACAAAATTTTCGAGTGTGTCTCTGGGAGTTTGTGCCCATTCAGCTGAAAGAGCATTTGTGAGGTCAGCTACTGATCATGGACAAAAAGGCCTGGCTTGCAATCAGAGGACCAGTTATCTCAAATGTGTTCAGTAGGATTGCGATCAGGGCCACTTGAGTTTCTCCACACCAAAATCGTCAAACCATGTTATTTTGGACTTGGCTTTGAGCACAGGGACACAGTCATGCTGGAATAGAAAAGGGCCTTTTCACTGTTGCCTCAAACAATACTTTTCAGTAGAAACAAGGGACCTTGTCCAGACCATGTAAAACAGCCCCCGACCATTATTCCTCCTCCACCAAACTTTACAGTGGGCACTATGCAGTCCAGAAGGTTGTGTTCACCAGGCATTAGGCCAAACCCAGGTTTGTCCATCATACTGCCTGATAGTGAAGTGTGATTCACCACACCAGAGAGCACATGGACACTGCTACAGAGACCAATGGCAGTTTGCTTTACACCCTTCCAGCCGACTCGTGGCACATAGTGATCTTAGGCTTGTGTGCAGCTGCTGGGCCATGGAAACCCATTTCATGAATCTCCTGACACGCAGGTCTTGTCCTGATGTTGCTTCCAGAGGCTGTTTGGAACTCTGTTGTGAGTGATGTCTCAGAGGATAAGTGACCCCAGCGTAATCTTCTGCCTCATGGCTGAGATGCTGTTACTCATGGATGCCTCTCTTTTACAGTAATAGCACTTACAGATCTAGCAGAGCAGACATTTAATGTGTTGACTTTTGGCAAAGGTGGCATCCAATGAAAGTGCCTTGTTTAAAGTCACAGAGCTGCTATGACCCTTTCCACTGCCAACCATTGCATTGTTTTGTGCTTAATTTTATGCACCTTTTAATAATGTGTGAGGCTGAAACACCTGAACTCAGTCATTTGGAGGGGTGTCCATATACTTTTCACCATATAGTGTACATGAAGTTAAGTTTGCCTTATTCTCACTGTATCAAAAGGAAGTGAGAATTTCTGTAAACATTATGTTAATTGACTTGCTGAGTCATAAGATCTAACTGAAGTGGTGGCTGATTTAATAAATGAAATACACAGCTGCAAGTTAAAATCACTCTTAAAACAGGTGTTTCTCTTTATTTTGGTATTTGGTATAAAATATTAAAATTTAACATTTGTGCCTATTCAGTTTGTGAAGGCGCCTCATGTGTTAAGAACAAGTGGCAGGGAGGAGCAGAGAGCTGCCTGAAATCCCCTATAATTTGTAAATAACTGGGGGAAAAAACAATGCTTCTATATAGAATTCCTAACAAATGTGCCTGTAATGTTAATAAGGAACTGTTTGTTTATGCAGAAAAAAATCTGTAACGGCCGACCCCTTTTACCCAGCCGGCAGCTACACTCCCAAGACCTGTGTCTTGGATAATTAACTGAGAAATAATCTTACTATCAAGCCGTACTTCTTACCAATTGAACTTTTCCCCCACAATCGACGGTGAAAAATATAAGCACACAAAAACAGGATGTAAAATTTAAAAACGGGTTATATGTATTAAGTAAAATAAGACATGCAAAAAATAGAAACATATATAAATATAAATATCCCTTCACCCCAGCAATAACAAGACACCACCAAATATAAATATACACACAACAAAAACCCTCCCTTGTCCCTGTAACAAATAAACACACAACACGAATAACAATGAATGATAAACTGAAAATGAATGAGAACGTGAGTCCGGTAATAAAGAAACTGTCCTGAAAGCGGATGACTGAATTAGTGATATTGCGTTGTTTGATTCTCCCCGGAAAAAATGGAACAGCCTCACTGTGAATCCTCGTCTGTGTGGTGGATGATTAAGTCCTACCCCGGGGTCTCTCGTGGTGAGGTCCTTGAAGTAAATCCGGCAGATGGAAAAACAAACTGGATGGCTAAGCGCGATATGGAAAAGAACAGGTACAGTGTGGTCGTGATGGTGAAAAAAAAAAAAAATCTCCTTCTCTCCCCTCTTCCTTCTCCTCCTGATGGCTTAAATAATCCTGTGACGGCTGTGATTGATTGATTGTAAACAGGTGTTTTCCAGGTTTGTGGCTGTGGTCTCCTTCCATCATCCGTCCCCTTTTACGGGGACGGCATTAACTGATGCACAAACAGTAAACGGGACAATGAAATGAGACGCACTCAAAACTGACATTTAAACACTATGTGGCCCCGCTACATTCCCCCATCCCCCCCCCCCCCCAACCTTGGACAAGGGAGGGCCGAAGTACGGCTTGAGATTGGCCACATGGATTGTGTCTATCTTGGAGTCAGTGCCGATACCCCTTTGAAACTGAAAGTTGACTGGATCTGTTTGAGATATGATTTTGGCTGAACCTAACCATTTAAGCGCTAGCTTGGCGGAGAACCTTTTGCTGGCATCCGAGGGATGGTGAGCTCTAATCCAGACCAAATCACCCGGCTGAAAGTGCGCTTCCTTACGCCGGGCATTATATAACTTGGCATGTCTGGATGTCGAACTCACCAACCTCTGTTGGATTCTCCACCGTAATTCCTCCATTTTAAATAAATTATTGTAGCTGGTGGTTTCTGGATTAGGGGCTCTGGGAAGGAGTCGGTCAAGCGGGTCCTTTAGCTGTCTGCCCAGCGCAACCAAAGCAGGCGTCTCACCTGTGGCTTCATGCACAGCGGTGTTCAGGGCAAACCGGAGCTGGGGGAGCCATTTATCCCAATCCTGATGGCGTTCACCCACATAGGAGGCGATCATGTTCTTCAGGGTCCGGTTCACTCGCTCTGTCATGTTAGCCTGGGGATGGTAAGCTGTTGTCAGGTTTTTCTTCACTCCCCAGGCTGTATAAAGTTCATCTAATACAGAGCTCGTGAACTGCGGACCCCGGTCTGAGACGATGTTCTTTGGCACCCCCCAGCGGGTGAAGATTTCGTTCTTCAGGGTGGAGCAGATCTTGTTAGTTTTGGCATCCGTTAAGGCAAACAGCTCCACCCACTTTGAAAAATAATCAATCACCACCATCAGGACGGTCTTCCTCGAGCTGGTAACAGGAAAAGGCCCCATCAGGTCGACTCCCAAAGTCTCCCCTGGTCCATCCGCGATTGTCGATTGTAGAAATCCTGCCGATTTACCAGGTGGGTTTTTGAGCTGCTGGCAGGTGATGCACTTCTTCACGTGGTGGCAAACGTCTTTCCGGACAGACGGCCACCACGCAACCCCCAGGATCTTTAATAAAGTTTTTGTCCTTCCAAGGTGACCACCTAAAGGACTGTCATGATAGTAATTTAAAAAGTCGGGGATGAGCCCTTCCGGGACGACTAGTTGGTGTTGCAGACCAAGGGAGGATGGAGTGGTCCTGTACAGAACCCCCTGGAGGTCCACGAAGTGTACCCGGTCGGTACGCTGCTGTTCCAGTCTCTCCCTGATGCTCTGGCAGAATGGACTGGTGGCTTGTGCTTGAGCCAGGTCTTCCAGGCTTCTTGACAGAGGGAGGATCATCTTCTTTGCCTCTGCCAATCACACCATCCCCGGTGGCTCTGACACCCTGGACAGAGCATCAGGCACAATATTGCCACAGCCCTTCCGATAGGTCACCTTGAAAGTAAAGTTCTGGAGGCGTAACACCCACCTGGTTAGACGGGAGGAGGTCTTCGGGTGATTAAATACCCAGGTCAGAGCGTGATGGTCGGTGTACACTTCAAATTCAACCCCCTCCAGATAGTGTCTCCATTTTTCCACAGCCCACACGACAGCCAAACACTCTTTTTCAGCTGTCGAATAATTGAGCTCAGCGCCATGCAAGGCTCGAGAGGCGTAAGCGATGACGTGTTCAGCCTGGTGGATTTTCTGAGTGAGCACGGCGCCAAGCCCCAGGTTGCTGGCATCTGTTTGTACCTGGAAAGTGAGCTGCGGATCTGGCTGGGCCAGAACGGGCGGCTCTTGAAGGTGGCTCTTTAGTTGCTTGACTGCGTCCTGGCACTCTGTTGTCCACTCCCACGGGACATCTTTTTTTCTTAGGTTGTTCAAGGGAGCCGCTATGTCAGCCATCCGGGGAATGAACTTGTGATACCACCCCACTAACCCAAGGAAACGTTGCAAAGATTTCAAATCCGTGGGCGTGGGGTAGTCTCGGATGGCTAAGGTCTTCTCGGGGTCTACAGCAACCCCCTCAGATGAAAGAATGTGCCCGAGGAAGCGTATGTGGGGTTGAATGAAGGTACACTTCTTCGTGTTCAGCGTAAGGTGCGCTTGATGTAATCGTTGGAAGATGGTGTCCAGGTCCTGGAGATGTTGTTTAATAGAAGGGGAGTAAATAATGACGTCGTCGATGTATACAAAGCAGATCTTGCCTATCAACCCCCTCAGGACTTGCTCCATGTGCCGCTGGAAGGTGGCCCCAGCATTTTTAAGCCCAAAAGGCATGACTTTGAACTGGAACAAGCCTTCAGGGGTGATGACTGCTGTCTTCTTCTTACTCCCCTCGTCCATCGGCACCTGCCAATAGCCACTGCGGAGGTCTAGTGTGCTGAAAACTGCAGCTCCATGTAGTGACTCCAGAATCTCATGAACCAGGGGCATGGGATATGCGTCCAGGCTCGTCTTCCCGTTAACCCCCCTGTAGTCCACGCAGAAACGATAGGTGTCATCCGTCTTCTTCACGAGGACCACAGGGGACGCCCAGGAGGAGGAAGATGGTTCGATTATTCCCTCGGCGAGCATTTGATCAAGATGTTCTTTAATTATGCCCTTTTTTAGTTGAGAAACGCGGTAGGCTCGGTGCCTTATTGGAACTTCGTCCGAGGTGTGGATCACGTGGGTAACTCCACGGGCGACTCCTAATTTCTCAGTCCACACCTCGGCCCACTTCTTCAGCACCGGCCTTACCTCTTCGGGCTGTTCCTCCACAGGGGCTGCCGCCGAGGTGCTTACGTCACTCCTCACTGCCGCGTAGAAGCCAATGAATTCCGAGCCCAGATCTTCTTTGGATTTATGAATGAAGTCGCATACCCCTTCCCCTGGCACCGTATACCCCCTGGGACTGAGATGGATGGTCATCCTCATGGTGGTTAAAGAGTCCAGCCCAAGGAGTAACGGGACGGACAGGTGCCGGTCATCCAGGACATACGTATCCATTTCCCAGGTGGTGGAGAGTACACTGTACCTCAAGGGGACTTTGCCCAGGGCTCTGTGTTCACTCCCATCTGCCAATGCAAATCGGACAGACGGGGCAGATGTTACGTTGTCTGTCGGTCGGCTAATCTTCTTCCACATGCTTGAGCGGATTAAGGTGTGATGGCTCCCTGTATCCACCACCGCATCCACCTGCCACCCCCGCAGCTTCACTGGGACGATCAGGAGGGACGTACTCGCTTGCATGATGGCGAGATCGGCTTCCGACCGGCAAGGTTTGGCTCGCTGGGGTTTTAGGGGCTGGGTTTCTTGTGTACTGGCTTGTACCTTGTTCCAGTACGTTTTTGAGTTTTCCCAGTCCCGTTCCACTTGTGAGCCCACCTTCACCAGGTCTTCCACCGACCCCACAACCCCCCTGAGACCCCCAGCTAACCGCGGGTTACAGGCATTAAGGATGCGGCGGACCACCTCTTCTTCAGACATAGCCGGCTGCCACTTCAAACACAAAGCCCGATATTCATAGGCGAAGTCCCGGATGGATTGTGAAGGCAGTTGCACCATGGATCGCAGCTTGTCCTCCAGTTCAGATTCATAGTCTTCCGGAAGAAAAGCCGCGAGGAAAGATCGACGAAAGGATCCCCAGTCTTTAATGTTCTTCTTGGCCGTCAGCCACCAGCTCCGCACCGGCCCCGAGAGGGATGCCCCTATCACCCCCATAAGCTCTTCTGGGGTTAAAGGGTTAACAGCTAGGTACGCCTCTCCTTCTTCCACAAAGTTGAGGACATCATCGATGTTATAAGGGGCACCCAACTTTGGAAAGGAAAGGCGCACCCCAGGAACAGAGGGCCGATTGATGTATTCACCCCTCCCCACGAGACCCGTACGGCGTTGAATGACAGGGTGACTGACGTAACATCTGGAGACTCCTTCGGACCTCCCCCTGAAGAGTTTCTTGCCAGCGTTGATCCCGCCTCTGGAGGCACAACACGATTTCCCGCCCCAGGAGTTGAACTTGTTCATTGAGGTATTCTTTTATTTCCTCCTGGGAGCTGCTGATGCGAGCCCGCAAGGCATCTTCGCGCCCGAGCGCACTTTCAGCAACCTCGCCGACTTTCTCATCCAGCCGGGTTAGTTGTTGCGCCAGATCTTCCCACGGAGGTGAGACATCCTCCAGGCATTCCTCCTCAGGTCCATGGTGATCTTCGAGGTACAGCGACTGCAATGAATCCACCACCTCCTGCACCGCTGAACACGCTCTGACCGTGACGTGCCGCGCCCCGGCTACTCCATCATCACACCGTGGCGAAGCAATGGAGTCGTCCTGCTCGGCACGCACTATAGACATGTTAAATGGGGAAAATGTTTAAAGGCAGACAGCGATAGATATTTATTTAGATTCCTCAGAGAGGGCACCACTTTATGTAACGGCCGACCCCTTTTACCCAGCCGGCAGCTACACTCCCAAGACCTGTGGCTTGGATAATTAACTGAGAAATAATCTTACTATCAAGCCGTACTTCTTACCAATTGAACTTTTCCCCCACAATCGACGGTGAAAAATATAAGCACACAAAAACAGGATGTAAAATTTAAACGGGTTATATGTATTAAGTAAAATAAGACATGCAAAAAATAGAAACATATATAAATATAAATATCCCTTCACCCCAGCAATAACAAGACACTACCAAATATATATATACACACAACAAAAACCCTCCCTTGTCCCTGTAACAAATAAACACACAACACGAATAACAATGAATGATAAACTGAAAATGAATGAGAACGTGAGTCCGGTAATAAAGAAACTGTCCTGAAAGCGGATGACTGAATTAGTGATATTGCGTTGTTTGATTCTCCCCGGAAAAAATGGAACAGCCTTACCGTGAATCCTCGTGTGTGTGGTGGATGATTAAGTCCTACCCCGGGGTCTCTTGTGGTGAGGTCCTTGAAGTAAATCCGGCAGATGGAAAAACAAACTGGATGGCTAAGTGCGATATGGAAAAGAACAGGTACAGTGTGGTCGTGATGGTGAAAAAAAAAATCTCCTTCTCTCCCCTCTTCCTTCTCCTCCTGATGGCTTAAATAATCCTGTGACGGCTGTGATTGATTGATTGTAAACAGGTGTTTTCCAGGTTTGTGGCTGTGGTCTCCTTCCATCATCCGTCCCCTTTTACGGGGACGGCATTAACTGATGCACAAACAGTAAACGGGACAATGAAACGAGATGCACTCAGAACTGACATTTAAACACTATGTGGCCCCGCTACAAATCATCTGTGTTTTCAGGACATTGAAGTATACTATAAAAGAGTACCATATATTTTTGAAAGTAACGTGTTATTAGTGAAAGTTTTTATAGGTTGTCTGGACCCTCATTTGTAGCTACAGAATACACAAAAATATAATGCAACTTCAAACATAGCCTAATAGTGTTGGAACTATACAGACCAAAATAAAGCAATTTCCATTAGACATTTCATTCAGTTTTAATGTTAATTAGTTATTAATTTCTTCATTAGTTAATACTGGTCATGTTTTGTTTAACAGACCAAACACATCAACTACATACATCACTGCTTACTTGACATGATACATAAAGAATAATCCAAATATGGATACTATCTTAGAGAACTGTAAATTCCAGTACCTGAGAATATGTGTTATTGTAGGTCATTCCATGTGAACTTATTAGATATGTGAAATCTCCTGATGCTTATACAGTACCTTCAGACTATCACACAATTTCACTTTGTAACTCTTTACAAACACTATTTGGCTACTAATATGTACATTTCTTTTCCTTCGTCTGTCTATTAAGTTCTGTTGACCATAATATCTTAGATGAAAACACATCATTCCTCACTGTAATTATAAAGCACATTTCCTTAATTTTGTTTATTTTTTTTTTTCGGCGCTACCTTACTGATGCTGACTGCTATGTACATTCAGCTGATTACTTTATATATTCAGAGACACAAATGTCTCCGTGTTTGGCCCTAACCATATTCAAGGCATTTTTCTAAACTCCTATACAGTGACTTCAATGAAAGTACATACCTTAATGTAGCTCTCAAACTACTCACAATTAAATGTATCATTATAAAGAATTGTATCCAGTTTTCCTACAGTATAGCCTTACATTTATTGTAGTAGTAGTGCACTGTAGTTTTATGGTTTGTCATAGTTGTATTCTCACTGATAACTGAAAAATATAACAGTTGAACCACATATGGTAAACAAATCCACCTTAATTGCTACTAAAACAGGATTTCCTGTTGTTACACCCACAAGACAACAGATTTATAATGTACAAATATTTTTCAACCTGCCTGTTATTTTCTACAGTGAAATATTTTTTTTAGGTTTATATAAAAACATTTTTACAGTGGTGCAACTGTCCCACTCTATATCCTGTTCATAAAGTAACTGATTATTGAGAAGTGCTTAGTTTATTCAACACCATGTTGTATTTTCATTAAATTTAATGTGGTCTATGATTTCTAAGAATGTTGGTAAAAGTGAACGATACCGATGGGTCACTTTCTACATTTTAAGTGTTCATTGATTCTGGGGCACATGCAGGAGAGCTCAACATTGTGAGAACGGAATACACTCATGTTGACCGCTTGTAATTACTGAGGGTTGTAATGTGCTATGCTGTGCTGAAAGGAAGTTACAAGAGAGGCCAAGAAAAGCAGCATACATTTGGGCTACCATATCCGAGAAATCAGCTATATTAAAGAGTAGTGTGTCTTTATGAGGTTCAACAAGAGTGCAGAAATGTTTTTTTTTTTAAAAAAAAGAAGTTTAAGATGACAAGGTAGGCAAAAAAAATTGCTTTGCAACTTTACCAGTACAACTTATTGATTACTACAACTTACTAGTTATGGCAGAAGTTAATTTTGTTTTTTTCTGGTTTCTTTCCTGAAGTTTGTTCTATAACTAAATATCACTGCAAATGTTTTCCTAACATGCTGCCTATCCCAGGTAGGCAAATCTTGCTTCTCTCTAATCTGTCTGACAGAGCAAAATGTATTGTTATCTAAATTATTGAGGGAAAACATACAAATTCCAAACAGACCAGGATCCTAGGTTCCTGGATCTGAAAGGCAACAGTAAAAAACTCTGCTACCATGCTTTATTTTCTTTAAATAACTAAGCAGTTAAGTTTTTGAAATGTCCATACATAAAAATTGCCAGATGGAACAATATTGCACAATGAATAATCAAGAACAGATGCTGTAAAGGTTTAAACTACATTCTGCCAAACTAGAAAGGGAGTGTGTTATATATTAAAGTGATAATATGTGATTAGAAAATGCAGATTTTTTTGGTAGTGTATCACTTTTATGTCAATATTTTGTTGTGTCACTCAGGCTTTTTAGGAAAAAAATTCTTGAATAAACTGATTCTTGTAATATTCTGGGTCCATGTACTTTTTGGTATTTGAAGTTTCATTTTAGAAGCAAAAACAAAGATGAAAGCAATTTTCAGATTTTGATCTTTGATTAAATAATAAAATGAGGGAAAATAAGGTATTTTTTAATTCTGTGGTAACAAATAGCAGTCATAAACTTAAAATTAAACATACTTTTCTGGATTTATTTGTGATTCAAATAATGAAAGTGTTCTAGCTCAAAAACAACAAAACAGACGCATTTTCATTGTCTGAAACTGGAGGTATTTCTGTGCGATTTTTGATGACACATGCGAACAGTCCTCCTCACAACACATCGAACGATGGCCTTGAAGTTACACTGCATGGCATCAGCAGAGGATGGACCATTATGCTGTTTTTCGCAACAGTAAAAAAGTGACACTCCGGGACGAGGACATGTGTGCAGAAAAATTGAGTCGCATCTTTTAGGTAAAAATACAAGCTTTGCAAATTTTGCTTCATTGATGCAGCAGTTCTTTTATGAACATTATTGTTGCTACTTACTGTGAAACAGCTAACATTTGGTGATTTCATTTACTAACACAAAGTCTGGCAATTTTTATAGTGCTAGCATTTTGAATGGTTGCTCATTGACTTTTACCGGCTACTATAGCTAGTAAAACGTTTTGAGTATTAACAGTGCGCACAAGTGTAACACATGTTAGGAGAGCAATGTGATTTACAGAAAGTTTTCTTAACATGTGTTACACTTGTCAATGAGCAACCATTCACACATTTACACACATTTGAAATGTCTTAGAAGTAAGATTACACTGGAGGTTGAAAAAGACTAGCTGTATTCAAAAGATCTGCCATATTTTGTTGAATAACTAGGTTGAATCATGTTGATTTAAATTTATTTTTTGTAATGTCAAACAGTATAAGTCACTAAGAGGCATACCTCATATTAATTAACATTAGGTGGTGAGCTAGCGATGTAATAAAGGCAGACACATTACATTGGTCTTTGATGATGTAGTTTACATATAAGTTATGTCCAATGAGGGCAATAAGAGGATGACATCCTATTTATATTCCAAAGTTGTCTGTCAGCAAAGTAAAAGTAGGTATCAAGTAGGCTGAGCCTACAGGAAAGTTAAAACATGGAGCCAGGAGTAATTTGTGCCTGCTAACATCTCCTGTTGGTAGGATCAGATGCTATGTAGATTGTGTGCAATTTGAGGCTGTCTTAATCTATTTTAGCACAAATTTAAAGAGAATGGTGTTCTTTGTAGTATGGGTT
This sequence comes from Erpetoichthys calabaricus, assembly GCF_900747795.2. Taxonomy (NCBI): domain Eukaryota; kingdom Metazoa; phylum Chordata; class Cladistia; order Polypteriformes; family Polypteridae; genus Erpetoichthys; species Erpetoichthys calabaricus. Next base: position 253,651,519 of record NC_041397.2, on the reverse strand, counting down.
TCAGTTTTCTATCTCTGATTCACATAATAAAATTGTTTTAATCAAAATTGATCTTTTATTTATTATGCTTATCCTATGGTGTAGTAATGGATTGTGTAGATTGTGCAAAGCACAAAGGCCTACGAGCTTAGGGGGTCCTCTCGGGGCTGTATAGATTTAAAAAAATTTTTTAATAACTTAAATCACTTGCACAATGCATTGCGTTAATAATTCACAATTTCAGTGGCGTGTTTGCACCATCACCAGGCAAGTCCAATCCAATCTATGATGATACTACGTATTCGGCAGGCCTACGGCTTACATGAATTTAGACTTCGGGAGTTTGGAGGCTCAGAGCCTAATTGGAGGCACAACATGGCCTAGTCTGCCTTACAGAGAAGTGCACATTCCCAGATTTGGAAACCTTTGGCGTGCTATAGCGGACGTGAACAGAAGAAGTTTTGAAGGATGACACATGAATAATGTAAATATACATTATTATCATAAATAATTGTTACTTTTTAAATTTGATTTGATGTCAACAGTTTTTGAAGTTGAAAACTCGTAAATGGTAAATCATAGTGATTCTGTTGTTAAGTTATGGTCCCCATTAGTCAGCAAATCACAAATTTTTGAACAATTTGACGCTTTTATACCCTTGCTATACAACACCATGTTGGCTAGTAGCAGCGGATCCAGCAAACATTATAAGAGTGGTGCTGCTAAACGTAAGGCACGCCTGCAACAGGAATTGAAAAACTCTAAGCTTACCAAGATTTCTACCTTTCTCAAAACTGGGCAGGGGCCAGCAGTAGTAACTGAGAATGTTGATGTTGGTGAATCGTTGCAACGGCCACAAGCAGGTTATGCAGAAAATGCAGTGAGTGAAATGGTTGCAGGTACCGAGTCTAGAAGAAGTGGCACAATGGCTTCAGATCAGGTGCTACCTGCTGAAACTGTTAAAAATGGAGAAACTACTGCAGACAAACAAGTAATATATATGAGAAAGCAATTTCCTACCCACAAGGCAAATTTCTTGGAACCATTGACACCTGAATTTATATTGTCAGTTTTCTCAGAACTTGTGTAAAACAGGTCGATTGTGTAGTAGTATGCTCTCAGCCGGTGTTGTCATTTTAATTTGTTACAAATTGAAATTGCTTCATTTTATAGCATAGAACAGTTTCTACTTTCTAGCTTACATTAAATTTTAATCATCTTCTTTCACAAAGTTGTCTTGGAAAAGTAAGCGGGTCTATATCTTACATATATTTTTGTACTACTACTACTACTACTACAACTACTATTACTCACATTCTATTCCCACAATTTATTTTATTTTTGCTAACTTATAGCTTCTGTAATAAAATAATTTAAAAAGTTATTACAAATTCCATTTAGAGAACCAGCTTGTTTGTCAACAGCGTGTGATCTGATAGTGACGTGGTCATGGACACCACTGCCCAGCCGGCCCCTACGATCTACTTGTGAATAAATTACTAACAGGAGGGGCCCACCTCAGGGTGCTGCATGGGGGCATTCAGCAAACTAATCAATCTGTTCTGAAACAATATATTATTTTTATGTAAAATTAATTAATTTTTTAATGTTATGTTAAATTAATTAATTCTGTTTAATTAATTACGATAAACCAACATGACTCATATCAATAAAATGTAATATTTTAACTATTTAATAACATTAAAAAAATTCCTTTCATCAAGTTATTTAGCTATACCTATTTAGTTGGTCTATGATACTTGATTCATTATCATTTTTATAGTTCATGAAAACGGTTTTCATATGCAGGCATATTGCTTATTACTAGTATTTAATATTATATCAACTATAGTATTGATATATTATTATTTGTAAATATGTACTAATATACTATTTTTTGGGGTGAATGCAATTTCTGTGTAATTTTAATATTAGTTTAAAATTCTGTTGTATTGGAGGCAAAGAAAAAGATGCTTTTCTGATGTAGGGTAGGCAACAAATTTGCTAGTGTATCAAAAAAAATTGTAAAAGGGCTTCTAGAACCACACAACACCCACAACATTCAAAATACATTATTTTAATAAAAGTCTTTAACTTTCTTTCCGACTGCACAAAGGAGTGAAGATCCTTTAGATCAAAATCCAACAAAACAGGCAGATGTTTATGCAAATCTAGTAAAGTCATATACATAAAACGTGTTTATTTAAATTTAAATCAACTTAATTCAGTGTGATTGTGTTAATATAGCACCTAAGAAAATTATATCAAGGCAACAAAAAAAGCTATGTAATATCAACAAACATGATTATTTTAAGTTATATCAACTTAAATAAAATGAACAACTCTGTCTGAGCATTTTTTTCAGTGTACTGTAGTTATAATATTTTCATTCCCAAAAAGGTAATGTCTTGTTGATTTTTATATTATTTTAGATCATTTTTGTGTAGACAAAAATTCCTTCAATATGTGCAGATGAATGGTTTTTTAACAGCAGTATTATACTTCTTTTCAATAAGTACAGTTAATGTTTCTGTGATGTATTTCTGTCAAAGATTTCAAAATGAATTGGGTGCATTTTCACTATAGCTGTGAAATAATACATGAAACTATTCTGGTTTCCTAATTTAATCCTAAACAAGGACAACAAAAAATGTGTCAGTTTCATTTCTTCTTTCCCTAACATGTGTGCTAACAACTTTATACGAGTTAATGATTGTAACTGTATTTTTAGCCCAGCTATTAATTGTACATTTCCAATGTCATCCCCTTTTTCCAAGTTTTTTTTTCCCAGTAATTGGAGACTTCTTAAAATCTTACTCATTTAATCAGACTCATAGAGATTTTTTTTATATACTCGGATCTTTTCTTTTTTTCCTTCTCTCTCTCCCTTTCTCCAGTGTGTTAGTTACACACAAATTGACTGTTTCATTATTGTTAATAATATGTTGTCATTTGTGCAATACTGCTATTGCAAAGCTTTAATGAATATCTGTCATGGATCATGCTCCACTTATCATTTAAGTAGTAATTACCAACCTTTGCAGCACAGCTCTTTAATTTGATAATGTTTTAGACTTCTACATTTTTATAAAGTCTGTGTCTTTCAAGATAGATGTGTTCTTGGGGACTTGTTCCAATCCAGATTGATATGACAGGTGAAACAATATCCTGTCTGTGTATAAGGGAAGGCAAATGTATAGGGCAGAATGCAAAAATTTATGGGCCTCAAAATTCACAAGAAACATTTTTAATATTTATAAGAGCCTGTTTATTCTTCAGAATGAGACTGATCATTTTTCTGCAAAAAGTGCTGACCTCCTTACAAATTGTTCAAATTATTAATATGGAAAGACAGCAAATAAGAATTTATAACACTAACCACATGAGGAGGAGTTTCTAATGTTAATACCAAAGTTCATATCAAGATGAGGCTTCAACAATTAAAAATATGGTGCAATTAAATATCATTATGCAACAATATATTCTTCACAATCCAGGAATAATCAAACTCCCATTCGATAGTTTCCTTAAGCCTCAGCTGCACTAGTTGAATGAATAACAATATCAGAAATTGTTGGAGCTATAACATTTATGTAGGTTGAAATCTCTGGATTCCATCAGAAAACCAAGTGAAATGTATACCAAATGTGGAACAAAAGTATCATCACTAATTCTGTTAATGTTTCAGGAAGCCACTAGAAGCAGTGTGGCATGCTTTTACTGTATGTTAGTTTACTTTGGAAAAAATGCAAACTCCTTAAATTGTGAATCATTCATACCATTTTTTTTTCTTTTAAATGGGTATCGTGGTGTAGTAACTAGGACACTAGACGTTAAACCACACAGTATTGATCTCTGAGCAACTCCCATAACCTTCTGGTATGATTTAGTTATGTTTTAATATTGCTATATCCTTTGTCTTTACTTAATAAAAAGTTCATCAAAACATAAATTTAAAAAATCAAGAAAACGTACTGCATTTTGTTATTTTACAGTGGCATACATTCTTCTTATTTCTGCTGGTGTTTATTTTAATATATACCTCATCAGTGTCAGAGCACTTGATTACTCCTAAAACTGGAAGCAGAAAAGGCTTTTGGTTGAGTTTAGATTTGTTCCAGAAATCTTAGTTTAAATAAGTAGTCTGATGAATTCAAATTCTGAAAGTTCAGTTTTCGTGTCTCTCCTTTCTGCCATTGCAATAGAAGTGCATTACTACTGCAATATATGACTAAGCTGTGAAAGAATGTTTTCTTGTGTGCAGATACACTTCTGTGTAACTGTATTCCAAACTTTCACTTCAGTTTGTGTTCAGGTTGTGTTTTAAGTAATATTTTCAAAGTGTTAGTGCACATCAGTCTGTTCAGTATGCAGATGACTATTATAGGAAACATGCATACGGTTCAAAATGACTATTTTCCCAAACTTTTATACATTTTCAGTGTTGTATTTATATAGCTAAATTACTTAATAAGAATTATTAAAGCTGGATGCCCTTCAAGACCACTAATGGAGGTGATGTCTAGGGTGACAGCACTGGGTAATAACTTGAGTGGCTGTGTTGGAGATAGTACAGATAGTTATGAGAGAATCCATAGAGGCATTAGCTTTGAAACCAGCAATGTTGAGGGCAAGAGAGTTGTAGAATTATGATGGTAATTGTTATGGATACAGTAGGTGTGTTTGAAAAATGCAGAAAGGAACATTGTGATTGTTGATAATGGGATTAAAGATACAATTCCTGCAAGAAGTGTACAGAGAAGCTATAGCTGCAAGAGAAGCTAGAATGAGAAGAATGGGATACTGGTGTTCTTCGGTATGAGAAAATAGAAGAATAGGGCTTGAGAGTTATGAGAATGAGATCTCAAAAGCTCTAAAATGGAAACAAGTAAAGTAACTGGCCCAACTGAAATAGTGATGAAAATACTGAAAGCAGTGGAACTCCTTGGAATTGAGTGGGTGACAGAACTAAGCAACATGATTTGCGTGTGTGAAAGGTGAATTGCTGAAGATAGGAAAAGAAGTGTGCTTATTCCAGTATACATAGAAAAGGGTGACCCAATGGAGTGTGGGTCATAATCAAGCAATTACTCGGATAGAATCAGGTAATGAAGGTGGCTGAAAGAGTGCTAGAGATCAAAAAATTAGGGATCAACTGAAAGTTAGTGAAGTGCAGTTTGGTTTCAAATCTGGGAAAGGAGCAACATGTGATATATCTTTGTTGACAGGCATATAGAGGAAAAGAATCTGGAGAAGGAAATTAAACAGCATGTTGCATATGACAAAGTGCCACAAGACATGATGAATTGGGCATTGAGTAGGTTAGGTATGGACAAAAGGGTACTGCCCATGGTGGAAGTGCTGCCAGAAGAAGCTCGTTAGACACCTGGAGTCCTTCCAGGTGGCCTATAAAAGGAGCCAGCTGCCACTACTCGGGGAGCCAGAGTTGGGAGGAGGTGGATGAAGCTTGCCAGGAGAGGAGTGTAGGCAGAGAAGAAGAAGCAGGAAAGGCTTTTTGTCTTGGATTGTGTTTGGTGCTTTGTGTACTATGCTGTGGGGAGCAGAGAAAAAGTGCTTCGCCACATGAATAAACTTGTGCTATGTGGCAGTGTCAGTTCTGTTTGTGGCATATTGAGATACACCTGAAAATAAGAGTTCACCAAAATCACTTGTTTGTTTTCCAATGCTCAAAATAACAATTTCAATCTGCATTCTTATTTAAAGAAAAATAAAAAAAACTATAAAGCATGCACTTATGGACAGTCGCCACTTCTGATGATTTCAAACCTTACAGTTTGACGTATTCTAAAATAATCTTAAATAACAACCTTTGGTGTGTAGTGAAATATACTGAAATTAATCTAAATGCATGGGTTGCTTATTATGAGTACCAAAAAATAGGTTTTGTATTTGTTCCTGGATGAGTCTAACCATATTAGCAATGTGATGGAGCAGCCTGCCCTTGTCATTTGGACAGCCTAAAATGGGCTACTGGATCTGATTTGATTATGTACTTTACAAATGTATTTGATTTCAGTAAGCATAATTAGATACATATTTTCACACTGTTTCTAGTATTTAACTTTGCTTCCCTTTTTATTTTCTGTGTTTTCAAGTTTTACCACAGTTCAATTGCACATATTTTTATGCTTTGGAGGGGTGGATAACTTCAATTTTGTATTAGCATCCTTATAAATACGGTTTTATTGTATATTATCAGATCTTGGTAATCTTGTATCCAAACAATAATTACTCAGATTAATGATCCTTCAAATTGAGTTGCATGTGAGCTGAAACAGATAAACAAGCAACAATTTGCATTTCGCTTATTTGAAAATGGATAATATTTCAGTGAGTCATTAGTGTTTATGAAGAGCAAAAATCCCTGCTTAAAGTGAGCTGCAACTTTTAGCCTTGAAATCCTATGAAAAACTAAAATCTAAAAATAATTTGTGACGTAATGTTAAAAATACAAACAGCAATTAATTAGATATGAATTCATTATTTGTTGTATTGTGTTTTGCTGAAATTTAAAAGCGGGTGTTTAGTACTGATGCCTCAGCAATGCTGGATTTTTAAGAGTTATTCTGAGAAATAAGGCTGAAGATTTCACATGGTATAGAAGAAACCATTAAAGAGAAGTTACTGATGAGCTTATAAACGCGTGCCTCAAATGCTGTTGATCCTATTAAAAGAAATGGAATTTCATTGTGCTCTCTGACAACGCTACTACTATTACATGACACGGAAATGAAATAAAGAAGAAAATAATGGGAAAACCAAAATTATAATCTTATATACAGTATGTTAACTCCAAATTACATGTTCTGCATCTGTTTTATATTAAAGTCATATGCTAAAAACAACACGAATGAAGGTTACATGCTGTACATACGTATGGATGCTGAAAATGTTTTGAGGCCATTAATTCCATCTCTTCTTTCAAGGCACTTTAGTTAAACAATTGCTTCTGTTCGAGTTTTAACATACCAACACTGTATTGGAAAAAGTTGATACATAAAAAATGGATGGATAGATTTTTGTTGAAGTAGTTGTCATTACAGATGTTTCATGTGTGGTTTTAAAGTATCTTCTGTCTGTCTTCTTCTGTCAGTTTTTTTTTCTGTATATATCTTTGTACAGTTGGGTGGTTCAGTAACTCCCAATACTAATACTTTCTTGGCACCTCTCAGTCATATCCAAATACATTTTTTGAAAACAATGTGTGAATTTTACCTTTATGGCTTTTCTTACTGCTCTTGTCTAACAACTGGGTTACAATTATAAGACACAAACAACAAGTTAGCTGCTTCTTATAACTGAGGTATGGGGTATGGTCCCGTATGTCCAGAAGGGAAAAGTGAACTTGTCACAACCAAAAGATATTTTGCTAGGTATTCCTGGTGTCTAAGTTTCCTAGGCCTGACCACACAATCCTCTGCAGCTCTAAGACAGCTCATCACCAAGTGGCAATAATTTGGAAGCCCTTCATCTCTCATGACCTGATTTGTCCAGTACATCTCTCTCCTTTCATCCAGTTCCTAACCTGAAGGAACAATGACTGGACAGGGTACCAGTCCATTGCAGTTGTCCAGTTCATGTTGGTTATATCAGATCACATGACATCAATGTCCGCTAGTGATGTTTGGCCCAAGGTGTTCTGTCACCAGGAAGACTTATTAGCAATGTTATGTTAGAATAGCCATTTGTTATGAGCAATGTATAGGTCACAAGGAATCCCAAAACTAGTTTACCAAGTGGATATTGGTGTATGTTTTGAGCACCACATCCACTGTTTCTAAAAAGGAAGATTATTCAGTAATTGTTAGGTTTATACATGCAGAGAACAGCCTACTTTCCTGTTCTCCAAATTGAAGTCAGTTTGGAGTCACTCTCTTATACATCTAACAGTACATTTAATTTGTCAAAGGCTGGTTAGTCCAGCTTAATAGTAACAGTTTAACATTGCATTTCTATAGTAATTTTTCTCAGTGGTGGTCATCAGAAGACTTACTAATGATGTGGTATTCCAGTCTTAATTTACAATAATAGTTTATTGGAACAAATGGCTGTTTGTATGTTTGCTTAACTCAAGTAGAGCTATGTGTGCAGGAAAACTCGAGTGAAACTAATGATCATATTAAGTATTGTGCATTTGAAAATGCCATCACTCGCGGCATTTAGCTTTTCTTTCAGATCAGCACTCAGATGAATTCTGGTTTACATGATTATGAATTTCTTCAAATTTTAAACTGAACTTGATCTGTTTAAGAAATATATCTAAGTTTATGTTACAGAAGAGTCCAGCATTTTTGCTTGTCAAACGTGTGTGAAAACATCCGTGAATGTGTTCACTCCACAGGGAGTTAACCCAAAAGATATATTGTGTCTCTTTTATCTGAGCCAACTTTTAGAACCAAGTCTATATTTGGGCATGTTTCAGCCATATCAGTAAAAGTGTTTTATAAATTGTTTTTTTGCTCAGACAAGGAATACTGTCCAACAAGTAAGTCTTCCTAGAAAAAATGAAGGACTTTACTGCATAGCATCTTTAAAACAAAGCCTAGTAATATCAGTGAAATATATTCATTTCTATTTTAATAGCATTTGCAGAAAAATTAGCTCTTTCAATTAAAAGAAAATATGTGCATGCTTAAATATATGGATGTTCATATATTTATTTGATTAAAAGGTTATTCTTTTATGCAATGTGTACTCCTAAACAGCATAAGAGCTCAAAACTGACAGGAACGTTCAAGTTGTCAATCCACATTGATCAGTTATTGTAAAATTGAATAATCTTCCTCATTTTTCCTATTACTACACCAGCCCATAAATAAATGTTGAGCTGCACTTCTTAAGGGAAAATGTAGCAGCCATGTATATTACACAGTTATTCCTCAGTGCATTCAGTGATTAGTGGTTCCTACATTCCAACAAGGTAGATAATTTTGAGAAATGTAAGAGATTTGTTGTGAATTATTCCTATTAATGTGTTCAGATTGATAATTCTTAATAAATAGTTGAACTTTATTCAAAGATTTTTCAATAGAGTATATAACAGTAAAACAGAATTTGATTTATAATACATGAAATATCTTTACTTTTAAGTTCTTGAACTACACTTCGTGTTTTTGTTTCTATATATGATGTAATTTATATTCTACTTACTTACAGAGTGCAGTACAGTTGAGCAAAACAGGAGGCAAGAAAACTTGTAGATTTTGCTGAAGAACTGGCAGCTGGACTGCAAGCCCCACTCATGACAAGATGTCTGCTCGAGAGAGGAGTCCTCGCCACAGACCGTGGTCTGTGTATGGGGCCAATGCATTTAACATCTCTTCTGAGATGCTTGGCTTAACATTAGCAGGTATGGGAGGTGCATTACCTTTTTGTCATTTGTCAAATTTTTCTTTTGGCCTTTGAATCCATGCAGATTTTGATTTATTTTTTCTTCTTCATACTTAATTTATTTCTTCATTTTTTCAGTTCTCCTAGCCCTCTGACTTTATCATCTTTCTCATCTTTAGAGATTTAGAATACAATATTATATATAAGGAATCTATTTTTCTACTAATTATACTGTATTATGTATGTTATGTAAGCTCATATTGATGTATTTTTTATTACTTAATCCTTATTATTCTTGCTTAATTTAATTTGTTTTTCTTTTCTTGTAACTATATATTTGACATTTTGTAAAGCATTCTTCATGTGATAATGTCCTAAAAAAATAAATGTTGTTTCTGATGCAATATGACGAACAAAAAGTGTTTCTTTTTAGTCCTATGTTAAATATATTAATAGTTCCACTTAATTTGTTTAATTCAAATTTGATTAATTGAATGAACTGCAATTTAGTCCACAGCTATGGAAAATTAATTCAATATATTGTTTTATGTATAAGCTGTACATTCAGATTTTTGAACCAGTGTAATACTACTGCATTTCAGGTAAAAGACAATAAAATACAATTTTTAGAAATGCAGTTGAAAAATTACTAACATAGTTTGTAGTTGCAATCACATTTTAGTTATTTAAAAATAAAAATGACTTTTGGCAGAAAAATGTTCCCTGTTTTAGTCATTTTCTGACTTACTTGTTTGTTTTACTTTTAATGTGATTATTTTCATTCAATTTATTTTTTTCATTTTAGATCACAAGATCATATTGGGTAGTTGTAGGGCAGAGGCCTCTATTCTCTATAGTCTTATACAGACATATTCACTTTATATATAGTGAACTAATTGAGTATTTGTTGGTTGTTTTTAATATAGATTATTAGAAAATAAGATATTGTTTTAAATGTCAGAGTATATACAAAGGGTTAATTTACTACTCCAAATTTCTCCAATTTTTCTGCACCATGCCAGACTATTTCCTGCCTTTTGCCTAATGGTGCAACTAAGCATAGTACAATGAAAATCATTCATAATGGAGGTTGGCATTGATCAATTAAAAGTCAATCCATTATTGTGCTACTATGATGCATGCATAGCACTGAAAATTCTACATTTTCTAAATGTTTCATTGATTCTTGTGACCAGTGGGGTGTGTGTAATGTATATTTTTCAGAATTGTTTGTATATTTGCCTAGGCGACTTTGCATGGCCAGTATATAGTATGAGCCAGGATTCATATACAATTCTGAATTAATTGATGTTATGTTCAGTTTCCCTGAATATTGGTAAAGCATATAGCTTTAGTAGCAGATTAAATTTGTGCTAATGGCACACCTACCTAGAGTTATAGTGGTTATCCTCTGCTTTGCCTACTGAACATCTTAAAATTGTCATGATATGAGAAATAAACTGTAGACATAAACATCTGCAGCCATGTTCAGTGATATGAAAAAATCTGCCATTCCTTCTCGCCTGAGTGTGCTGAAAACAGAATGTTTCACATATGTATGGTTCAAGGCATTTTATAATGAAAGCCTAATTTAATATGATTAGTCATGCATGCTGATAAGCTTTATGTTCAAAGTTATCAACATGAGAAAAATTTTGAAAGCTTATTTACTTACAGATTTGCCAAATGAATATGTATTAGTCATACTCTGTAATGTCTGCATAAGTTTTTGCTAGTTTCGTTAATATGCCTTTTAATTCATCTGTGTATATTGAATCAAGTGGGGAAGCTTCCCCATTGTGCCTCAGAGGAGTATTGGAATGCTTAGCTTTACAGGCCTTCTGCCAGTGTTACTGCCTGTCTTCCCAGTGGGATGAAATTCCGCCCTTTGCCAGTCTGGTGGAGCCTTTGTTGTTGTGAACCACTGCCAGTGATGGACAACTTCACAGTATCTACATATACAGTCAATAGATCAATATTCACTGAATTATTATGTAAATTTTATAAAAATATCTTAACAAACCTTTTCTTTTTTTAAGAAAGCAACATCTGAGATAGACATTGCTAGGTCCTTGACACACTGTAATTCCTGTGTTTTTCTTTGTCTTGTCATTCAAAGCCTGTTCTCAGAGGTCGTTGTGATTCTGTAATTTTTTAATGTAGTTATGTTTTAACCTCAGTCTTGCTAAACCAGTAGAATCATGCTTTATATGGAGTATTAATCAGATGTTTATGGATGTTGATGCTGTATGGGCCTCCACATTGCATAATATAAAAACGAATGCATTTATGAAAGGGCTGATCACTCCAGCCTGTTTCAGTGCTACAATGAGGCTACTGTATATGTAAGATTTGTTCATTTTGAGCAAAAGTACCAAAAAACTTTTGAATAAAAGTATTATTGCTGCCATAAGATATTGTTTTAAATGTCAGAGTACATACAAAGGGTTAATTTACTACTCCAAATTTCCCCAATTTTTCTGCCCCATGCAAAAGGAAAAAAATGGAAATTTGTGAATTTCCCCTTGGGATTAATAAAGTATCTATCTATCTATCTATCTATCTATCTATCTATCTATCTATCTATCTATCTATCTATCTATCTATCTATCTATCTATCTATCTATCTATCTATCTATCTATCAGTGATACTTTTCTTCTAAGTCATTATAAAACATCTTTCAACAATAAATGTTTTTCTGTGTAACTTTGAAAAATGGACTAGTACAATATGAAAGATTTAGGAAGTAAAATTGTCATTAATGCTATTACTAATAAGTGTGTGTCTGCTTTCTTCAAGGAAACAGCCAGGATCCAGATGAGCCTGTTTTAGAATTTAGCCTTGGTAAGTAATATGATACCTAAACATACTTGTGGCATATTCAAATAAGTGTTCAGTGAAATTTCCCTTTACAGTAATTTAGATATATTAAAAGTAGTATATTGTGCAAGTCTTAAAATCCAGGTGGTGTAACTACATTAATTGGGTGTAATATTTGGACATTCTGCACCAGTCAAACAAACAATAAAACCTTTCATTGTACTACAAGGTATAATGTTATAGACTAAATTGAAATAGATAATGTAGTGTTACAGTACAATTGATATCGAAATTAGATTTTTTTTTAAGATCTGGTTACTCTGGTTTACCCCAACCCTGCTTCCACCTGCCCCATCTTCAGTCACTCTGTATTAGGTTAATTGGCAATTTATAAATGGCACAGTGTGTTTGTGAATGGACCTTGTGATAGACTGGCACCCTCTCCAGGGTCTGTTTCTGTCTTGCAGCTGATGCTACTGAGATGAGGCCCCAGGCCATAAGTGACCATGATTTGGATAAACTGGGTTTGAAAGTTTAGCTTCCAAACATAACATTTTTAAAATAATCAAATAATTAGATGTATGTAACTGTCATGATTGCTACTGTACACCAAAGGTAAGGAATAAATAAAAATCATCAACAATTATACGTTTTTTCTATGTACCATATATGAGTACACATTGTGGGGTTACTTACTTTACTTATGCCCTCCACCCCTTCCGGGGTATGGGCCGCCAAAGGTAGATCTCATTGTGGGGTTAGGGGTGCAATTATTATTTTCTGGCACACACACTTATTTTTCTTAGAGTTAATTAATTAGTCTTTCTTCCTACTCCATTACTCTTGATCTCTACACCATCTGACCTGGACATAAAAATGTGAAGTCTGAGGAGAACTATGTGCTCATGATTTGTTATGCAAAGTATGCCATGGTGAGAATAGCTAGATAACTATAGCTGCCTTTATTGAGCTTATGAGTTCAGTGAAGGCCCTGTCACAAAATGCTGTCTTATAGAATAAAGTGCTTGTCAAGAGGATACATCTAGCTTTGCAGCCTATGAACCAGATTGACAGAACAGCCAAGGTGAACAGAACAAGAACCAGAAAAGAGGCAGTTTACATTCGAGTCTTAACATAAGTATTGATGATTATGTTCTGTTTTTTTTCCAAGTATAATTTCAGTCCCCTTCCAAGAAGGAACAAAACTTTCAAACTGAAAAATCACCAACAGTGGAGTATATGTAACATTTTCTATTTTTTTAATCCCTAAACAGCTTGCAGTGAATTAATAACTCCATCTTTGGATCGTAAACCAAATAGTTTTGTAGCAGTAAGTGTGACCACACCACCACAAGCTTTTTGGACAAAACATGCTCAAACAGAGATCATTGAGGTAAGAAAATATTTGAACCATTATGATCATTATTATTTTTAAATACAGTAATCCCTCCTCCATCGCGGGGGTTGCGTTCCAGAGCCACCCGCGAAATAAGAAAATCTGCGAAGTAGAAACCATATGTTTATATGGTTATTTTTATATTGTCATGCTTGGGTCACAGATTTGCGCAGAAACACAGGAGGTTGTAGACAGACAGGAACATTATTCAAACACTGCAAACAAACATTTGTCTCTTTTTCAAAAGTTTAAACTGTGCTCCATGACAAGACAGAGATGACAGTTCTGTCTCACAATTAAAAGAATGCAAACATATCTTCCTCTTCAAAGGAGTGCGTGTCAGGAGCACAGAATGTCACATAGATAGAGAAAACAATCTCTAGCAAACAAATCAATAGGGCTGTTTGGCTTTTAAGTATGCGAAGCACCGCGGCACAAAGCTGTTGAAGGCGGCAGCTCACACCCCCTCCGTCAGGAGCAGGGAGAGAGAGAGAGAGAGAGAGATAGAGAGAGACAGAGTTTGTTTTTCAGTCAAAAATCAATACGTGCCCTTCGAGCTTTTAAGTATGCGAAGCACCGTGCAGCATGTCGTTTCAGGAAGCAGCTGCACAAAAAATAGCAACGTGAAGATAATCTTTCAGCATTTTTAGACGAGCGTCCGTATCGTCTAGGTGTGCGAACAGCCCCCCTGCTCAATCCCCATACGTCAGGATCAGAGAAAGTCAGCGCAAGAGAGAGAGAAGAGTAAGCAATCTAGCTTCTCAGCCATCTGCCAATAGCGTCCCTTGTATGAAATCAACTGGGCAAACCAACTGAGGAAGCATGTACCAGAAATTAAAAGACCCATTGTCCGCAGAAATCCGCGAACCAGCAAAAAATCCGCGATATATATTTAAATATGCTTACATATAAAATCTGCGATGGAGTGAAGCCGCGAAAGGCGAAGCGCGATATAGCGAGGGATCACTGTATAACTCACCAGTTAGTTTTCAGGAGGCCATATCGGTATGTTTTTAATCCAGACATTCTCTCATAGTCACCCTTTTTCACATCTGTAGTCAGCCTGTATGTCGTGATAATAATAATAATACATTTTATTTATATAGCGCCTTTCCCATGCTCAAGGCACTTCACAGAGTTTAAGAAAGAACGGCAGGGTATACAGTAAATAGCATTGTACTAAACCAGATAAATAAATAAAGGAGAGTAAGACAGTAAATTCAGAGAAAAAAGCCTAACAGACAATGTGGGCGGACAGGCACATAGTGATGGAGAAGGTCACTGATGTAGTTTGGCGCAAGGTCGTTTAAGGCTTTGTAGGTTATTAGTAGAATTTTATATTAAATTCTGTAAGACACAGGGAGCCAGTGAAGGCGGAGCAGGATGGGTGTGATGTGCTTTCTGCTGCTGGTCCGTGTAAAGACTCTTGCAGCCAAGTTTTGAATAAGCTGGAGCTGTGATATAAGATTAGAAGGGGCACCTGCCAATAGGGAATTACAATAATCGATGCGGGATGTGATAAAAGCATGGACAAGTTTCTCAGCGTTAGAAAAGGGGAGGAATGAGCAAACACGTGATATGTTACGGAGGTGAAAGTAAGACTGTTTCTTAATGTGATTTATGTGGGCGGAATAAGAAAGGGAGGAATCAGAAATGACACCAAGATTCTTTGCAGTAGAGGCAGGTCTGATGAGATCACCGCCAAGATTGACTGGGAAGGAGCTCATTTTATTAAGTTGCACTTTAGTCCCAGTTTGCAGGAGTTCAGTTTTGTTGCAATTTGATTTTAAAGTGTTCTGCTCCATCCAGGTTTTAATGTCATTGAGACAAGTTGTGAGCTGAGAAAGCTCTGATGAAGTTCTACTTTTAACATTGAAATAGAGTTGAGTATCGTCTGCATAAAAATGATAACCCAGTCCAAAGCTACGAATAATATGGCCAAGGGGAAGCATATAAATACAGAAAAGCAGAGGACCGAGGACAGAGCCCTGTGGAACTGCTTGTATAATTGGCGCTGTGCTGGACCTGCTGTTGCCAATACTAACACACTCTTGCCTATCAGTCAGATAGGACTTGAACCACTGGAGGGCAGTGCCAGAGATACCCAGTATGTTCTCCATTCTGGACAGTAGAATGTCATATATGACAGTGTCAAATGCTGCACTGAGGTCTAACAGAATTAATAAGCAAATCATTGGTTACATGTAGCAGAGCAGTTTCACAGCTGTGCTGTGCTCTGAAACCAGAATGAAAGGGTTCAATCAAATTATTAGAAGTTATGTAGTTGGTGAGTTGGGAAGCTACAACATGCTCAAGAACTTTTGACAGAAAAGGTAAGTGGGAAATAGGCCGAAAATTGTTAAGATTGTTAGCATCAAGACCAGACTTTTTTAACATTGGGGTTACAGAAGTGGTTTTAAAAGTGATCGGCACAAAGCCAGTATCAAGGGATGAGTTTATTATTGTTGTAACAGTCGGGATTATGGCATGGAGGCAGGATTTAAGTAGTGTGCTGGGGATCGGGTCCAGTATGCAAGTAGTTGGGTTCATCTTACAAAGCAGGTCATTAACAAAAGCAGATATGATTGGTGAGAACTTAGAGAAGGAGCTGGATGGAGTGGGAAAACAGGGAAAGATATAAACAGATGATGTATTTATGTTAGTTGAATTATTTAGATCTTTAATTTTGTTACAGAAAAAGTGGAGGAATGTCTCACAGACTTCAGTAGAAGAGGTAGTTGGGCCAGATGCGGGTTGGAGTAGTTTATTAACTACAGAGAACAAAACCCTTGGGTTTTCGTGGCCACTTCCTATTATTCTGCCATAATGGGTGTTCTTGGCAGCAGTTAGTGCTTCTCTGTGGGAAAAGACACAGAGAAAGCCTGGATGTGCACGGTGAGGCCAGACTTACGTGACATTCTGTCAAGGCATCAGCCAGCTGCTTTCATAGATCTCAAATCTGAATTATACCAAGGAGCTGAACTCTTAAAGGAAACCTTCTTAGCTTTTAAAGGAGCTGTTTTATCAAATGTTGAATGAAGGGCTGTGTTATAGTGGTCAACAAGAATATCTAGTGTTGACGGAATAGGTGAAGACAGTAAAAGATCAGAAATGGATCCAGAAAGGATAGAGGGACAGATATTTTTAAGGTTTCTGTAAGAAATTTGTCATTTACATGTAAGAAGAGGGAGAGGTAATGCGACAGTGAAAAACACTGATTTATGATCAGAGAGTCCCAAATCAGGCATGTAAGTGTTGGCAACAGATAGTCCAGATGTGCAGATCAGATCCAATATATGACCACCAGAGTGGGTAAGAAAATCAACATGTTGTGTCAAGTCAAAACAGTCCAATAAGGATAGGAATTCATTTCTCAGTTTAGATGTGGGGATGTCAATATGGATGTTGAAATCACCAAGAAGAATGACTCTCTGGGAAAAGGAACTTAAATGGGTTAATAGTTCAGTCAGATCAGATAAGAAGGATGCATTGTATTTTGGAGGACGATAAAGAACAATGAGTAAGACAGGACCTGATTCCTGATAATGGAAATTCAATTGGGATTCTTTTGATGTTTAACTCCACTCTAACAATTACTGTAAGTCCTCCGCCTTGTCTTGCGCTAAGAGGTTCTGTGAGGAAAGTGTAACCAGGTGGTGTCGTCTCCATGAGAGATCTAAATTCATTCGGTTTTTGCCAAGTCTCCGTTAAACACAGCATATCAAGTTTGGTGTCAATGATGAATTCTGACAGCACCAATGCTTTGCCATTAAGAGATCTCGAATTAAACAATGCAATATTAGTTAATGAGGCATCTTTTTGCACAGGGCTGTGGCCGGAGTTTATTTTCACATACTGTAAATTTGGCACACTGACACTTCTATTTCCAGGGCCATGAGTATGATCCGCGATATACATATTTCAGGCAACGCAAAATACCGTTGTCTTTTAGGATATTCCAGTCAGACCATTTTCTCTGGACAAACTGTTTAATATGAAGGAGTTTGTCATGAAAGTATTTTAGAATGATACTGAACAATACTTATCTAATAGCAGTGGAGAAGCAGCACAGCACAGTGGAGCCGGTGAGACGGGCAGGTGCGGTAGTGCAGATGAGCGGCGATAGCAAAGCAGCAGAAAGCATAGCAGGAGGAGGTAGCAGGATTTGGAAGTTCCAACATACAGCCACAAACGAGTAAAGCTGAGTATTACAGGCGTGATCACCCCAGAGCCACAAGCCAGGTGGTGTGAACATCAGATCAATTCTTAATAATAAAGCACAATAAAATGAATCGAGAGCAGACCAGCATAGTAACTATAATCAAGGAGACAGATCATCCCAGGCTCCTAGATCGGCAAGTGCAAAGAAATGTTCATAGGTCTCGTCTCGTGATCCACAGATTCAGTTGTTCCCAGTCAAGGTAAAGTCCATAAAGTCCATAAAAATTAATCCAAATCCACAAACTATGCGTACAATAATAAAACAAGTGTAAAAAAGTGCAGGATTAAGGTGAGTTTTACGAAAGTGTTGTTAACAGGGAGGAGTGGCAACAGCATGCGTGCGCCAGTGTCCCCTCCTCTGTTGTGTGTTATGCTTCAAGTCATTGTGATTTTTATTCAGTTCAAACAAATGGATATATTAATTATATTGTTATCTATGAATTTGGTTTTGATCTCTGAAATAGTCCTAGAAAGACATCTTATTCATAACCAGGACTCTTTATTGTATGTAAATGTGATTGCAAAATAAAAGTTGGCTTGTTTATAAAGACCTGTAGGTTTTAAGGAAAGTTGTTTAAGTACTATCCTTAACAAAAAAAATCAAAAATAAAGAGGTTGTGCATGTGAAAATACATTAAAGCACATATGGCCATTTTAGGTAAGTAGTGTACACTAGTTTTAAATTTGTAGCACAAAAAAAAACGGGAAGAAAAAAGCTTATTAAGGATTGTTTACAGGTAGAATTATGCTTTGATTGATTGGCTGGGTGTTTGGTTCTGTTCTGTTGTTGCTGTTTGTGTTTTCACAGTGGGTTGTGATGCAATCTCATGGCTCAAGCCTCCTGGGTTTAAATTCTGAGACACTTGTTAACAGATTAGAGTTTTTGTGTTCTCCCTGTTTGAGCTGGTATTCCACCAGGCTTTCCACTCACTCCGGTTTTACACCCACATCCCTTAAAATATGTTGGCTAGGTTAATTAGTGATTACAAATTGGTTCAGTGTGACTGTGAATGGGCCCTACGACAGACTGACATCCTCTCCAGAGTTTTTGTCAGGAAAACATGCAGGTTTTTTTATTAAGAATTGTAATTTAAACGTTACATTATTAAGTTAAAGTCTACAAGTTCTTAAGTTTGCATCTTTTCCATGTTTGTTCCTGAGCAAGAAGTTTTGTGTTGGCCTCTACATACTCAGTATATAAGAATTCTTAACACTGTGTATTGCTAATTATGATTTGCTCATCTCAGCTGTTTTTTCATGAAAATACCTATTGCCAGTTGCATAAATTACATTCTTATAGTTTGTTTATGAACTAAACTAAAGGAAAAATGTTTGGTTAAGTGTACATATTGCTGGAAATAGTCATGCCCTTTAAGATTTAGATAAAGAGTATAAATATGTTAATGGCTTTAAACCGTATCTGACCAAAGAAATAAATAGATGTGCTGAAATACTGAAGTGTTTATAGTTCTTTGGACAGCACTGTAGCCGCCGAAGCATAAGGCGAGATCAAGCACGGGTAAAACGCGTGTCAAAAGAAATCTCTCAGTCCAAAAGTTCGTTTTAAAAATAGTTAATGAAAGTTAAAAGAAAATAATCCACACAAGAATAAAAGAAAAAATAGTTACACACATAGAGTAAAAGGCAAAAAAAAGGAAACATGTATCTTCTCTAAACTTAGCTTTTCTTGAGAAACTTTAGTTATTTCTGTACTTAAAAGTTCTTTACTTCTTCTTATATACTTAAAGATTCTCAGCTTCTTCTTCTGTACACTATAAGTGTACGGTTCTGCACTTAAATAAGTGCTGTTTTACGAGTTACTTTACATACTCAAAAAGCCCGAAGGCCCATAAGCACATAGACATGTGCACAGGCACAGTCACGGTTTAAAACCGTATGCCTCTACACTTTACACATGGCAAGGCTGTCACTAACTGAAGAATAATGTTTACTCAAAGCTGTTAGAAATGGCAAGAATATACCAATACAATTCTACTTATGGGGGTTATAGGAGCCTCCCATAGATTATGCATTGTCATCTAGTAAAATATTTATGAATCTTACAAGCACCATCATTATTTCATATCCATAGCACATAGATAATGGAATGCCATCAGTTTTATTCTGTTGTAGGTTGTGGAAGTTATTCTGAATGTAAACTGTTTGGTTTTTGCCTATGTAAAATTAAATTCTTTGTTTAATTTTTGAACATTTGTGGAAAATTCATCAGACAGAAGAAGCCTTGATTAGTTAGCAAAGAGATCACCACTAGCATGCTTATTCATTTGTAATAAAATAAAAGTACTAAAATCCCAAAAGCATAAGTACCAGTTTTTACAAGCACATTTGTACATATCCCTAATGTTTATTCCAGTTGTCTCTCTTTTTTCCACTTAGGGCACAAGCAACCCAATTTTTCTAAGTAGCATTGCATTTTTCCAGGATTCCTTAATCAATCAGCAAACACAAGTGAAGCTCTCAGTTTATGATGTGAAGGATCGATCTCAGGGAACTGTAAGACATTTTTCAATTGACCTGTGTATTTTTTTCCCTTGTTACCCTCAACAACATCTCCTTATAAATGTTTTCATAGTATTAAAGTCTGCTGCATGCTAACTATAAATTTGCAATTCATTTCATTGGGGTGAATTTTACTTCAAACCATTTCATGAACTAGCCTCATAATATAACTGAAATTCTAAGATATTAAAAACAATAAATTGCAGTAAGTTTTAATTAGGGTAAATAATATAGTAGTCTTGGTCATTTAAATTTCCGTACATGACTTGAAATGTTTTCCTCACCAAATTGTATGTAATGGCAGTTTTCGTGTGCTTACTGTGTTTTGTATTACAATTCTTTAAAGTATACTTGTTTTGAAATTAATACATTACTATATATAGTTATTAATCGTATAATAATTTAAATTATATGTATTCACAATTACTAACTCTGCCGTTTAAACACTGAAATAAGTCGTACACTTCTTGCAGATGTATTTATTGGGCTCTTCATTGTTCACTGTAAAAGAACTACTGCAAGAGAAACAACACAGGTTACATCTAATGCTAAGGTAAGTATTGTGAATGTTAAGTATGTACTTAAGCTACATGCAATTTAAATATTTGTCCTAAAATAATCAATATATGAAATGTTCTTCATTTTGGTTTGAGGTTACATCTTCATGTTATGCATATTTCTTACTTCAGATGGAAAGTATCACTGAAGGTCAGAAATGAAAAGATTTTCATAAAGATTAGAACAGAAAAGCGTTGATGCTAGGACACTGAAGTCAAATTAATACCTGATTGTACCTGAGGATTAGGGGCAATAAAAATAAGTCCAGACATAGGTTCCAACCCATCATTTTGAATGTCCAAAGTGCAGCTAGTGAGGGTTGTACACCATCCCAGAGGAACAGATGAAACAGTAGAAAAACTGTGAGTACATTTTTCTAAATGTTCAGAGAACAAAACACTTTGTTGGTCACAGCACATCTATCAGACATCTGAAGAAAATGCTGCTGCTGCGTGGGCACAGCTAGTTGCTTGACAAATGAGACATAAACTATGAAATCATCTGCAAAGTTATTCAGTTTAAAATATAAAGTTACATTTTATTATAATGTTAATTGGCCAGTCATTTCTTAATGGGGATTTTAATATAATGTTATCATTAAATATTTTCTTGACAGTTATGTTCCTTTTTGGGCCAAACCAATGTGCAATTTGAGATGTAGGTGGTTAGTCGAGGATGCCCCGTTTATAGTGCTAGATAAGATTTTCTTTTTCTTGATAATTTTAGCTCTTCCTTCAGTATTATTCAGAACCTTCAACTAAATGGGAAATTGATAGAACTGAAAATTAATTCTAAACTTCTTCTCTGGTTGTTCAGATTGAATCCCTGGCAGATAATGAAATGTAACAGTGCTCTGTTATTTGTAAAAACCATTAATACATGTACACTGTGTACTCCAAACCAATATTATATACTTTTTATACAAATGATTGGCACACTTCATTTTCCATTCCTACATTGTTTTAAATATGCTGATAATGCCCAATGTTTTGTTTTTTTTTAAATTTGACACTTCATTCCTGAAATTGTTTTACAGCAAGACCTTAAATTTTACAAAATGGTACTCTTGTAAGTTTCTTAAGAAGAAAGAAGGCTTACCTGCTTATATCCTACAAACATTCTGGAATCCTGATTGTTATATATTGAAGATTTCCCGATTACACCCTGACTACTATTTAATTTCAACAAAGGCTGCTTTTATTTCAGAAACTTAACTTCAATGTTAATTAATATGTTTTACAAGTTACTTGCATCTGCCTTTCAGAGTGTTTTACGAGGGGTGTTCAATAATTTATCTACCTGGGTATCAAAGAAAGTAGCAAGCATGTTGTGACATGTCTCAAGGTTACTCATGCACAGTTGTGGCTCACTGCGAGTCTAACATTCCAAGAGACAAGATGTCAGGAGAGTCCTTGTGCAAATCAAGTAAGAAAAAGCTAGATTTGAAGAAACCTTCAGTGATGCAATTTCTCAGAAAAGAAGGGAAATAGCCAAAGGAGTTCCATGAAAACATGACTGCAGTTTATGGTGAGTCTGCCCCATCATCCTACAAAGTTTTGTTTAAATTTTTAAATGTTTAAGTGGGGTAGAGAGTCCTTTGAAAATGTCCTTCACACTGGACGGCCTGTGAATGCAACTTCTACAGAAATGTGCAAGAAAGTTGAAGATTTAATTTTGTCAGACAGACAAATTAAGGTTTCCCGAATAACTGAGGAAATGGGAATCTCGGCAGGTATAGTTTGGAAAATAATTCATGAAAAATTGGGCATGTCAAAGGTCAGTGCAAGATGGGTTACAAGAATGCTGACACCATGTCAGAAGTCCATGAAGCTCCAGTGCTTTCAGAAGAACTTGGAGATGCTTTGTGAAGACGAAGTGAACTTTTTTTATTGTTTGGTAACTGGAGGTGAGACTTGGGTCTATCACAGAGTCCAAAATGGAGTCAATGCAGTGGAATCACAAGTAATCCCCCAACCCCAAAAAAGTTCAAGACAGAAAATCTGCAGGCAAAGTCATGGCAACTGTCTTCTGGGATATTGAAGGACTTTTGCTTGTGGAGTTTATGCCACACAAGACAACATAACAAAAGTGGGGAGAGTTACGCCAACATAATGATCGTTTTGTGGGAGTCAATCAAGGAGAAAAGATGAGGAAAACTCACAGTAGGTGTGCTGCTTCTTCATGACAGTGCGCGGGTTCACACATCACATCAATCACAGGCTGCCATCCGAGAATGTGGGTTCTAGTAGCTGAACCATCCACCCTACAGTCCTGACCTGGCTCCCTCAGATAATTTCCTGTTCCGAGTTTTGAAGAAATCTCTCCGTGGACAGCGGTTTTTAAATGATTAAGACGTCAAGGCAACTGTGACATCCTGGTTTGAAGGTCAAACAGAAGTTTTTTTTCAAAGGAGTACCTTGCAGGTAAAGTGGATAAAGTGTATAGAGTTATCTGGTGACTATATTGAAAAACAAAACAAACATTTTTTGAAAACTCTTTTCTTTCCTACTGAGGTAGATAAATTATTGTACACCCCTCGTATCATTTGGTTTAATGTGTGTTTTTGGGAAGAAGCAAGTTCAATATAGCTGAACTGCAATTTGTTACTGAAGTAGTGTATAGATTTATTGGAGTTGAGCAAACATTTGTGAAACAGCTATATGCAATTCCTTTCCAAAGATTAATTTAACCATCAATAAAGTTGTTTACATCCTCTCCTTCACCTCTGTTTTAGCTTTGTGAAAGAATAACATAATCATGTAATGCAGAATAAAAATATTGGATTCTAGATCCCTGATAATTAGAGATATTCATATTCTTTTTAAGGAAGAGAGTGACAACTTGAACCAAGCATTTTACTTTATAAAGTGCTTTTTTACTTTATAAAGCTCATTGGGTGCTGATAGTACAAGGTTTAGAGCCATACTCAAAATGAAATTTTCAAAAGACAGAATTTGTCATGGGGAGATATTCATTGAATAAATAAACATATTCTTCAACAATCAAACATCCTAACAGATACTTTTTGATGTACAGCAGACAAATTGATTAATTTATTCATTACTCTTACACAGGAAACGTCCCTGAAACATTTTAAACAGTTTCATTTTTACAATTGCATGCTTTAAAGGTCTACATTTCTAAGTTTGAGCGTTAAGATTCTGTAGTATCAAACTATCATAATGGTATCAAAATCTCCTTCAAGATCGAATAAATAGTTAAAACATCAGCAATTAAGTTACTTAATTGTAAAGAGTACCTCTACAAAAACTAAAACTGATTTTGTGCATGTTGTACAGGGTATATAATCAAGCATTTTTCTTTTACATTCTACTGTATAGTTTGTCTTTATTTCAATGTTTTTATTATAAACTGTAAAATATTATAGCAAAACGATCGGTGTTTCCTGCAGTGGGTTGGCGCCTTGCCTGGGATTGGTTTCCTGCCTTGCGCTCTGTGTTGACTGGGATTGGCTCCAACAGAACCCCATGACCCTGTGTTTGGATTCAGCAGGTTGGAAAATGGATGGATGGATTTGTGTTTCCCAGTACTGCTGCTAGAAAGCACAATGTAGTGTACTTTTCTGTGGGGAAAAAAATGACAATATAGATAGATAGATAGATAGATAGATACTATGCATGATAGTGCATTTTGATTTGCCTTTGTGTATAAAATACAAAGTATTTAAATATTTTACAAAATGCACAAATCCTTTGTCTTTATAAAAGCAGTGCTGGAACAAACTCTGTTGCTCCATCTTTTGAAGCATTATTTGCACAGTACTATATTGTATATTGCTATCATAATGGTGAGAAAAAGGCAGTCAAAGGATAGACAGACAGAACACTATAACCCATAAAAGTGTAGGTCTTTCCTATAAAGAAACTGCAAAGAAAGTCATGGTTTCCTACACTATATAAAGGACTGGGAAACTGGAGGAAATTCTGATAGGAACAGGTCAGGCAGACCGAGAGCCACAACAGTATCTGAAGACAAGTTTCTGTGAGTCAACAGCTTGTGTGATATGTATCTCAAAATAAACTTTGATTGATATGTTTGTTATATTAAATTAATGTATTTATGAGTACATGATTGCCTTCCCTCTTGCTGGGGAAGAGTCATCAAATAAAGAAAAAGCTTATAATAATAATAATTCTTATATTGAAATATGTCAGAATCATTGTATTATTATTCTTATCAACCAGAACCATTTATAATGAGAGAAAGAGAGAGGCTGAATTAATATTTTTCCTGAACTCAAAGCACACCAAATAAAGCTACCTCCACAAATTCTTGTTTTTTTTTTTCTGGTAATCCAAAATGATACATTATATAGAACAACATTGTTGGTGCCTTGAATTCTTTTCTGCATCTGTGTCATTGCAGGTCTGCCGAAAATGATCGAGTAGGAAACATAACTATTATCGCATGGCAAATGGAGGAAAAACGTGAACAAAGGCAAGCAGTAACAAGACTTCCGGACACTATAAATGGACGGGTAAATGCTTACGGGATTTGACATTTTTGTATGAAAAGGGCACAGCAGAGTTAATACTGAATTGTATCCAAGGCAACCTTGCTTTGCAGAAAGCTAAAATAATGAACTTGTAAATGACACTGTTTTTTTTACTGAAGGTAACTTTAAAAATTGTGTTAATGGAAAATTAAATGGCATAGAAGCATATATATCATAAATAATGTTTATGAAATGCTTTATAAATGTGCTTCTCCAAAATTGGACAAGTTGAAATCAGGATTAAAGAGATTATACACATATTATTTAGTAGCCACAGTACCCATCAAAGACAGGAAACAGAATAATTTTAAAAAATATTTGCTATCTCTTGCTCTACATGTACAGTTAGGTCCATAAATATTTGGACAGAGACAACTTTTTTTCTAATTTTGATTCTGTACATTACCACAATGAATTTTAAATGAAACAACTCCGATGCAGTTGAAGTGCAGACTTTCAGCTTTAATTCAGTGGGGTGAACAAAACGATTGCATAAAAATGTGAGGCAACTAAAGCATTTTTTAACACAATCCCTTCATTTCAGGGGCTCAAAAGTAATTGGACAAATTAAATAACTGGAAATAAAATGTTCATTTCTAATACTTGGTTGAAACCCCTTTGCTGGCAATGACAGCCTGAAGTCTTGAACTCATGGACATCACCAGATGCTGGGTTTCCTCCTTTTTAATGCTCTGCCAGGCCTTTACTGCAGTGGCTTTCAGTTGCTGTTTGTTTGTGTGCCTTTCTGACCGAAGTTTAGTCTTCAACAAGTGAAATGCATGCTCAATTGGGTTAAGATCAGGTGATTGACTTGGCCATTCAAGAATTTTCCATTTCTTTGCTTTAATAAACTCCTGGGTTGCTTTGGCTGTATGTTTTGGGTCATTGTCCATCTGTATCATGAAACGCCACCCAATCAATTTGACTGCATTTAGCTGGATTTGAGCAGACAGTATGTCTCTGAACACCTCAGAATTCATTCAGCTGCTTCTGTCCTATGTCACATGATCAATAAACACTAGTGTCCCAGTGCCACTGGCAGCCATGCACGCCCAAGCCATTACACTGCCTCCACCGTGTTATACAGATGATGTGGTATGCTTTGGATAATGAGCTGTTCCACGCCTTCTCCATACTTTTTTCTTGCCATCATTCTGGTAGAGGTTGATCTTGGTTTCATCTGTCCAAAGAATGTTTTTCCAGAACTGTGCTGGCTTTTTTAGATGTTCTTTAGCAAAGTCCAATCTATCCTTTCTATTCTTGAGGCTTATGAGTGGTTTGCATCTTGCAGTGTACCCTCTGTATTTACTTTCATGCAGTCTTCTCTTTATGGTAGACTTGGATATCGATACGCCTACCCCCTGGAGAGTGTTGTTCACTTGGTTGGCTGTTGTGAAGGGGTTTCTCTTCACCATGGAAATGATTCTGCGATCATCCACCACTGTTGTCTTCCGTGGACGTCCAGGTTTTTTTGCGCTGCCAGTGCTTGCTTTCTTTCTCAGGATGTACCAAACTGTAGATTTTGCCACTCGTAATATTGTAGCAATTTCTTGGATGGGTTTTTTCTGATTTTGCAGCTTAAGGATGGCTTCTTTCACCTGCATGGAGGGCTCCTTTGACCGCATGTTGTCTGCTCACAGCAAAATCTTCCACATGCAAGCACCATACCTCAAATCAACTCCAGGCCTTTTATCTGCTTAATTGATAATGACATAACGACGGACTTGCCCACACCTGCCCATGAAATAGCCTTTGAGTCAATTGTCCAATTACATTTGAGCGCCTGAAATGAAGGGATTGTGTTAAAAAAATGCTTTAGTTGCCTCACATTTTTATGCAATCGTTTTGTTCACCCCACTGAATTAAAGCTGAAAGTCTGCACTTCAACTGCATCGGAGTTGTTTCATTTAAAATTCATTGTGGTAATGTACAGAACCAAAATTAGAAAAAAGTTGTCTCTGTCCAAATATTTATGGACCTAACTGTACTTTCAGTGCCTTTCCTTTGCATATGTATATGTGTGAACCTTTTTTCACTGGCACTTCCTCTTTCTTCACATCACCAGAGCTAAACTGACTAATCACACCAAAGCCAAACTGACCAATCAGATTGCTATGAGGGACTGGACACATGGACCTCAAATTACTTTTATTAGTATGGGTGACATTAGTATAACGATTAACTGAAGTCCCCAGAGACCTAAGTCTGCGTTGTCAGTGTGGAATTAACATGTTTTCCTTATGTCTACTGAATTTTACTGGTTATTTCAGTTTAATCTTTCGTTTGAAAAATGTGTCTCTTAGGTGCACTGGAGTTTCTAAAATGGTCCAGTAGAAGCAAGTGTGAATATGTGCATTTGTGACTTGTAATTGATAGGTTTCCCATCTTTTCTTGTGCCCATTGCTTGTAGGATAGGATCAGCCTCCTCACACCTGACTAGTGCAATAAGTACATTCAAAAACTGGATGGATGACCAAAATCATTTGTGAGTTAGCACTGCTACCTCTAAACCCTAGGAATCTGGGTTTGATCATTGCATTAACTACTATTTTTGTGGAATTGTCTCATTGCCGCTGTGGTTGTGTGGATATTCTTCAAGCACTTGGGTTTCTTTCCTTGTTGTAAAGATATGCACGTTAGGTTAATTAGGAAAACGTAATTTGGTGGTAAATGTTTCAGTGTGTTGAGTGAGTGAACAGATGTTTTGACAATCAGACATAATGGAAAACAAAAGTAAGAAAATGAACAGATATTAGTTCAAATAATTATTGTATACATTAATACCAATGCTTGGCTCATTACATATGGTTAGTCTTTTTGATTAAATGAACTTTACTTGCATGATTAAATTATATTTGGTAGTTTAACCTGTTGTGGTTGGCCCACATTTGTGATTTTTTTTGTTCAATTAAGTTGGTCATAGTTATAGTAGAAAGGTGCTTTGGAAAGCTACTAGCCAAATGTTGAAGCCCAGATAGCGGAGTTAAATCATTTATTTTTCTTTTTGTGTAAAATCTTTCTTTGATTTTTAAAATAAAATTAATATGGCAGAATCATTTTTCTGCTGTATCTAATGGTACGTAGGGCAGTATTTTGTACATTAAAGTAGAAGTCTGTGCTGGACTGATTTTTTTTTTTTTTTTTAAAACCTACACCCACCTGCTCCTGCAGTACTCCATCCCGTGCCCACCCACTGCCACATACACTTGGCCTCATTTGTTCCACTCCCGCCCGCAGAAACACATTGCTTCCATTAAAGAAAAAAAGTCATGCATGGTTGATAAGCCTGTTTAACATGAAATTTTATAAGGAGGTGGCTGAAGGTTTCCCCTCTTTGGCCCAGTTGTCCTTTTCACTTTTTTGTGATGATTCCACTTCATCAGTATTTAATACAGATATTCAGATGGGGCTTAAATAATAATTTCTGAGCACAAGTCTGCACGTCTTTTTCACAGAAAGGAACAAAAATGAGCAGTGTATACAACATGTGTTGTTAAAGCTTTGTAAATAGACAACTGCTTACTGTTCTGTATTGAAATAAAGTGCAATCAATGTTAATAATTGCTATTCAAAAATGTGGATCAGACATGGAAGACAGGTGCTGCCTACATGCAAGTGGCACATATACGTTTTTCTTAAAACATATGCTTTTCTAGTTGCTATATTACTGGTAGCTTAAGAAACAATCCCCACTTTCTCACAGTACTTTTTTTCTTATCAATACAAGTACACTTTAACCAAGCAAAGCACTGTGAATGTACTGGCATCTCCTCCTCTGCTCACAAGCTGCTGTCCAGAGAACTTTACTGCATTCTTTGATTTAATGCAGTTGCATTAAATTGCGATTATTACAAATTATTATGAATCTTTTCATGTTCCAGCACCTTTGCGATCCTTTTAAAAGATGCAGAAACAGAAGCTTTGTGATGAGAAATGCTGCTCCTTCGTAGAGCACATGGATAAGAGTTGGTGCCGAACAGTCTGTTGACAAGTTTTTTCAGATGTCGTAATTTGTGATTCTAAATCAGTCATCATATCATTGAACAGTTTCAGAAAAGAGACCACAGTTGTGAGTATCTTTTTAGGATTCGGTCATTCGTCATATTGCCGCAGCATTGAATTCAGTACTATATCTAGTCTCCACAGACTGTGGGAGTGATCTCATAAGCTTGCATTATTGTCCAGTATGTTTAAAATATTGAGAGAATCGTGTTAAGAATGTTTCCACTACAGTTTAATCTGGTGTAGCCAAGCAAGGCAGCAATTGTGTTTTGCTCCTTAGTCAATAACAGTCAATTCTGAAAACTCTTTGTTTTTCAAACAGTAAAGATTGTGGCTCTCATTAATATAATGGGTGATAGCAGATATGAAAGAGGTTTTCTCAAAGTTTTTGTTCCAAATATCAGTTGTGACAGGATACCCATAATTATTTATGGTCTCTAGCTTGTCATATACAATATCCTTTCTCAGTTTTTGGCATTTTGTACCATGTGCCATGATACAGTTATCAGATAAGGCAGACTCTCTTTATTCTGTCCCCGAACACCGTATTAGCGAGGCTTCTCTCCCAAGACCCACTCAATGCGCCCCACTGGTTGTAGTGAATGTGGACAGATAGTTTTACTCACCAAGAAAGTCAAGGCTGAGAATCCACATACTTTAATATGGATTTCTGGCAAGAAGTCATACAAGTATTAGGACGTGAAAAACCATTGACAACGTGAAGGTAAAAGGACGATAATTTCCTTAACCTAAAATACAATATGACGGACGGTAAAGTAAAAACTAAAGCAGTGCCAATAGCAAAAAGGGAGCTAGGGACATACTAATATGTACTGTATTAATTAAATAGGGGATGGGGTAGGAACGTACCAAACAGTCTAATAACAATATTATCACAGGCTTAACAATATTATCACAGGCTGCTGTAGCAGCACACTCTTTAAACTTAAGACTTTCAAATTTTGGCTGTCATGTCAAGGTACTGCACAAGATGAATGTAGCCCTACTTGCAAACAAAATCAACACCTTTATCGTGTACTTCGCTTATATCATTAGTTGTTATTTTTGACAGGTTTGTCAGTTTAGTTTGATCTTTTGCTACTGCGTATGTGTGGCGCCTTAAATCTGGTGTGCCTGACTTGTGTCCACTGCAGGTTAGCACGTTTATTGCAGCAAGCAAGTGGTAGTTGGTTGTTATCACCAATTTATAACAATTGAAAATG